>NC_135611.1:71411551-71713362 GCF_053574225.1 Canis aureus | reverse complement strand
CAGTATTTCTTGTTAAGTATTCGTTGTTATGACAATGAGAAGCTCAGAGAGGTTAAGTTAACTCCCTAAACCACACAGGTCCTGACAGAGCTATACTGTATAATTCAAGAATCTTCTCTATCCTTCGGCCCAGATTCATTCCCAAATGCTCTTCCCACCATGGAATGACCATACCTTATGGAGTAGGCTGACTGGGACAAAGCCATGTTCGAATTTCCATCATTCCATTGCATGGCCATGTGGGGTGGCTTTGATGTAGGAGTAGCTCTTACCCAGGGCCTGCCACTCTCTGTAAGATCCAATGTGGCCCAGAGCTTGCCTTTGCCCTTCTGATGCTATGCTTCTGTTCCTTTCTCTCCCTCTTGCCCCCCTTGGAGCCCTCCACCCACCTTGCTGTCCACCCTCTGGCCAGCCTGCTGGAGTAGCAGGCTGTGCTCCCCAAGCCACTGTGTCTGGGGCTGCACAGCATGTGGATTGGGCAGCTTAGGACTGGGCACAGAGCAGAGTGCTAGGGCCTGGAGTGGTATGGAGGGAGAAAAACATGGCCCAGCTCTTGAAGTGCCACAGTCAAATGAGGGGACATGAGGCATGCCAGGAAAAGGCCTGAGGATAGCACCAAGCAGGCACAAAGCATGGTAAATTCTGCACAGTCAGGTAGATGACAGGTGAAGTACTACAGAAGGTACTGAAACTGGTTATGGTCAGTCAGGAGGACACCATGAAGAGTAGTACTGAGGAACTCTTTGTGCTGAGGACTGTTGTTGAAGAATGGGTCGGGGGACGCCTGGGTGGCTCAGCAGTTGGGTGTGTGTGGCTCAGGGCATGGTCCTGGAGTTCTGGGATAGGGTCCCGCATTGGGCTCCCTGCATGGAGCCTGCTTCTCCCTCTGCCTGTGTCTCTGCCTCTCTCTCTGTGTCTCTCATGAATAAATAAATAAGTCTTTTTTTAAAAAAAAGAATGAGTGGGACTTGAAAGTAAACAGATGCACACATGCGAATTTCTTCAGTAATTATAATTTTCAGCATAAAACTAATAATGATAATGTCTACTTATGGAACACTTGCTATGGGCCAGCTGTATACTGTGCATCTGCATAGGACCTTTTATGCATTAGTTTATTGAATCATGTCATTCCACACAAATTCCTTCAGTTATTATAGTTCATGTTCATTAAAATAGCAGTGTTAATGATAGCTTTCTTTGATTAAGCACTTATTATGATAGACCAGATGTCCAAGGACTGTGTTTAGTATCTTTACATATAGTATCACATTTAACCAACATAGTAGTCTGGGGGATGGACATTAATACCTTAATACCTGCATTCTATATATGCAGCCCCCGTGACGCAGAGAGGTTGAATGACTTGCCCCACATTACGTAGGTGATAAGTGACAGAACCCAAATTTGACATCATAGAATTGGAATCACAGGGCTGACCCACCCTGGCTCTTCTCCTATAATTTGCCATCCCATTTTTTGGAGAATTATCACATTGCAAAATGTGTCATTCATGTATGCAAATCATACACAAGGTGATGTGCTGGTACTGAATGTTGTCATTCGGTAGAAGAAGACTGTGCTCAAACGATTTCCCATTTATTTATGGTGTTCATGACTAGTATCAATTAACTTACTTTTCATTGTTGATATGGACTAATGAAATGCCAGTCGATGTGGCATTAGCTTTGTCCCCATCCATTTGGTAGCATTGGACCTGCTTGTGTTGGGCAGCTTCTGTCCTGTCCCATAATGATTCCTGCCTCTTGGTAGTTATGCCCCTGTAATCCTTTGAGTATAGGCTGGACCTAATGACTTGCTTATCTATTGTAGGGAATACAGCAAAAATGCTGGAATGTAGGGAATACAGCAAAAATGCTGGAATGTAAAAAAAGAAAACAAACAGAAAAAACCCCACACAAACAAACATGCAAAAAAAAAAAAAAAAAAAGTGCTGAGATGTCACTTTTGTGATTAAGAACCAAAAAGCTTGACTTCCATCTTGTTGACTCTCTGTCTCTGGGCAGCAGCCATTGGGGAACTGAGTTCTGCCAACCACCATGTGATCGAGCTCAGGTGAGGCTTCAGATAAGATCACAGTTTTTCTTTTCTTTTCTTTTCTTTTCTTTTCTTTTCTTTTCTTTGCTTTGCTTTTCTTTTTTCTTTTCTTTTCTTTTCTTTCTTTTCTTTCTTTTCTTTTCTTTCTTTTTCTTCTTTTATTTTCTTCTTTTCTTTTCTTTCTTTTCTTTTTTTTCTTTTTTCTTTTTTTTGGAAAGAGAGAAAGAGAGAGAATGTGCTAGTGAGTTGAGGGGACAGAGGGAGAGGAAAGAATCTCAAGCAGACTCCATAGTGCAGAGCTTGATGTGGGACCTGATCACTCAACCCTGAGATCATGACTAGAGCCAAAATCAAGAGTCAGACCTCAACTGACTGAGCCACTCAGGTGCCCCAAGACCACCATTCTTACTAATACCTTGGATCCACCTGAGCCATACCCAGATTTGTGACCTTTAAAAACTTGGAGATGAGAAGTTGTTTCAATCCACTAAGCTTGGGGTTATCTGCTATGCAGTAATAAATAACTAAATGGACCCTAAAGAATCAGGTGCTATCTGGCAGCATGCTTCTCTATGGCCCTTACCTGTCCCTTAGCCCTGCTCACCTGTGCCCTTCCCCAACAATAAAGAATATAGAAAAAAAAGCCTTTTCCATGTTGTGGTGTCTAAAATAATAAGCTCCCTCCTTGGGCAATTTGCCAGCGATCATCTTTTGCCCCTTATCTTTCTTGACTTGTAGAAGTGGTTGACACAGTTGATCACTTGTTCTTCCTTCACATATTTTCTTCCCTTGTCTTTGGGTCACTACGCTGTCCTGGTTTCTGTCTTACCTCACTGGTAGCTCTGACTCAGCCTCATTTCCTGGTTCAGTCTCTTCTTCCCAACCTGTGGACACTAGAAGACTCCACATCTGAGACTTCGGGCCTCATCACTTTATGCACCCTCTCCCTTGGGGCTCATGTTCCATTGTGTGGCTTCAAATGCCATGCAGATGGTAAAGATTCTCAATTTACATTTCAAACCCAGGCTTCTCTCTTGAATCTAGACTTGTTTATCTGATTCTCTACTTGAGGTCTCTACTTGGAACTAGAACTGACATTTCAAATTCAGTGCCTCAAAAAAAAAAAAAAAAAAAAAAAAATTCAGTGCCTCAAGTGGCTCTTGGTGTTTTCTGCTCCATCTATAGCTGTCCCCATTAAGTTGATGGCAATTCTAGCCTTTCAATTGCTTAGGCCAAACACTTTGGGCTCATCTAGGTTCCTCTTTTTTACACTGTCAATAAATCTCACCAACTCTATCTTTAAAATATGTCTAGAATGCAATCTCAATACCACCATGGGTGCAGCCCTGGTCCAAGCACTGTCACCTTTCTCTAAGATTACTGCACTAGTCTCCCTACTATTTCCCTTACCTCCTTTGGAATATTCTCTGCACAGCAACCTCAGCAGTCCTTTTCAAAGCCTAAATCAGGTGAAGCCACTCTTCCACTCTAGCCTCTCTAATCCCAAGATTCTACTTGGGATTTCTTTGCTATTCTCCTCCAGCCACAGTGGCTCTGGCTGTTCCTGGAGAACCCGCCTGTCACATTCTTGTCTTGACTCCTTGCCTTAGCTATTCCCACTGCTTGGATGTTCAACAAGTGTAACTCCATCACTTCCTTGAGGTCTTTCTTCAGGAGTCACCTCCTCACTGAGGAGCAATTAAAGATCACAACTTTAACCCCCAAGACCTCCAATCTCCTTACCTGGATATGCCTTTTCTTTTCTCCATTGCGTCACCTTCTAACATACTGTATCATTTATTTTTTAAAAATTGGGGTGCCTGAGTGGTACAGTTGGTTGAGTGTCTGACCCTTGGTTTTGGTTTGGGTTGTGATCTCAGGATCATGCCAAGTCCACATCCTGCTCAGGGTGGAGTCTGTTTGAGATTCTCTCTCCCTCTGCCCTTCCTATTCATGCTGTCTCTCTCTAAAATAAATAAATGAATCCTAAATAAAATAAAAAATTATGTTTGCTGTAGTTAGGCAATAAAAAGAAATAAAAGGCATCTAGATAATAAAGGAAGAGTTTATTTTGCAAATCTCTATTTGCAAATGATATGATATACAGAAAATCCTAAGAAATCCACTAAAAAACTATTAAAACAAACGAGTTCAGTGAGGTTGTAGGATACAAGATCAATACAAAAAGTTATTGTATTGAACAATCCAAAAATGAAATTAAAAAACAATTCCACTTATATGGTATCAAAACTAATAGAATACTTGGGAATGAATTTAATAAAGAAGTGCAAGACATGTACACTGAAAACCAGAAAACATAACTCAAAGAATTAAATGGAGAGACAGGTTGTGTTCATGTGTTGGAAGACTTCATACTGTTAAGATGGCAATACTCCCCAAATTGATTTATAAGTTCAAGGCAATCTCTATCTAAATTTTAACTGAAAAAAATTTTTTTGTAGAGCTGATTCTAAACTTATATTGAAATTCAAGAGACCTAGAAGAGCCAATATCTCTTGAAAAAAAAACCTGGAGGACTCACATTTCTAAATTTCAAAACTTAGGGCAATAGTAATCAAGACACTGTGTTATTGATATAAGGATGGACATATAGATCAATGGGATAGAATGGAGAGTCCATAAATAAAGCCCAATATTTATGCTCCATTGATTTCAACAAGGCACCAAAACAATCAAATGATGAGAGAAAATTCTTTTCAACAAGTGGTACTGGGACAGCTGGTTGTCCACAGGCAAAAGACTGAACTTGGACACTTACCTTATACAATATACAAAAAGTTAGCTTAACATTCATCATAGACCTACCTACATGTGAACACTAAAGCTATGACCCTCTTAGAAAAAACTGAGCTGTGAATCTTTGTGGCCTTGGGTTAGCAGAGCTTTCTTATACATGACACTAAAAGCGTAAGTAGCAAAAGAAAGATAGATGAATTGCATTTCATCAAAATTGAAAAAAGTTTGTACTGCAAATGATACCATCCAGAAAATGAAAAGACAACCCACACAAATGAAGAAAATATTTTCAAATTGTATGTCTGATAAGTATCCAGAATAGATATAGAACTCGTATAACTCAACAACAAAAAGACAACCTAATCCAACAATGCACAGGGGATTGAAGAGCCATTTCTCAAAAAGGGCAGACAAATGGGGTGCTCGGGTGGCTCAGTGGTTGAGCATCTGCTTTTGGCTCAGGTCATGATCCCAGGGTCTTGGGATTGAGTCCTGCCTCAGGCTCCCTACAGGGAAGTCCCAGTGAGATACTACTTCTTACCCGTCGAGATGATTATAATAGAAAAGGATGGTAAGAAAGTGCTGGTGAGGGTGTGGAGAAATAGGAACCCTCGTGCACTGCTTGTGGAAATGGAAATTGGTGCAGTGACTTTGGAAAACCATTTGGTGGTTCCTCAAAAAATGAAATACAGGATTACTAATTCTTCAACTGGAAATAATACCTAAAAGGATTGAAAATCAGTGCCCAAACAAATACTTCTCTGAGTGCTCATAGCAGCACTCTTCATGACACTCTAAAGGGGTAAACAACCCAAATAAACATAAGCTCATGAATGTGTAAACAAAATGTGGTGTATCCATACAGTGAAATATTATTTGGCTACAAAAAGGAATGAATGATACATATTACCACATGGATAGACCTTAAATACATTAGGTTAAGTGGAAGAAGCCAGTCACAAAAGGTCCCATGTTACATGCTTCCATTTATCTGGAATAGTCAGAATAGGCAAATGCATAGGCCATAGAAAGCAGATTAGTAGCTGCCAGGGGCTGAGGTGAGGGCACAAGAGGAGCGGGGACCGGCTGCTCACATCTTTGTGGTTTCTTTCTGCGGCAAAGAAAACTGAGTACAATACAAATTGTACAAACTGTACAATTCTGAGTACAATACAAACTATTGAATTGTATACTTTAAATGGACATGTTTTCTGGTATGTGCATTCTATCTCAAGAAAGCTCTTTCAAATAACTTACCCTTATATACCGGCTGTCTCCCCTAACAAGAATGTAAGTGACACGAGGGCAGGAGTCCTTATCTATTTTCTTCACAGGACAATGCCCGGTGCTCAGGAAATGGTTACCATGTGAATAAGTATAGGAAGATTTTGTGTTGACTTTTTCATTTCCAGAAAATGTAAATACCCCTGCATTGGGCAAGACTTACCTATGGCTCATCGTATAAACCTACATATAAAGGAATTAACGTGCCACCTTTCTTTCTTTCTTTCTTTCTTTCTTTCTTTCTTTCTTTCTTTCTTTTTTTTTTAAGATTCTATGTATTTACTCATAGAGGCACAGAGAGAGAGAGAGAGAGAGAGAGAGAGAGAGGAAGAGAGGCAGAGACACAGGCAGAGGGAGAAGCGGGCTCCATGCAGGGAGCCCAATGTGGGACTCGATCTCAGGTCTCCAGGATCACACCCTGGACCGAAGGTGCTCAACCACTGAGCCACCCAGGTGTCCCCAGAGCCTGTCTTTGAACTTAGTCTCTGCAAATACAGAAAATCTGACTGTGGACTCCTGTGGTTTTGGCATTGGCTCCGATCTGTGCCACCCTCTCCCAGGTCACATGGTGGTTCCATGAGGCCGGGTCCTTTGCTCAGGTGTCTCTGTGTCTCCATGGTCCCTCCACGGGGGTTTTCTCACACATCCACGTCAGAGCTGTGGGACTTCTTGGAGAGAGGCTTGGGGCTCCCAAGAAGCATGTCCCCAAGAGGGAGCCCATAGATGTCCTGTCCCCATTTATGATCTAGCCTTGGAACTCAAGGAGCATCACTAGCACAGACTCTACCGGGGGGGGGGGGGGGTGCAGTCACAGGTCTGTCCACGTTTGTGGCCTGTCTCTCTTGGGCTTAACATGTAGATCCTGGAAGTCAAGCCATCATGGAAGGTAGATCAGGGCAAGAGGCCCACCGGCCCTGGAAGCAGACTTGGAAGCTCTTTGAGCAGAGAAAGTGGATCCCAGTTATGGAAAGTTTCCTTCCTTTTGAAAGGAAGACCTGGGCTCCAGCTAGGCCTGTCCCGAGACTGTGGCCTCCTCACTCTGTGTGGAGGATGGGGAGCGGAAGGGTGGTCAGAGAAGGGCTAGAGTCGTCCTCTGATATATGGGTGGCACAGGGCAGAAGTTTCTTGGTGTCTAGCCCACCTGGCTACAGGTGTGCCGCTGCTCACAGCCTCAGGGGTACTCTCTCTGGGTAGATTTGGATAGATTTCCATAGGTAGGTGGGTGTAGCCCTTGTATATCTTCAGTGTTTGTGAAGATGATCCATATTTTGTTTTTAGTTCCAATAAAAGCATGGGAGACAGGAAATTAGAGGGATTCTTGCACAGCAATACTTGGAAATGCACAAATTTTCCTTCAGAACTTACTAGAAATAATAACCTCCAGGTACGCAGGGATTGTGTAAATGCTGTCCACACACCATTTCCTTTCATACTTACAGCAACCCTTGGAAGCAGTTTCCATTATTTTCTACATTGTTCAGATGATAAAACGGGGGATCAGAGAGATTAAGTAATGTGCCCAATCTTCATAGCTCCTGAGGACTGGTTTTAGGATTTGAACTCAGGTTTCCTTAACTCAAAAGCACATGCTCTTAACCATGACGCTTGAGGAGACCCTATATAAACAGCATTGTTTTTCCTTGAATTATTGCCTCGTGGCTTCCTGGGAGCCTCCAACCAGCTTTCCTGCACACCTCTGTCTGAAACTTGCATTTCGCATCCAGGCTTTGCCTTCGGCTTGTGCGTCTGTGAGAAGAAGCTGCAGCCAAACCAGATCCGCACAATGCTTTTGTGATGTGGAAATATGCCAGCTAAAGAGGGGAAGGAATTTTTTCTGGTTGGCCTGTTGCCAAACCAATTCAAGATATACATAAAATTTTAGTCTTTGATTCCTTTTATTTTTGTTTTCCCTCCGCATTTGGCTTTCCCATGAGCAGCCTTTCATTCCATTTACTCCTCTATTTGATTTAATTATGAAATCGGAAGAATTTGCAGAAGTAGCCAGAGTAAATGGATCTTGCTAATCCTGTGGTTTAGGAGGTCAAGTCAGCAAACACTTGGGTGTGAAGTGTCCAGGGCCCATTTCATTATGGCCCTGATTTGTAAAATCCGGGTGGGAAAAATTATATTAAGAGCCAGAAGAGGAGTGTTGGGTGGTTTCCTTATGTCGTTTTTCCCCTCCTATGGCGGCACACTGCAGAATTCCAACTTCCCTGTAAGAAACTCATCGACATCTGTGACCCTGCTTTCTCATCCGGAATCATAATTCTTTATTCAACGTCACAAATGTTCTTGGTGTGCTCGCAAGTCAGGTTCAAGGCAGCAGCTCTGCTCCCCAAAAACCGTTCCAAGGCCATATTCTATCTTGTGGTTACTGCCCATTTACAGGACCAAATCTATGAGTAGGTATATGCACTTGACTGTGGAATACCTGTCACCCTTGAGGCACTGCTATAAAGAGTAGAGTAGAATAAAAGGTTCCCAATTTTTTGCCCCTCCTGCTGTTTATGTCCTTTTCCTTTTAACTGGACATAGTGAATATTTTCCTGCTCCAGTGATGTTCGGTTTGCCTATGTGACTTGCATGGCTGGTGGGATACTAGCGGACATAATACAAACAAAATGAAAACTGGAAATGCACTTGTGTGATTAGGTCTGTCCTCTTGTGCTTTTTTTGTCACCATGATAATGTGCTCTGGATAGCTTGTTTGTCACAGAAGACAAGGAAATATGAGGGGCAGATCCAAATCAAACCTGTGGCCTGGAGTCAGACTCAGCACAAAGCTGGGGTGACTGCTGCCATGTGAGCTAGAAGGCATAATAAATCCTTACTGTTATAGCTACCTGTTTGGGGTGTTTTGTTTTGCAACGATACTGTAAAAGCTAATAGGTAGGGTCTATCAGAGTTTTTGAGGGAAACAACAAATAAGATACAGAACCAATAAGAAGGAGGCTTATTATTGGGAATTTGTTTGGGTGATTATAAAGGCTGAGACTTGCTATTGTGGCCGTCTGCAAGTTGGAGGCTCTGGAAAGCCAGTGGTGTAATTCTAGTCTGGATCTGAAGGCCAGAGGACCAGGAGCACCAATGTCCCAAGTCAGGAGAATAGTTGATGTCTCAGCTTGGGCAGAGAGCAGATTCACCCTTCCTCAACCTTTCATCTGTCTGGGCCCCCAGTGAATGGGTCATGCCTGTCTACAATGGCAATGGCCATCTTCTTCACTCCATCTATGGATTCAAATACTCATCTATTCTAGAAACACCTTCACAGACACACCTAGACATCATGTTTGGTAGCTACCTGGGCATCCTTTAACCCAGGCAAGTTGACTCATAAAATTAATGATCACAGAGTCCATTAGAGATGAGATTCATGTTTTTTGTTCTGTTAACACAACTCAAGAAAGCAAGGATGTCCACACCACAGCTTTGCCACGTTGCTTTGAGGAGTCTCCAGGTGACCCAAGCAACCCTAGAATAGAGCTGTTCGTGCAGCAACGTAGATGATGAGGTCTGATAGTACAGAAGTTATGGATAACTTTTAGGGTTCAACAGTGCCATATAAAAAAAGTTTGCCATATAAAAAAGGAGTGGAGGGAGTGAAATGTCGCAGTCATGAACAGGGCGAAGTTCACAGCTGAGGTAAAAACATGAAATAAATACTGAGAGAAGAAAAGGAACATTGTGTATATATCCTTTAGGACTACATTTCTCAAGACTACCTTCTAGGGGATGTGTGAATGGTTTATGTGTATGTGTATATGGGGCTGTTTCTGTTGATTGTTCTCACCCTCTGGCTATGGATTTGTTAGATAGGATTACTTCTTTTGTAAACTGATATTTGAATGACCTCTTAAAGCCACCCTATGACAATGTTTGGCCTCTGTGCCTTGGCCTCTATTTTCTCTCTGTATCCACTCTCTGGGTGATCCCACTCAGTTCCATGGCTGTTGATCCCATCTTAAACTAGATAAATTGAAATATATCAATTTCCAGGCAGGGCTGTCCTCAGAACTCCAATCCTACACAGCTGTTAATTGGAAGGCTTTACTGAGAAGTAGAATAGTTATCACCCACTAAGCATGTCCCACAATGAACTGATGTTCACCTGCCAAAATAATCCCTGCTTCCCCTTCCATCTTGGTGAATAAAAATTTCATCCTTATGATTACTCAGGCCAAAACCAAAGAGTCATTTTGACTTCTCCATTCTTTCATTCCTTATGTTCAACCTGTTAGCAAATCATGTGGACTCTGTTCAATATATATTCAGAATGTGACCATTTCTCGCTGCAACCAAGGCTACTTCACTGGTCTCGGCCACCATTAATCACTAACCATCTTTCTGCTTAAACTCTGGAACCTTTAGTTTATTCTCAGTGTAGTGGCCAGAATGTTTCTGTTAGGATGGAAGCCAGAGAGGTCATGCCTCCACTTCTCATTTCACTCATAGCAAAAGACAGAGTTCCTGCTCTGACGTATACAAGGCCCCACATCCCCTCTAACCTGCTCCTGCTTGCTTTTCTTTCTCTTTCTTTCTTTCTTTCTTTCTTTCTTTCTTTCTTTCTTTCTTTCTTTCTTTCTTTTTTTCTTTCTTTCTTTCTTTCTTTCTTTCTTTTTTCTTTCTTTCTTTCTTTCTTTCTTTCTTTCTTTCTTTCTTTCTTTCTTTTTCTTTCTTTCTTTTCTTTCTTTCTTTCTTTCCTTTCTTTCTTTCTTTTCTTTCTTTCTCTTTTCTTTTCTTTTCTTTCTTTCCTTCTTTCCTTCTTTCATTTTATTTATTTGAGAGAGAGAAAGAGAGTGGGTGGAGCCGAGGGAGAGAGAATCTCAAGCAGATTCCACACTGAGCATGGAGCCCAACACAGGGCTCCATCTCATGACCCATGACATGAGAGCAAGACTTGAGCTGAATTCAAGAGTTGAACACTTAACTAACTGAGCTACCCAGGCGCTCCTGGGCTCCTTGCTTTTCGTGAAACATGCCACTTTTTTGCACTTGTTCTTTGTGCTGCTGTAAACAACTTTCCTTCCTCGGGGCTTGGTGTAGCCATCTCTTCTTCTTCTTTCAAGTCTTTACTCAAAATCATATTCTCAATGCAGAAGGTGTACAATAAATACCTGTAAAATGAGTGAATGAGCTAGAAGCTCAGGGGAAGGGTATTCTTGTGAATACCACCCTGTCACACTCTGTCCTTGGCATGGATCCAGGCATTCCAGACCACCTCTGTTAGTGTCAAGTCTGGTGTGACACCACACTTACCATGTGCCAGGGTCCACGCCCAGTGCTTCCTCTGCTTCATCTCACCTAATTCTCCAACCTCCTCAGGAGCCAGATGATGTCACCCTTGACACTGGGATGCCCCATGCTGAGTCCTAGGGTCTTCCAAGGCTACCTCCTGATCTCATCTTGCCTGAACTCATGGAGGCTTGGAGAGTGTTTCCCCTGCACTATGACTCCAACTTAGAGGGATGGAGGGTTGTCCTCCTAATCTGAGCCTCCAAGAGTCCTGGGCATTTTGAAGTCCTGGGGCAGTTGGGGAAGATGCGCCCAGGATTGGAAGAGGCCACAAGAGCCTAGCTCAGTGCCTGGCTCTGTGTTTGCTGACTGAATCAGTGAAGGACCTCCTGGAGGCCACCTCAGCATGGGACAACAGAAAATGAAACAAGTCAAGGGGATGAATAGACTTAGATTGTTTTTTAGCAACAATATTTGGTCAAAGTTGGAGTAATATAAAAACTAGCCCAAACAACTGGAAGGGTCCTGGGTGGTCTCTGAACTCTGAGGGATATAACAACATATAATGGGGTGAAATTGATCAAAGGAAAATGCTCTCGCAGGAAAGCTGATTATATGTTACCACTGGGTCCTAAGGAAGTGGTAAAATCCCTTCACTGAAGTCAATTTTGACTACTTTGGGGGAGTATTCATCAGGCACAGAGTGGAGGTGGTGGCTGCCTTGGGGGAGTGTGTGGTCCTTGAGAGCCTCTGGAAGGCAGTGGGGCCTCCTTCATGAAAGAGCCTTGGTTTAAGACCAGGGTTGGAAAGTTTGATCTGAAAAAGCATTTTGAGGAGAGTGTGTGGGAACCTTTAGTATTTCCTGAGCTTCTAATCAGGAGATAGGAACGAGTATGTTTCTCATCTCTCAGAACAACTTAGGTGGAGCATCTCGGTGCAGATGGGAAGACAGTAAGCCTTCTGGAGGTCAGCGAATGCCCGAAGGCTGCTTCAGAAACTCAGAAGGAGTCTCATCACATGTGGCTTAGAGTCTCCTGGTGTTTCCTGTCAGGGGTCTCTGTCAATTTTAGGACAAGGACAGGAGACAATGGCAAAGAAATGCCCCCCCTTTTGGCAAGCATGGCGAGGTACACAGTAGAGGGGATTTTTTTTTTCTTTTTCCCAACTTCTTCAGGAAAACAAAGGACTTGAATTGACAGCTCTC
This sequence comes from Canis aureus, assembly GCF_053574225.1. Classification (NCBI taxonomy): domain Eukaryota; kingdom Metazoa; phylum Chordata; class Mammalia; order Carnivora; family Canidae; genus Canis; species Canis aureus. The sequence goes on along the minus strand of NC_135611.1, from coordinate 71,700,827 downwards.
AGGCCAAACTCAGTCACAGACGTGTTTTGCTTGGCCTATACAGGTTTTTTAGAACACTCTAAGCCAACATTTGAAAATTGGGTGGTTTCATATAAATATCTGAATTTTGGAGTGTCCTAACACTCCAAGAAGGCCTGGGCATCCCAGTCCACGCTCCAGTGTGGCAGCGGCTGGCGGTGCCCCTTGTGGAGATGAGGCCGTCACTCTCGGGCTAACCTCAGAGCCTACCAGGTGGACCTTATATATCATCATTCGCTACCTTCTGGTTTTTGGATTTTGCCACTCCTGAGATAAAGTCAACTTTTAGTTCAAGAAACAAGCATGGGAATTTGAAAATGAAAACAACTGCTTCACAGCACAAATAAATGGTACAGCAGACCAAAGGCTGTAAGGCTTACGAGAGTAATGCCTCAAGAGAGTCTATGTGGGGATGGAAACAAATCATTACCTTAGTTGGAGTTTCCTAGAAACGGAGCCCAAGCCAAAGCTTCTTGTGCAAGGGATGTGTTGTGCTGGCGCTCTCAGCAGAGGGAGAGCTAAGGAAGAAGCAGGACCCCAGGGGGCTCTGGGGTTGGAACCACACCGCAGCCCAGGCCCCACTGAGGCAGAGGCCCCCCTTTTCTGCTTCCTTGTCAGTCGTGGGGAGGTAGATGGAGGGGGAACACTCAGGCCAGGGCCTGGCATCCAGGGTGGGAGGAAGGCTGTAAGCAGTCAGCAGGCCACGGCTGGGGTGGGTGGGTGCGCTGCCTTGACGAAGGCAATCCAAGTTACTCCACCTTCAACCACCTGTTATAAAAGTAATTCTTACTACAGGAGAGTTAACAAATACAGCAAAGTTTAAGGAAAAATGACTAATTATCCCAGAGCTTAGAGATAATAATTGTTCATATTTCTACAACAAATTATCTTTTCCTCTTTCCCTTAACAGTGTGAGTAACTTGGGCTTTCATCCCCCTAAATCGTGGGCCACCCAGGGCCTCACCCCTCCTGTGAAAGCACCCCCCCCCAGTGGCTGGAGGACCCCCAGGGCCTGGCCTGCCCTCCTTGGGAAGCCCCCACTCCTGCTCTCCCCACCTCCTCCTCTCTGGACCCCCTGCACTGCCTCTGTGTGCTCCCCCAGTGCCTCCGCCTCGGTGCTTTCTCCAGGCACTTCCCCTCGTGAAATCCGTGCAGGTTTCATCCTGTCTCGGCCTTTGCCGCTCAGATCTGCACTAGCACAGGTCCTTAGGTCCTCTTAGGGGTAACTGCTGCTTGCTACACAATTTGAGGTTGTCTCTGGCCATCTTGGCCTTTGCCTCAGCTGGAGCATTCTGTGTGCGGGCGCTGGAGTGTCCAAAGGGAGAAAAAAAAAAGCAGAGAGAGGATCCAAGGGTTTATCTGGGTGCTTGACAACTTTTCCAGTGCCTTCCTTTTTTTTTTTTTTTTTTTTAAGATTCCTCTCTCAGGTGCTGAATTCTGAGAATTCAGAATTCTTCTCACTTGGAAGCCCATCCCAGGGGCCGAGGGAAGGGCAGGGGCAGGAGACAGGCTGTACCCCACATACCAGCACATGGGGAGGCTGCAGCAGGTGTTGACCCTGACCCCGCTGATCTTATCCCTTCTAGCATGCCCAGGCTCCTTGTTCTACATCAAGGTCACTTTCTTATTCTCTATTCCCCGCACTGAGCTCCTCACCTAGCTTTCTGATTCCAGTACTGATGTATTGGTTTCGTCTTAGAGGAGATGATGGCCAGCCCCACCCGCATCCCTTTGGTTTTCCTCTCCGTGCACCGAAGCTGCTCTTAACAGGCACCAATGAAGGCTTTTTCTGGTCATGGGAGATGTTTGGCCTGAGCTCAAGGCCAGCCAGAAGTGCTGTGAAGTTGACGTTCCAGAAGCAGCTCTGACTAGTGACAGACAGGGCACTAGATTAATGCCTTAGCTCCTTGCCTCTTGGTTGGGAGAGCTCTGGATGCTCTGTGCTGTCTCCAGGGTTCCCTAGAGAATGGACTTCTGGAGTAGCTGGCTTAGGTGAACCTTTTACTGCCTTCCCATTTCCCAACCAGTGTTTCTTGGAATGACCTCCCAAGTAAAACACTAGCATGGGAATCCTTATCTTGAGGTCTGTTTCAGGACAGCCAAGCATGCTATTTCCCTTTGCTCACTGCTGCTCTGGGTTACATCTCTGGATGAGTGAGGAACCCAAGGAGCAGGGGTGAGAGAGGCACATGAAGACCGGTGCCACCCTGCAGGCCTATGGTGTCATTGCTGAGAGTACTGAAGGGGAGTGCCTATCTTTTGGAAGCCAAAGGGGTGGGAGGCTCAGCCTAAGGATGCAGATGCAGGGGTTGTAGAAGAGGACTCTTGGATTGGATTTGGCCCATGGGATGATTTTGTTTGGCCTGTAATTTTTTGAATTTGAATTAGTTGCCAAAACCAGAAGAGTTCACATAAAAATTCACATGTATCTTGCCTGGAAAAGTTGGGATATGTAGCCGATGATGATGGCCAGCATCTTTGCCTCATGCCAATGAGTTGCCCTGACAGCTGCCGCCCCCTTCAGATGGGGCTTATGTGTTCCAGGTTTCTACATCTCCACCTACCTGGTTTGGTTTGTTTCCTTGGCTTGGGGGGATCCTATAGTCATTTGGGCTTGTGGTCCTGTGCTAGAATTACTGCATTCCTAGAACTGGGTCAAAGGCAGATGGACTCATGCTGAATCGCACTGAGGGAACAGAGGTGGTGGGGCTGCTGAGCCCTTGGCTGGCTTGCTATCAGCTGAGGGATGAACCATGATTATTTCAGGACCCCAGCACCTTCTTAAAAGAACAAAACCAAAAAGGCCAACTGGGCTCTGAATGTGAAGCTTCTGGTCTGGTGCTTCTGAATCCCTGGCCTTACTTGTTATAAATCCTAAAATTTGGGCCCCATCCCCAGGAATTTTGGTTTGACTGGTCTGGGGTTGGCCCGGGGTATTGATATCTTGAAGAGAGCTGGCATGTGCTAGAGTAGGCTTGTATGGCTCAGGAGAACCCATGGTGTGTATCTCTTATTGAAACTGACCATGGTGGGACTTATTTACACCATGGTGACCAGGGCTCACACTGTCCCTCCAGAGAGCCTGTTGTTAGACATTAGCCAGCACACCCAGAACAGCTCCGTGTCAGTCTAATGGGAACCGTGTCATGAGCTGTGGTTTTCGATGTGAAATTTGTTGCCCAGTTTGAAGCAGAAAACTCTCCACACAGAGGGCCTCAGGTCCAAGCTGGTGGGGGGCCACATGGAGTCTTTCATTCAACTGGAGAGTTAGAATTTCTGTTCTTCTGGTCATGAACTGTGCGACCTTGGATAAAATGTCCTCATCCTTTGGGCCCCCAGCCTCCTGTGGATTCAGTGGGAGCAGCACTGTCGACCTCTCAGGAGGGTCGTAAGAATGAACGAGATCCCACCAACCAGTCATCGTCACCGTGTCTGCCATAGAGTCACACTCCATAAAGGCCATTTGTCTCTCCCTTTGTCTGAAAACGTACAAAGTATCCAGTGTAGTTTCTAGAGCCTCCTTCAAGGACTCGTGTTACCACTGACTGCAGATCTGAGTGGGTGGCAGAGAAGGTCCACTTGGAGGCCATCTGGGAAGAAACACCAGGGACCTACTGGTTCTTCTATGGCCAGGCCTAGGCCCCGGGGGTGGTGGGATTGATTTTTCAGGTGGAAATGACTCTTCCAACTATGACTCCTTTCTTTGATCTGGAGAAGTAAGGACTGTTGTCTATTGAAGGAAAAAAGAGCTACATTAATTACAGTCTCACCCATGACAATTTACTCTAAAATCTCACCACTCATCATTTCATATGATCTCTTTTAACCTGAAAAGCAGCTTGTTTTGCTCCCTTTCTAACCCAGACCCAGTATTTAGCAAGGTAATGGGATTTATGATTTTGTTTACATCAGTCTCCGTGGCGATCTACCATAAAAAGATCAGTTGCTTGGCAACTTGGCATTGTGGCCTTGCAGTGGAGGGTGGGATTTTTTGTCCCTCTGAAGCAAGGGCTTAGGGAAGAATGAAAACTTCTGCTCATACTTCTCATGAATGCTTTTATTTTCAAGGTCAACCAAATGTTTTTTCAGGAGAGACTAATGCACTTTTCTTCAAGCGATACACCGTAAAATGTTTCTCCAAGATTATCCTATCTCTGAGCTGAGGACAACTGGCTCTCAATGCTTTTATTTCGTCCTTGCTCTTGCAAAATTAGGTTTGAGCAACTCTGAGGCCATCATAATGGAGGGGACTCCTCTCATTTACTGGCATTTTCTACACTCATTATCAAATTTTTTTTTTTTTTTATAAGCTGCTATACACTCTGAATCACTTCTCCTCAGAAACCAGTTTGGTTTGGTTTGTAGTTGGTTTACCACCATCTCTTTGATGATGGGGTCACTGTTAGCAGAAGCCTGGAGGGCATAAAGCAGGACCCCAATTTCCCTCTGAGGTTCCTATTGATGATAGGCGTTTCCATGAACGATCAAAGGGCCTGTTTTAAAACATGCAAATGACCTTTCCCGACCTCTTTCTCAACACGGGTACACACGATGACGGGGAGAAGTTGACTCATACAGATATGCATGGACAAAGCCTATGCTGGAGTGTGGAGGCTGCACTGGGAATCACAGTGAAGGTCACAGGAGCTAACTGAACACCTGCCATATGCTTTACATATAGTACCTTGCATGATACTTGCAACAACACTCAGCCACATATAATCTGCTGGGGGGCCAGTTGCGGTTATCCTAGCAATCGAGACCTCCCACTGCCAGGCGATGGCTCCCTCACCAGCCCATGCCTCTCTGCCTCCGGTCTCCACCACTAATTTGTCCCTACTGTTGTTCTCTCAAGCTAAACTCAGAGCTCTGCTCCTCATGGTGAGTGATTCCCAACTGCCCTGGTCACAGGCCCATCCTCACCCTGAGTTAAGTTTAATCTAAAGACTCTTCTGCATCCCTATGAGGTATAATATATAATAATATACTTGGTTGTGACTAATATTAAGTATGCTAGGCTGTGACACCTGTGAATTAGTGCCTCTTGAACCTGAATGTGCACGAGAATCACTTTGTGGGTCTTATTCACGGGCACATGCTGAGCCTCGCTCTCAGAGCCTCTGATTTAGTGGGTCTGGTGGATTCAGTAAATGTTCGATGAGATAATTTATGATGCCCAGTTTTCATCTCACTTCTTGCCAAGGATTTGGCAGCTTTTATGTTTGTGGACTGTTGACAATTTACATGCATTGTGTTATATTTGTGGAGTGATTTGTAATTTACATGCATTGTGCCATTTGGCCCAGTGAGGTATGGTTTTGCCCACTTCACAAATTAAGAAATAGAGGCTGAGATGATTTGAAGGGCTGGATACGGATTATAAACCAAGCCTTTGGGTGCTAAGTTCCAGTCTGTTCACTCCACGGGAGCGGCCCAGCTCTATTTCCAGTCATGAAGTTGTCTCAGTGCTGTGAGGCAGTGGGGCACACATTCTCTGAAGAGGCAGAGATGGAAACTTGGTGAAGAAAGGAGTCCCAAAATGGAGGCTCAGAGCTTGAACTCTGACCACTCAGTAGGCACCCAATTCTCTATCTTGGAGAATAGTATTTCTATCTCGGAGGTTGTGCAGAGGATTAAATGCATGTAGTGGGTTTGTCCTGGAGTAAGCTGTAACTAGAATTCCCAGTAAAAAAGAGAAGATACTAGCAGTACTGGGACAGTAAGACCATTTCTTACATTGACTCTGGATATTTCAGAAACAAGGACACACTCTTGTGATCTCTGTTTAACTCTGAAATGCTCATACAATTTGCAAAATATCATTTTTTGGTGGAATTATATCTTGGTTCAGAGGCAGTGCTTCTCATTTTGGACATGACAACCTGAGGCTGGATGTCATTTTGTTTATTTTCTTCCTTTGACTCAAATTAAAGTGTTTTTTTTTTAAGATTTTATTTATTTATTCATGAGACACAGAGACAGAGAGAGAGAGAGAGAGAGAGAGAGAGAGAGGCAGAGACACAGGCAGGGAGAGAAGCAGGCTCCATGCAGGGAACCCAACATGGGACTCGATCCTGGGTCTCCAGGATCACGCCCTGGGCTGAAGGCGGCGCTAAACCACTGAGCCACCCGGGCTGCCCTCCAATCAAAGTGTTTGAAAGGGATGAGGTTGAAGAAATTGGTTGTCCAGCCAGCTCATGGGTAAGCATGTTATTGAAGAGTCAGGGATGGCTAGAGAAGAAGACTAATAGATCTTAATTATCAAGTACTATGTATAAATCCCAGCACTGACATGCAGAGGTGGGAGATGGGAGGAAACCCTGCCCAAAACTTGTGTTGGAGGTCACTCAGCTCTGTCTCCAAAGCCAGCAACTTAAGCACTCTGCTGTATTGCCACGCCCTCAGCCCCAAACCTGGATCTACTGCTGATTTTTTTTTTAATCTAAATTTGGGAAGACGTCTTTCTGTCTTTCTTTCTTTCTTTCTTTCTTTCTTTCTTTCTTTCTTTCTTTCTTCCTTCCTTCCTTCCTTCCTTCCTTCCTTCCTTCCTTCCTTCCATCTTCCTTCCTTCCTTCCTTCCTTCCTTCCTTCCTTCCTTCCTTCCTTCCTTCTTTCTTATCCAAACTCAGGCTGTTTTCTGAACTGGTAGGTCTGAGTGCATATTTCATTCCACCTTGAGCTTCTTTCTTCTAAATCCCAATGTCTGAGTAAGGGGCAAAGGGATATTTGAGGCAAAGAGAGGCGAAACACAGAAAGCCCAAGCCAGTGATGCTTTAGGAAAGGAATACAAACCTGTGATACCAAAGGCCAAAGTCATTAGGCCATAGTGTGGCTGGTTGGAAAGCCATGGGTGGTGGGTGCTGCACGGGTAATGGATTTCTCTGGTGGTAGCTTGGGTTTGTTGGGTGGTCCTATTGCCAATTAGGTGAACTCTCAGGGAGAGTTCCTATATCCTTGGAGTGTCTGTGGCACTGGCTGCGAAGTTCCCTGTCTCAGGGCTAGAAAATGCCTGGTAACTTGAGTTTCACTGCAGATACATCAGCTTATGACATCATCAAAAGAGCTGCTTACTCTTTTCAGCTGCTGATATAAGGAGGCATCCCACAAGACAGCTAGAATTAACTTCATTTTCCAGACATGGAAACTGGGGCTTAAGGAAGCTCAATAAGGTGCCCAAGAACGCAGAGCTAGTAAGTAAAGGGCTCAGGAAAGCATCCACACCTAAATCTGCCATTTTAAAAATACATATCATTTTCACTGTTTTGGGCTGCCTTTCATGAGAAGGCCCAGCTCCCGGGAATCTTCCATAGTAAGAATGGGCCGTTGGGAGAGAAGACTCATGGAGTGGCTGTGGTCTCCCTGAGCCCACCTTCTCCTCAGGATGCCTGGCAGAGAAGCGACTGGGTTCCCACAGATGTGGGAGGTGCTGAAGGACACTCAGGGCCCACTGTAGGCATGTCCTTTTACCTAGATTTAACTGGAACCCAAGGCGGCATAAGTAATTATGATGAAGGAATGTTGATGTGGCCTGAGTGAGAAAGAAAGAGCAGGAACAAAGTGAGTGGATGAGCTAATGCAGCTCAATTTCATTACACTTGGCTCTGCTTCAAAAAGGTGTAAGTGGCTTTCAACGTGGATGCATCCCCAGGATGCTTCTCTGAGCAAAAAAGACAAATAATAGAAGGGTAGCCTACCATTTATGTGAAGACACATAATCTACAAAGAAAATACTGTAAAGTTTCTGAGAGCATATATGTACACACGCATACATGTCTACATGGATCTAGAAAGTTATTCCTAACTTTGGCTACCTCAAAGGGTGAGATTGGAGTGGTGGATCTCAGAATTAATCACACGTTTTAATTTTTAAAAGTAAAGTGGATTTGTGCATTAATTTTGCAATTGAGCACTAAATTAAAAATGATAGTTAAAAAAGAGAGGGCAGCTGGTTGTTATGACTCCTGCCCATGGCAGGGTGCCATTTCAACGACCCTGCAGTGACCATCCCCTGAATAACTGAGACTTGGAGGTTCCTTGCTGCGGTTCTATAACTTCAGTCTTTGAACTTGAAGCAAAACAGGCCGAGGCTCTGCCAAGTTCCTTTGCCTTTAGGGTTTGGTTTACTAAGGCAGCAGCCTTAGTAAAGGAGGGAAATCTTTCCCTCGGGGTTGGTGGCCCCTCGCTGTCTCATAGGCCTTTTACTCCGTTCATTCCCTCCTTTTTTAAGTGTCTTTGATCAGTTTTGCTACAGGAAGACTAAATGGTGAAGGCTTAAAGGGTCTTTCTTTCCAGACACATCTGGATCTGACGAGGTAGTAAAGAGTGTTCTTGAGGAAAGGATGAGCACAGTCTGGGACACTGGCAACCAGGATTTATGCAAGTGCTCCCATTGCTGGCACAGGAGTCTGACTTTGCTTCAGGCCAAAGAAAAAAGGACTTGTAGTTTGTAAAGCAGGCAGATTCATTTTAACAGAGAATTCCTTCTCAATTCATTAGCCACAGGATTAAACAGGTACTCCTCTTTTTCCCCTCCCCTTAATCTTTGATAATCCCAGATAATCTCCACATTGAAGATGACAGTCCTTAGTGGGATTGACTCATACATCCCTAAGGTTTGGGCAGCCAGATACCTGCTGAAGTGGAAGCTGTCTCCTTCTGAGGCCAGCTCCAGTGTCTGGATGGGACCCTGGAGTTGGCAAGTTGACCTGGTGTCAGAGTATAATTTTCACCTTTCCCTTGACTGTGTAATGGAGCTGCAGTTTTAATAATCCAAGAGTCTAAACCATGAAGTCTAACAGAGTGTGAGGGGCCTGGATCTCATGTACCTTTCCTTCCTTCCTTCCTGCTGGAATGGCAAGAGAGGCCAGACTTCCTTGTTGGGTATTAAAGTCACACAACACAGCAAAACATTTGGTGAAACATGGACATGACTGGTGAATTTGAAGAGGATTTGGAAGACCATAGGGACAGTTTGATTAAAAATAACTATATTTTATTTTGATATAGTTATTGACAAGCCAGTCATGCCTGAGAACAATCTTTATTCCTTGTTGCCAGTATATAGCAGTTGTCCTATCCCTGATGAGACAGCTAGTGTAGGGAAAAGAATATGGATTCTGGAGGCAGGAAAACCTGAGTTCAAATCTCATTTCTGCAGCCCATGAATGGTGTGATCTTGGACAAACTATTCACCTCTCTGAGCCTCAATTTCCTTGCCAGGAAAATCAGTCTTATAATGGCCATTGTCCATGGCTATAAAGCTTAGAGAGAATATATGTTTCATCTGCCTGGCATATATTAGGTGCTCAATAGATGGTAGCTACTCTTATTATATCATCATTTACACTGTATTAGTCAGGACTCACAGTCACAAGTGACATCAACCTAATCACAGTAAGACATAAGCAAAAGGGAATTTATTGGTTTATCTAACCTAAAAGTCTAGAACTTCAGGCATGACTAAACCTAGGTGCTCAAACTGATTTTCATGAAGAATCAATTTTTCTTTTTTCTCCACCTCTTAGGCTGCTTCCTTTTGAGCTGGTTTCATTCAAATGACAGCAAAGATGGACTTCAGTAGATTGAGATTTATATTCTAACAGTTAAGCAACCTTGGGAGAAAAAGGATATGTTTTCTATTTGCTTAGCATATTCCCATATTATTCTAAAGTGAATGACTTAGGCATATCATTTTCCCACCCCTAAGAAAATTATTGTGTCCAGAAGATTGGAATATGTTAGTCATGCTATGGTCATGTGTTTGACCTTGCATCCTGATAAACATATATGAGCCAAAAGGTGGACTCGGGGATAATCCTAAGGAGAACTGGGATGGGCACCATTATCAGAAGAAGGTATAATAGATATTGGGCTGGCACAAACAAAAGACCCCTATTACAAGGGCATGTTTTTAGTAGATTCTCTAATTGTGAGATTGACAGCCTCGGAAAATTACTGTTTAAAGAGGGTTGCCATTAAGCAAACTTAGCTGTTCGTAAGTTTTCTGATTCTCTAGCTTTTCAGAAATTCAAAACAAAACCAAAACCAAAAACTAAGCAAATTAACAAGTACTTCTTGATGGATATGTGGGATTATAATTTGAAAGTGCCCAGCACCCTAAATTTCCATGGGAGTGATCATGCCAGAGTTGTTTGTTTTTATGTTTTAAGTAAGCTCTATGCCCAATGGGCTTGAACTCATGACCCCAAGATCAACAGTTGCATGCTCTACCAAATGAGCCAGCCAGGTGCCCCCATGATGGAGTTTTAAAAGTAATTGGAATGGAATTCCAATTGGAATTCTAGAATTTCTAGAAGTTCCAGAAAATGTTTTTCAGCTCCAGCCATCAATGTGGAGGGAACTTAGTAGACACCCCAGCCCCCTAATCTGCTTTAGGCATATTGTCCCAGGACATATGCTACTCCTTCTGTATTAATTGAGTACCTTTGAAAGTGGAAGTTCCTAACATACTAGAAGGTTCTCAGAGAACACTGGGTTTGATTTGCTCCAAATCCACAATCACTGAGCAGCATACCTCAAAAACATATCCTTATCCCAAATGACTGATGTGAGACGGAATGTGGATGCTATTGAAGATATACAAAGGGCTTTCGAGGATCCAGAAAAAGATAAGTGTTTGGGGTGCTTAAAACCCCTTCATGAAGGACAGCAAATAGAGATGGACTTTGAAGGGTGTGGTCATGGTGGTGAAAGCTCTTCTTGGCAGAATGAACCCAAGCAGATGTCACGAAGGGTTGTTTCCAGTTTGTCTCTGCTCATACACAGTGATGCTATCAGCTAGGAATGCCTGGAAGTCCTGGGGGGTACATAGCATGTCTCCAGGGCAGTGAGGTTTGGGTGGGGTTGGGAGAGATAGACAGTGCATGCCAGCAGAGCTGGGATTCAGCAGCTACTGGGGCTGAGGGTTGGGCACCTAGGGTTTACAGGTTCTTTCTTTATTGGTGAATTTAGAACACAAGAGTGAAATTAACTCATGGGAAGGGAAGAGTGGGGTCACTCAAATGGTCACTTATTAGGTCACCCAGGGCTTTTTATTTTCTTAATTTTAATTTTTTAAAGATTTAATTTATTTATTCATGAGAGACACAGAGAAAGAGAGGCAGAGACATAGGCAGAGGGAGAAGCAGGCTCCATGCAGGGACCCTGATGTGGGACTCCATCCTCCAGGATCACTCTGAGCTGAAGGCAGACCCTCAACCGCTGAGCCACCCAGGTGTCCCAACACCCAGGGCTTTTTAAAAGGAGAACTTCATGGGTGGGGGCAGCCTGCCTCCTTATCAGCTTGCTTTGCTAGTAGCAAGGTCACACAGCTGGCAATATGTTTATTTGAGACGGTTGTCTTTGAAATGGGGCCTTGGCAACTTACACTCCAAGGGTTGAAGCCTCCAGAAGATTTCTTTTCTCACAGCCCAAAATAAGAACAACTGGATTTCAAAGAGTGCTATTGAGCTCACAAAATGCCTTCACCAGCATTTTCTACGGTTCTGAAAACAAAGTCTCCCAGCCAGTAGACACACTCTCTCTGACTTCTTGCTTTGGATCTGGGATTCTGATTCAGAGGTGTCACCTGCCTTGTAATGAATGCATTTCTCCAGCCCCAGAACTGACCTTCCTGCTTTCCAACCCTTCCTTGAGTTCTGTGTGTAGGCTTTGCAGCTTGATCTGGGGATCAGATCAAAGGCATTGCAAGTTTCAGGATATTACCACTGCTAGCACATTAACATTATATGTAAATGGATTATAATTCAAAGGCAAAAAAGGCTAGATTTGCCACTGCTCTAAACTGAAGGGAATCCAGTGTCCAGCAAGGCTCCACCTGAGAGATGACTCTCAGAATCATACAGACAGGAATTTTCAACAACCACTTAAATTGCTTCCTTCACCACATACATTTTTATCATAGCCCTTTAATTTATGCCCTGCAAAGTCTTTTAAAGATTAAAAAGCTTTTTAAAAAATTTTTTTACGTGGCTCCTGTTCTGTGTTATAATTGAGCTGAAAGACAACTCAGGGAGCAGGCTGTTTTGAAGCCCTAAGATTGGAATTGAGGTTCTGGGCCACTGGATTTTAGTTTACACCATGGCATTGCTGCCCATTTCTGGCTTTGGTCAGGTTACTTTTGCTGTCTTGGTAGCTACCTCTCCTTTTTTGAAAGGAGACCCTTATTCTGGAAACAAGCTAATTTACAGAACAGGGACACTTTCCCATTCTTAGCTTCCTCTTTCAAGGGCACTGAGGTTGGTTCACAACTTTTGGATGCTATCAAAGATGAGTTTCAGAAGAGGAAAAAAAAATCCCTGCCAGGTCAGTGGGTGATTCAGGGGCCCCTGGAGTCTTCCCTGGGGATCATGTCTTAACATTGGTCATTGGCAAATATCTTCTCTTCCCTCCTTTACTGGTCAGGCCTTAGCTCTGAGAGGTACTTCCCTCTCTATCCAGCCGGTCAGTGTTTACTTGAGGGGGAAATACTCATGTGACAGGGGAGGTATTTATTGTTCTCTATCTAGAGTTAATGGGAAGGGAGCAATGGAAGCTGTCTGGCATCTCTTGTAGTGTCTAAATTCATGGATCTCATTGCCACCCAAAAGGGGAGAACTGGTTTTAGAATTGAAATTGTTGGCGTGCCATTTGTGATGGTGCCAGACTAAAAACCTTTCATATAGAAACCCCAAACATTCTACCCGTGACAGCCACCAACCTAAATAGGAAGTGTTAGAGACCTCCTGATATTTGGAGATGTTTAAAAAGAGAGAGAAGTGAAAGCAATGTGCTCAGTGGGTTGGCCCCTGAAAGCTGTACCACAAAAAGGTGCCAGGGTGACAGGATTACACCAGGAAGAGGAAACTATCTGTACCCACAGCTCAGATGGGAGAGCTGTTGAAGGAAAAGAGGAAGTTTGTGATTGGAGGGGTCTTGCCAAGTGGGAAGACTGAAATAAATAGCTTTGCTTGGCGGTTCTTTTTTTCTCCTATTGGCAGAGTTTAGGAGTGGAGTGAGTGAGATGGGCTGTGTGAGGAGGGGAAGTCACTGAAGACTGGCTGTCTCTTAGCTTCACTAGTGGCCACCTGTGCATGGGGGGGGGGGGCGGTCAGGCAGAGGGCTTCCTTGGGAGTGGTTTCCTTTGACATAGGAGTTGGATAGATTATCAAGAGGGAAATCAAGAATACAGGATGGCAGTTTTATTTGGCTTTCCGCAGTGTGTGTGTATGTGTGTGTGTGTGTGTGAGAGAGAGAGAGAGACAGAGACAGAGACAGAGACAGAGAAAGAGCTACTTGAAAGGTGGTATCTCGACTAGCAGTTGTGATTCCAGTGGGCCTTTGAAGACAAGGAACTGACTTGCCCACCTCTCAGGGAAGGGCAAACTCAATAAACACAAAGCATTGGTTTACAGTTTGCTGGCTTTAAGGGAACAAAGCCTAAATCTTGGACCGTGGAGAATAACTCTCACTGGAGTCGGGTAGCCCCTCTCAGCTCTCCTGCAATGTGACTACTTACTTAGCTCCAATATCTTCAGTATCTACTGTATAAGAGCAGTGCCCAAGGCACACAAGAACTCTCTGTTCAAATGGCAGAGGATATAGGATTATTAGGTAAACGTGTGGAATGTCACATGGTGGTAAGTCCCGTGAAGAAGAATAAGAGCAGGAAAGAGGGACAGGGAAGAGGGACAGAAAGAGCAGGAGTTGCATTTCTGAGCAGTGGTTGGACAGGTGTTGCCAAAGGGGTGCCATGAGGTAAAGATGTGAAGACAGTGAGGGGTGAGCCAGGCAGGCACTTGGGGGAGAACATTCCAGGCAGAGGGAACAGAAAGGAGGTCATGTTGCTGGGACTGTGGAGTGAGAGCTATGGAAGCAGAGTGGGTCACCGATCTCACTGTTCAGGGCCCAGTGGCCAATGGAGAGGAGTCTGGCTTTTCCTTTCAGTGAAATGGGAAGTCATAAGGGTTTGACCAGTGGAGTTATATGCTCTGCAATCACTGGCTGGTATTGAGAATAGACACAAGGAAGCAAGGACAGAAATATAGACCAGGAGCCAGGACAATAATTGAAGGGGAGATGACGATGACTGAGTTCTGATAGACTTGATGGATTTTGTGTAGGGTACAAGGAAAGCAGAAGTCAAGATAAACTGGGGGTGCTTGGGTGGCACAGTTGGTTAAGCATCCAACTCCTGATTTTGGTTCAGTTCATGATCTTAAGGTTGTAAGACTGAGGCTCAGTTGTTGGGCTCTGTGCTCAGCTGGGAGTCTGCTTGAAATTCTCTCTCTCTCCCTCTTCCTCTGCTCCTTGTCCTGCTTTTCTCAAATAAATAAATAAATATTAAAAAAAAAGAAGAAGTCAAGATAAACCTAAATTTCCCCAGAGAATAGAAAGATGAAGTTGCCATGTGCTAAGTCTGGGGAAGGACAGGGTTTTTCAGGGGGGGACTCTTGGAACCCTCTTTTGGACATTTTAAGTGTGAGAAGCCTTTTTTATTATTATTTTTTTTATTTATTATTATTTTTTTTTTGAGAAGCCTTTTTAACACCCAAGTAGTAATGCCAAAAGGAGCTGGTGGATACATACAACTGGAGTTTAGGGGTGAGGCTCAGGCTGGAGATGTAGCAGTGCCAGCCTTCAGCATATGTATGTCATTGAAAGATGAGCCTTCTGCCTCCAACATTAAAAAGTCACAGAGAAGAAGTGGACTGTGGGGGACATTTTCTGCTATTTTAGAAATGAGTTTGTCCAGAGAGAGCTACAGCTTAAGTGGTTACTGAAGATTTTACTTTTAGTCACCTGCCTATAGATGAGGTTCTTTTTTAGCCTGAGATTTTGCGGGTGACACTGGCTTGTACCTTTCATTCTGTTGGGGCAGCATGGACTGTGGTGCTTTGAAGAGCCAGAGAAGGACTCTCAGTCCTCAGCATCTCAGGTAGGGTAAGGAGAGGCATACAGCCAGGCGGGGGTTAGAGTCTCTGCTCCCTTTAAGCTGCTGGCAGAGCACCCTCAAGCAGCTCCTTGAACTCTCCAAGCCTGGATTCCTCATCTGTGAAAGTCAAGACAATAATGGCATGTAAGTCATAGGATTATTTCAAGGTGTAAGTAATGATGAAAGTTAAGAGCACTTAGCTGAGTGAACATAGTAAACTCTCAATAAGCATTAGCTCTTATTGTTATTTAATATTACCTTTCTTTACGAGTACTTTGAGATTTGAAGTGAAAATTGGCAAAGGAGAAAAGTACCATTGACTACCAGGAGTCTGAGATAAATTTAAATTTAAATTAGGCTGTATTGGGACACCTGGGTGGCTGAGTGGTTGAACGTCTGCCTTCAGCTCAGGGTGTGATCCTGGAGTTCTGGGATCGAGTTCCACATCAGGCTCCCTGCATGGAGCCTGCTTCTCCCTCTGCCTATGTCTCTGCCTCTCTCTCTCTCTCTCTCTCTCTCTGGGTCTCTCATGAATAAATAAATAAAATCTTTAAAAAAGAATTAGGCTGTATTATACTAACTCTGTAAATAAACTATTTACTAAAATCTATGCTTGAAAATACCCAAACTAAAGGGGGACATTCTTGGTGCTCCAATACTTCTCCATTGTTTGCTTCAGCTAAATGCAATTCTATTTGATAAGCAGCTGACAGTACTGACAGTGGTTACTCTGTCTAAGGAAACATTGAGATTTCAAAGGAGTCAAGTAATAAAAATCATTTTCCTTTTTCAATGTGACTGAGTCTAGGTCTGCTTCGGTTCTCACTGCCTCTAGGTCATTGGCTTCTTTCCACTCCCCTCACTCTTTCCTGCTTCTCTTATAAAACCGTGAACTTCTTGGGACAGCAACACCTACATCAGGTAGATGTCAGGTGTCACTCACCTACCTCAGTGCACAGTGAGTACTCAGGACATGTTTGTTAAAAAAAAAAAAGTTAGGGATTGCCTACAGGAATGAATGAATAAGGGAATAAAGCTCAGTCCTTTCCAGTAAGCTCTCCATGAGATGGAGAAGAAAGGTGTTCACATACATCAATTAAAATACAGTGTGTGATTATGAGGGCAGACAACTTGTACAGGCAGGAGTTTTGAATTGGAGTGTGAATCCAAAGACCTCCCAGGGTGTATGTGGGCTGAGCTGGTTTTAAGGGAATCAATGCCAGATGCTCAGATTCCACATCGACTGAAAAATGGGTGTGATGGATGTGATGGAGTTAGCCCATCACCTTCCTCAACTCCTGATTCACATGGCCCAAGAAAGGTACGGACTCTCACTCACTATGAGTCCCTCCGTGTGGTCTTACACAGGGGTGTAAAAGTCTTTGGGGCAATAAAATTATGATTCAACATATTGGTGTTGGCAAAACTTCTGTAACTGGACACCACTGACCTGCAGAGAACCTAGTGTCTTTCTGTTACAGGCTGAGTTCTCCAGAAGCAGAAGCTGAAACAGAGTTTGGGGTGCCAGATATTTTTAGGGATCAACACCAGCTAAGGGAGAGGGGAAGAAGCAGAGTTGAGTAGAAGATGTCAAACTGAGAGGTAGGCCTGACAAAGGCTTGGCAATCCTTGGGGAGCTCTAGAGTAAGCACTGGCCCCTGGAGTGGTCCTTGCTAGGCAGGAAAGGCACACCAGGCTGGCATTCTGGAAGCTGGGCCAGCTCTGAAGGAGTTAACAGTTGGAGGCCATTTGCTGGCTCACTTCCCACAGTTAGGCAGCCAAGGTTTCTTTGCAGGGGATCTTCATGGAGCATCCCTATGCCTACTTCACTTTCACCTTATTGTATGCAATTCTGCTAAGGGTGAAATGTGGTGCTCAGAAAGGAAGGCTTGGGTCTGTGAATTCACAGGTTTTGTAGAGGGAGACAGTGGGAGTGATAAAGATTACTCTTCAGGGCAGCCTGGGTGACTCAGCAGTTTAGCACCACCTTCAGCCCAGGGTGTGATCCTGGAGACCTGGGATTGAGTCCCACGTCGGGCTCCCTGCATAGAGCCTGCTTCTCCCTCTGCCTGTGTCTCTGCACCTCTCTCTCTCTCTCTGTCATGAATAAACAAATAAAATCTTTAAAAAAAAAATTACTCTTCAATAACCTCTCCTATTCCATCCTCAAAATAATGTCAAAAAATATGTATCTCCTAAAGAAAGATTCTCAAACATGAAGCAAAGAGGGCACTAACAAGCAATAACCAAGGTCTACTTCGTCAAGACAGTTAATTCACAATATGTTGCTATTCTTTCTTGATTTCTCAGGTGAACAATTGGTCTACCACTTCCTTGCCTAAGCATTGACCTCTCGTCTCAGAATTTGAATTCAGAAGTAAGATGGTTGGCTATGATTGGGTATTAATACATGTATTTGAAATTGAAATTTATTTTTTTCTACCTGAAACTAAATCTGGTTTGGCTGCTTGGCTTGACAGTGTGGACTGCTTTGCCAAACGGGTTATTATAGCAGACATTTCCCTGAACCAAATCAGCTAAATCTGAAAATCCAAGCTTTGATTAAAATAAAGCATGTGATGAAATAAAGTAATTTTATTAAAAATTGATTTGGCTGAAGGTGGCAGAGGGAGGATGAGGAATAGTACTCACAAATGCAGAAGTTCTTAATTGGGGTGATGAAAATGTTCTGGAATTAGATAGTGGTAAAGACTGCATGATTTTGTGAAGATACTAAAACCCACTAAATTATGCACTTTAAAGGGATGAATTTTATAATATGTGAATTATCTTTCAATTTAAAAAGTAAAAAAAATATTGTTTTGGCAAAGTTGTATTGAAATAACAAGTATTTTAATTTTCTCAACCTTTTCAGTTTAAACTAGGGGTCTCTAAGTAAATGAGTAGCAGGTATAATTAGCAGTCATCTGAGAAGTTTAGGTACAGCCTTTTTGGTGTATTTCCCAGAACTAAGAAAGCAAATGACTAATGACTGGGTAACAAATATATTTTCAGCTCTCATGGTTTCTAATTCTTTTCTTTCAACAAAATTGAAGGAGGATCAAACTAGTTTGCCAGCTGATAGGTCACTACTAACTTTAGAGATTGTTATGGAATTTTGGCATCATAAAACTTCTTTTACTCATATCTTATTTTTAGGAGAACTAGATTTCTCAGAGGTTTCTCTCCAGAGATGCTAAGTAGGAGTAGAAGTGACTCTGGATCCTATCTCATCTTAGCAGATAATAATTTTCACCCATAATTTCAATGCATCTAATTGAAAAAAAGGTGCCATTTAAATTCCTTAAGAGGTGAATTTTTATTATTTATTTATTTTTTTTAAGAGGTGAATTTTTAATAAAATCTACCCTTATTCTTAATTTATGAAAATTCATACTCATATTCTTATTTATGAAAATCTAGAATATGTTTATATTCTCTTGATTAATTGTGTTCTGATAATTATGAAAGTTTTTTAATTAGTTAATTAATTAGAGAGAGCATGAGTGAGGGGAGGGGCAGAGAGAGGGCGACAAGCAGACTCTGCACTAAGCACAGAGCCTGATGTGGATGGAGCTCAATCCCACAACCCTGAGATCATGACCTGAGCCGAAATAAAAAGTCAGATGTTTAACCAACTGAGCCACCTAGGCACCCCTCTGCTAATTATTGAAGTTATAAGTTGGTCTAGAAAAAGCTGCTTAAAACTTATAGACTTACAGTGATAACGAAATTAAAATTTCAATGTATTTACATTTTTTGCTGCAGAAAAGAATGGCATGACAATCAGTTGTGAAAAAAACTTTCCAACATGAAAGTTACGACAATTGCTAAAGTGTACAAAGAGTAAATAGAATGGAAATGTGAATTCAAGGAGAAAATGGACCAATAAGTTGATAGAGAAAACTTTTCGTGGGGGTACCTGGCTGCTCAGTCAGAAGAGCATGCAACTCTTGATCTTGGGGTCATGAGTTTGAGCCCCATGCTGGACACAGAGATTACTTAAAAACCAATAATAAATAAACTAAAGAAAGAGAAGATTTTCATGTATTTTTAAAATCGATAAAGTTTCAGAGTATAGAATTGTTCTGGGACTTAGATTCCATTGGCAATATTTAAAGAGCAATCTAATAATTTTGTTTTAAAATGCTAATATTGGGCAGGCCAGGTGGCTCAGGGGTTTGGTGCTGCCTTCAGCCCAGGGTGTGGTCCTGGAAGGTCCTGGAGACCCGGGATCGAGTCCCACGTCAGGCTCTCTGCATGGAATGGAGCCTGCTTTTCCCTCTGCCTGTGTCTGTGCCTCTCTCTCTCTGTGCCTCTCATGAATAAATAAATAAATAATCTTTTAAAAAAATAACATAAAATGCTAATATTTACAGCACTAAGGAAATGACATCCTCTGGAACTATTTAAACTTCCAGTAAAAGTTTTTTTTTTCAATGTCATTTTAAAACTGAGAGAGGGTGTATGGATTTTCAAACCATTTCTTGGGAGCACACAATCTAAAAACTTAGGAGGCCACAGCTTTAGGGGCCAGACAAGGGGCAACTAGATCTGCTTGGATGGGTGGAGCTTTAAGGAGGAGTGACGTGCAAGCTGGACCTTGACAGATGGCAGAAGGTGTCTGCCAGGCGGAGGAGGGCCTTTGGCAGCTGCCAGCCTGGGGAGGCTGATGTTTTAGGGGCATAGTGCCAGCTCCTGGCATTCTTACCAGTATGCCCATTACTACAACCTTGAGCCTCATCAGTTTGACAGCTAAGACCTTGGCCATTTTATAGGAACCTGAGTAAAAGGGGAAGTTAAGTGGACAGGTGCACCAGAGCCTCCAGGTGACACAGCCATATGCTGACTTCCTGGCAGATGCACCATTATTCTCCACTTCCTCTGGCTCGTTGGCCAAACTATAGCACCTTCGTCATTGTTCAGCCACACCCTGAATTACCTTGACTTCAAACCTCATTCTTTCCCTTGCCCCCAAGTGCACTCTTAGGTCCACAATGTGACAAAGGGGCAGCCTACTCATCCTCAGCCTTCCAGAACTCAGGCTCCATTTTCCATCCCTGTGATCTGTGGGGTCGCTCTGAGACTGGATTTGGACAATGGACAAGAATAAGCTCACAAAGAGCAGAAGCAGTCTTTGGTTTTCGCTGTCTTAGTGGGAAGGAAAACCCTTGGTAAAGTTGAGGGGTGGGGACAGGTCTTGGGTTGGAGGGTTTCCAATGAACTTGAAAAGAAACTCAGGCTTTTTCACCCTCTGAGCCAAGTTCAGAAGTTTGCAGATGTCTTTGGGGGGAGAAAATTTGTGCTGCAGACCTCAAAATTGTGTTTGTGTTGAATGGAGAACCACAAAGCAGGTATGATATCCTAACGAGTTCTCACACTTCTCGAAAATGCTACAATTAGAACCTGTCCAGGGCGGCTCTCCTGTGGGAGGAGACCAGCTTTGGGGCACCACGGTCCACCCAGAGAAGAATCTCGCAGACCCTTCCCACCACCCATCCTTAGCTTGGATTCTGCTTTTATGCATATTTATTTTAAAATGTGTATACAGATGTGTGGGTTTTCTGGAAGGAATCTGAGAGGAGGGAAGCAAATGTGGCTGTGCAGAATGTTTTGAGCTGCAGCCATCGAGACCCAGAGGAAACGAGTTTACTTTTTCAAGCTTGCCCAGATGGGCTGTGCGTGTGGGTTGTTAGCTCTGGCACTGGCTGCCAGGCTCTGTAAACACTGCGTGGCTGCTCCCCCAGGACGTGTGTTGACTGTCATGCCTTACTGCCTAATTGGCTCTCGCTGAAGAGCTACAGGCCGTTTCTTTCTGGTCTCTGTTGTTCTGCGGGGAAGCCTTGGGGTTGGTGATGGGCACCAAGTTATTTGGTTCTGTCCCTTTTGTTCGTTTGTTCATTCCCAGTGGACCCAACTTAATGGCTAAGAAGGACTTGCCTTCTCTTCAGAAGACCTTTGCAGCATCTGTCCAATGTGTCTTTTGGGATGGAAGGGCGAGTTTAAATTCTCTGCTTTAAGTCAAGTCTAAGGCAGGCCATGGGAGGCTTATGACCCTCCAGTCATTTCCTCAAGCTCCCCTTCCCCACAATCACTATGTTTGCTCCTTTCTGGGTTCCATTTTTTATTTCCCCTCTAGATGAGTGCATTTTCTTTCTGCTCTTTTCATTCTAACTGCCCAGATACTGCTGTGCGTAGGGGCCATACATGTGCACGCTGAGTTAAGTCAGCGTGGACGGGTGCCAGGTGCCAGGCTCCACCACCAACAAATCACACCCTCTCCACAGCCCCACTACAGCCCTTCTGAGACTTGTGTCTATAAATTGTGCCAAGACAGGTCTCCTGGAAACTTCCTTTGCTGCTGGCAGCTCCACACCCATGCATTTCCTTTTTCCTGTAAAAAATCCATTCCCAGCTCCAACTTAAAACAGAAGGTCAGTTATATTGACACCTACTGCACATAGACGCTGTATTTTCAGGAAAATATTTTCACCTCTGAAATCTTTCAGTGTGAGGGGTTACGCACCCCTCAAACTCCTGTGGTAACAGTCAACCTACAGGCCTGTCCTACAGCTGCACACCCACCTCCAGGAGGATATGTGCTTTGAAAAATGTTTCCAATGGTAGTGAGGTGCTCTGGAGAGAAACTCATGAACTCTCCCTTCAGCGTGGAGAGATGCCTGAGTTCCTTGGTGCATGGCAGGCTTTCTGCTTAGCTGATGATGTGGGGCAGGGTTTCTCTCTTCCCTGCCTGCCTTTCCTAGTTTGTGAAATAGGAGACTAATAATTTCCCAGGAGGAAATATACTTACCTTGTAAGTTTCCAGTGTTGGGATATTTTATGGGATGGTGCTCTCTCCTTTATGATCAGGCCAAGGGACCCTTTCCTGCTTTTCCATGGATTTCAATCTGTCTCCAGGAGCCTTGGGTTAAAATCAAATATATTAACTTAGGGAGGAGGTGGGGTGAACATTTGTTGTTTTTGCTGTTCCCCATTCATACTAATAGCACCCCATTTCCTTTCCAGGAAATTACCTCATCCCCATTCTGTGCATTCCAGGGAATTAGCTCACCCGAGTTGGTAGAGTGTCAATCAGGTGCCCCACTCTCCCCAGCCAGGCAGTGGGCTTGCTGTTCAAGCAGGGGTGGCTGGATTCTCCCCGTAAGATGTCAAATCTGGAGCAGCGTTATATGAGTGAGGAAATGTGTTGGAGCTGATACGTGCTGGTGTGTTCCCTACCCCGGCAGCCATGGCTCCTGCTCCTTCTGGCCCAAGAAAGACTGAAGTTAACCAAACCTACTGGCTTGGTGCTAAATTAGCAGAAAGTAGAGTTCTTTTTACCTATCTGATTTGGTGAGCTGAGGGTAACAAGTTAATCCACAAATTCTGACAGACTGAGGGAGAATATGAGTCAGAAACGCCAGAAGAACTCTCTACAAATAATGGGATACTGGATTCCAGCATTGCCCAACCTACATGTCTCTCTGTATTTGTGTCAAATAAGGAAGGAAGGGCATGCATCTCTTCTTTTTGCTCTTGTCCCTCTTCCTCTTTTTGTTTTTTGTTTCTTTCTCTTCATGGGCAAAGTTGGACCTTTTTCTACTGAGGCTACGGCTCTTTCTCTTAATTATCTGTTTAACTGGGTTAAGGGTCTCTATTTATATCTGGATGATCAGAAGTTTAGGGGTTCACCTTCCATAACTGGAGTCTGAAAACTAAATTCATTATTTTGAAGCAGCTTCTCTGGAATTGAAGCTAGTGCTAAAACTATGTCAAGCCAGTTGAACAAAACAAGCAGAAGGACCAAAGTCACAGCTTCTCTTTCCTTCTTCCATCACCTATGGCAGACAGCATAGTTTTCTTGCAGTCAGGCGTGAATCTTCTTTTGTTACACCTGGGCTTTGGAGAGACACTTTTCTTTCAAAACAGCTTTTCATTGCCTGAGCTTGCAGGCAACCTTGATGTGAGCTGTGCTTTCCTCAGCAGAACTGCATGGGGTGTTCTAACAATGTTAAAAGGAAACTGTGGGGATCATGCAAGTGTTTCAGTGGAGAGCCATATTGGAGAGGGGTCTCAAAAACCTACAAGTCTGGCTAACACAATTCCAGAGAAAAGGTGGACATTGTCTCAGGACCTGGGGAGTGATTGTTGTAAGTTGCACTTTTTCCTGTACGAGTAGAATAATAAATAGCTTCCTTTTCCTGTAACTCAACATAATGGGCACTGGGAAAGCTTAAGGGGTAAATTTTCTATAGTCTTTCCATCTTCTCTTTGTATTAGTCAGAGAAATTAATGATACCTGCTATAACAATTATCCTCAAATTCCAGTGACTTAATACTAGTTTATTTCTTCTTCAGGCCATGAGATCCATGGCAGCTGTCCTCCAAAGCAGTGACTCTGGAATCATTGTGTGACTTTGCTGTCTGAGCAAATGCTTGCAGTCATGTGAGCAGAAGAGAGAGGATAAAAGTAGGACCAGATGCTTAACCACTTCAGCCAGAAGCGCTATTTCATTGGCCCAAACTAGTCATGTAATCAATTTAGCTGTGAGGGAGTATGAGAAGCAGAGTGGGTATCAGTGAGCATGAATGCTTTCTGAAATGCCTTTTTCTTTTTTTCTTTTTTTTTTTTTTAAGATTTAATCTATTCATTCATGAGAGACACAGAGAGAGGCAGAGATAGGAGAAGGAGAAGCAGTCTCCCTCCAGAGAGCTTGATGCCGGACTCCATCCTAGGACCACAGGATCACGACCTGAGTCAAAGGCAGACATTCAACCACTTTAGCTCTCAAGTAAATGTCCCTCTCAAGTCCTAGTGAAACTTCTCCCCTGCAATAAGACTGTCAGGAATGGCTCGAAACCTACTAAATGCTAAGGTACATGAGTATCATGGCCTTTTCCTAAGGAATATTGTACTTTAGGGCAGGCTAATTTTCTTATCCTAAAGGGCTAATGGAGAGGTCTTTTGCTAGCTTTACTGGTTAACATTAGAATTTTCTTAATTTTCAGGCCCTTGAAATTTAAGTGAATTCATGTGAGGATGGCCTTGCTGCACAGTACATGGTCCCCAGACTCAACTCATGCTTGAACAACCATCATTCTTAGAAATAAACATAAAAGCAATTTTCACTGGCAATACTCATGTTAAATGAGGAAAGAACTGCTAGGCCCTGGTTCTTTTCTGCCCAGAGCTTGTCTCATTTGCCTTTTCATTTTCTAGTCAGACTTATGCTTGGGGCTTTTCAACTCACAAACAATGGGACTGATTTCCATTGGGTGGTTCTGTCATCTGGTAGGTCACCCTGGAACTTTATGCTTTGTGCTCTGATTGAGAACAGAAACAAGCTAAAGAAAGAAAAAGGGCAACAAATCTTGACTCACAATTATAGTGTGAATCAGTAACAAAGCTCTAGGTTTGCTGTGTGGGATAAAACATTGTTTTCTGTCCATCTATCTCCTGATTCTAATTTCCAAGAACCAAGCTTAAGAGAATGAGGAGGAAATAATGAAATCATGGGGAACTTGAAAAACATAGTCAAAAGGAGGTTGAACTCAGTATGTAACCATCAGACCAAGGTTACAAAGGGAAGGCGGGGAGGCCAGCTCTGGTCCCCATACATATTTTGATGGGCTTCTGGCCAGTTGGTCCACACAGCTTTGGGTAGACAATCTGAATTTGTAGCCAATATTTAAATACTCAGAGATTTCACATAAAAAGCCAGATTTATGACTTCTCTTGAAAAATCCAATTTTGGGGCAACATTAAGCCTTATAGTCTAGCAGAGCAACAGTTGGCCTTAACCAGTCAGTAGCTGTTCCTTTCAGATAGGACTGTGGCTATCCCCTTGCCATTGACTGTGGTCCCACCACTCCCTATTGCACCCCCAACTCTAAGCCCAGTATCAATCTTCTTTATCTCTGATCTTTTTCTTCCAGCAGTCTCACTCATTCACACTGGCTGCCTGGGCAGGTGTATATGGAAACCATGACCTCAAGGGCTTCTATACCTCAAACTCAAAATTGCTGAAAGGCATTTAAGACATGGAAAGACTGGTGGTGAGATATTTAAATATAAAGGAAGAAAAGGAGGAAAAAAAAAAAAAGAAAAAAAAAAAGGAAGAAAAGGAGGAATAAGGACCTTGAAGACAAAGAGAAAAGACTCAGGGAGTCTCATTGTGTCCCAAAGTGAGAGCTTCTCATAGTCATGTGAGACACTGGAACTCTTGCTATCTGGGCTGTGACTGAAGCACAAAGGCCAAGGATAGAAGATGGAGGAAGTGCAGGCTTCCACCATGTCATAGGTGAGGGGCTGGTTGTGGCCTGTGCCACGCTTGCAAAAGGGAAGACAATAAGATGAGGGGGTTTGGGAATAATGAATAGAGACAAGTTTTGGGGGAATTTGCTGAGAAGTGGAGTGGAGAGAATTGGGGCAGTAGTTAGAAAAGATGAGATTAACATTTGTTTATTAAGCTGAAAGCCCAGCTTTGGTTTATTGATTGAATCATTTAATAGAGAGAGGAAGCTGGTGATGCTATAAGGGGCGAGTTAAGGGAAGGGGTAAAGTCCCTGAGTCAGTGAGAGGGAACAAAATTGCACCTTAAGACAAAGCACAGATAATTGATACAGTAAAGTAAGAAAGGAAGCAAAATATAAGGAATGGGTGAAGTGAGGCTTGGCAGATTTAGACATTTAGGTGTGGAATATTCTTTGATAATTATAGCCCAGTTGTCCTCTTTTCAGCTATGGGTAATAAACTGAAATTTGATTACATTGAGCTTATTGGGTCTTATTTTCTTATAAGGTTGTATAAGTTGTTCACTGCACAAGGGCACCTTGCCAAGAGGATGATGGAATGAGACAAAAATCCCATCCATGCTCTTTGCTCTCCTGCAGTATACCTGGAGCAGTAAAGCAGCTGATTTGCTGCTTGGTATAAAGGGCAGCTCTGTTTTTCAATTTGCAGAAAGCAGCTGATAGGTTAGAAGAAACTCTATTTTGTTCTCTAGGTATGTGATGTGATTCAATCCTGCCTCAGAAATGGAAGTGAGGTCCTGAAGGGAGAGCCTGTCTCATATTTGTTACCACCAGCAGCACTCAGACCAGCGGGTGGTTTCCTCTAGAATGGTCCATGGAACACTTCTATAATATTTAAATAGATGTTCTATAAAAAGAAATCCGTGCAAAATTAAAAAAAAATAAGAGGAGGGGGAATCTGCACAGTGAAGATAGTCGGTCAGTGTCACAAACGACATTGAGAAACAGCACACACCCTCTCCTGTCGTGTGTCACTGGGCTGAAATGTGCCTGCTGTGGTGGTCCTGCTGGGGTCTCCACATGGAACACCCCCCTGGAAGCTGTTGTGATGTCTCAGGACTCTTGGGCCCATGGGCAGAAGATGTTTCCCTGGCTAATCTGAGTACTCCACAGGGTTTATATTATTTCCAAGAGTGAGGTTTAGGCCCTGGAGCAATCTGACTCAATATTTACAGGAAGACAGGGCCTGTAAAATTCCCTACATCATTCTCACTCCTTAGAAGTATCCAGAGCTCCTTCATTGCATTGTTTTGGGCATAAAAGTCTTCCCAAAGTTTTCCTCAAAACCATTTTTTTTTTTTTTTTTTTTTTTAGAAAGAGAGGGTAAAGTACTTAGGGGGCTTGGCTCATATGAAGTACTCAGAAAATAGTGGTGGTGCCACTGTCACTGCCATCATCAACCTAACCTTGATACACTGATATCCTTGATGAAAAATTATAATTGCAGCTAGACTGTACTCCTCTTTCTATCTTGCAAACATTTACCTGTCCCCTCCCTCCAAATGTCCCATATATCTCTCATCGTATGACCTATCTTTCCCAGATAGAATTTCTCCCGAGCAGAATGTGAGAGCTTATTAACAAACTATGCCAAAGGTGGACTTGGCTCATGTTTACTGCTCAAGATGTCCCTGTGCGTGATTAGAGTCCTCATATGTTCTAAGTGTAAGATTTTCTGCCTGCACCCGTGCTTGGTGCTCACACTCCGAGCATTAAAGACACGGAGGGATTAATTAAGGCCCGAGTTTGAGAGGCTGTGGTGTATCCTGCTTCCTGGAGGCAAGAAGGTAGTCAGAGCCACTAGACACAGGCAGCTTTGTCTGGCGAGGAGACCCATGGACAGCCTCATTCTGGTCGTTTTTATAATTCCTCTCAGTCTCGGTTCTCCAGGCAGAGCTGTAAGCCCCAACCAGAATGCCCCAGGGAAGCAAAGGCCAATTTGCCTTTGGAGGGAGCCGCATTCTCTATGCAGGCCTTTGAACTTCCCGGGAGCATTGCTCTGGTCTGTAGATCTTATCTGAAATGTTTTCTTCCAGAGGCCTGTTCCCTCACCCGCAGCAGTGGTGTGACACGGGCCACTCTCTCATCTGGTTCCCAGCAGCTGGAAATGTGAATGTTTGCCTCCTGGCCAGCACACACACAGACCGGGATACCCCCCACATGTTCTTGGAGAACTGGCACTCAGGCCCCTTTTCTGGATGTTTTGCTAACACACACTTCAAATGAGTGGGCAGGGCTTGATCTTAATCAAATGTCTCATTAATATCTGCCCTTGGCACAGCTCCAGCCCTGAAGTGCTGCGTGTGAGAGGTATTTGCATAACACGCACACATCCTCACACATGTGGCCATACCACCCACCGTCATAATATGAAGGTCTCAAGCATACGATGAGCCTATTTTTTCAGCAGAGATGGTTTAGATAAATGGATAGAATAAATACTTCCTCTCCTGGCAGTATGTACAAGGTCACTAAACAAGGAAATGGGATAAAAGTTCCTGAGTTGAAGGTGAAGGGCAAGGCATGTCCTAGTGACAACCTGTCTTTTTCTTTTTTCTTATTTTTAGACTCAAGGTTATAGGTGCTATTGATGAGTGTTCGCTTGGGAAGTATCTGGATATCAGGACCCAGATTGCCATGCCAAGTTCTTCTGCTCCATCAAGTAAGATGATTGCTCTGGCCTGTAAATCTCATCTGAAATGTTTTCCTCAAGAGGCCCACCAGAAGGATCTCCTGGTGACACGGTTTGAGGTTAATATAAGCTTCAGGTTCTGAAGCTAGGTTTTTCCATGCTGGGTTCTCACAGTTCCATGCTGTTTCTCTCATTTTGTTTGGCATGCATAGGAATTAATGAAGGTAGCCGTGGGTGGATAAGGGTCCTTTTTAAATTGTAGGTTCCTGAGCTTCATCTCCAGAAGTGCCAATCCCGCAGGTTAAGGGTGGGCCAGGCATTTGTACTTTGACAACTGACTTCCCATATTCTGATGTGGCTGGTTCTCAAAGATGGGACCTTTTGGGGGCATTTGTGGCTGCTTCTAACCTCCCCCAGAGTTTTTGTCCTCATGAGGCCCCCTGAATGCCCAGGAACTTTGCTGTCACTTTCCCTTCCTCATTCTTGGCAGCCTTGGCACAGTCAGCATTGGGGACAGGCCCTGCCTGTCAAGGTGTGGACACGCTCTACAGAGACTCTTGCAGAGGATTCTAAGGAATAGTCTGTCCTTCCTTTCATCTGAGTTTTCTCTGATAAGATGAGGACAAGTACCAAAGAAATGTGTAGAACACAGGTTCTGAATTGAAATGAAAATGTCTTACAGCCCAAATGAGATTTTCTGCAAAAAAAAATTTTTTTTACAGTAGCTCTATGTCCGGGCCCAATATGGGGCTTAAACTCACAGCCCTGAGATCAATAGTCACATACTTTACTGACTGAGCCAGCCAGGCTTCCAAGATTTTATGCAATTTGAAGCTTAGAGACTTTTGTTGTAGTTATTGCCTTAAAATAGTGCTATAAAACCAGGTGTGGGGTGGGGAAGAGGCCCCCTCTCTGATACTTCTGTCGTTTCTGATTGTTTAATATTTACCAGGTACTAGCAACAGACACGTGTTTATCAAGGGCAGTTCATTATCCTGTCACGCTCATCCAAAGAGAAGAATTAATTGTCCCCCTTTTCCTTTTTACAACATTTCATTTTTCAAATGATTTTAAATTTTTATCAAAGTAACATATGCACATACTTGTGGGAGCCAAATAGTACCATGAGGCTTGTAACAAAAAGAGCAACCTCTCCTGGGAAACTTTTCTTGTAGTGTTTCCTTGTGAACATCCTGCCAGTGCTTTTTCTAGTCTTGTTCTTGGGCTCCTTTGGGTGTTGAACCTCCTGGGTTGATCCTCTGATCCTTTATCTTTTCTAGTGTCCATCTCTTTATCGTTACTCTCCTCTGAACAATTCCTTTCTCTTTATTTATCCAACCTTCCACAACATTTTTACTTCGCTACCATATTTTCTAATTCTCAAAATGTCTTTCTTATTGATTTTTACAGTATCCTGGTATTGCTTTATGAATGCAACTTATTCTATAGTTCTCTCAAGTTTGTGATTCCTGAAGTTTTGATGTAGCCCTCTAAATTGCTTTTGTTTCTCCTAAGGCCCTAACTAGGACCCAGTCTCTTGAATTGGAGGCCAGAGAAGAGACTGATGCCAGTATTCTGGTTTTCAGGTGAGAGGAAGCTGGACTTCAGGCTTTTACTTAAAACTCCTGTTCAGTTCAGCTGTGGACCATGGTCTCCTACTTGTGCCTGTGTCTTTGTGCTCAGGGCCTTTTTGGTTCTGTTGCTGTAGAGACCCATGCTGTCTAATGCAGTAACCCTTTGCTATGTGTGGCCATGGAGCACTTGAAATGTTGCTGGTCAGCACGGAAATGTGCTCTGAGGGTAAAATATATACCAGGCTTTGAAGATGTTATATATAAAAAAGTAAAATATCTCATTACAAATTTTAAAAGATATTGATTACATATTGGAATAATAACATACTGGGTTAAGTAAAATGTATTATTAAAATTCACTTTACCTCTCTTAATGTGGCTACTGGAAAATTTGAAATCACATCCGTGGTTTGCATTAGATTCCTATTTCACAGAGCTGCTCTTCTGTGGTTGCAGGGACGGGTGCCCAGGGCTCACCGCTCCTGCTCCAGCCCTGCATGTTAATAGGCACCGCTGCTTCTAGTTCCCTGTCCTTTCTGGGCTCCACACAACGAATCGCTAGCTTCTCCCTGGTGTCTGATGCAGGCTCTTGGTTTCAGCTTCCTCTATGTCCTCTACTCTGTGGAGGTCTGTTATCCCTCATCTGCTTTCCACCTTAAAAAAAATTGATTGACATATCTCCGCTCCTATTCTCTTAGCAAATATTTACCTTTGCTGTCATTTTGGGGGGGGGGAGTTGGAAAGGAATAACTATAAATGCATGCAATCAACCTGCCATTTGTAAGTTCTAATGGCCCCTTGACTCAAAATAAAATGGCAACTTTCAGGACCATGATAATTTCCCCCGGTCTCTGTGCCAGTAGGCCCAGACTGTAATAATGAAATCCCACAGACTGGGGGCTTTAAACAACAGGAATTTATGTCTTGCACGTCTCACTTCCTGCAGGCTGGAAGTCCAAGCCCAGGGTGTTGGCTGATTTGGGTCTCTGATGAGGATTCTCTTCACGGCTTATGGCAATTTTCTCCTCACTATGTCCTCACATGGCAGAGAGAAGAAGCAAGCTTTCTGGTATCTCTCCTTATGAGGGCACTGATCCCATCATGAGGATTCTACCCCCATGACCTCATATAAACCTAATTATCTCCCAAAGACCTTATCTGTAAATACCATCACACTGGGGGTTAGGGACTTCAACGTATGAATTTTTGAACGAGGCATGGTTCAGTCTATAGCAGTCTCCATTCTGGCTCATGGTCCAAGTTTTTAATCAAGAAAAACTTCTAGGCATACAAATAGCCAATAGACAACATGAAAATATGCTCAATGTCACTTGGCATCAGGGAAATACAAATCAAAACCACAATGAGATACCACCTCATACCAGTTAGAATGGTAAAAATTAACAACTCAGGAAACAGGTGTTGGAGAGGATGTGGAGAAGGGGGAACCCTTTTACAACGTTGGTGGGAATGCAAGCTGGTGCAGCCACTCGGGAAAACAGTGTGGAGGGTCCGCAAAAAGTTGAAAATAGAACTACCCTATGACCCAGCAATTGAACTACTAGGTATATATCCAAAGGATACAAACATAGTGTCTCAAAGGGGGCACATGCACCCCAATGTATATAGCAGTAATGTCCACAATAGCCAAACTATGGAAAGAGCCCAGATGTCAACAACAGATGAATGGATAAAGAAGAAAATATGTGTGTGTGTGTGTGTGTGTGTATATACACATATACACATATGTATATATATGTATATATACACATAAATATATATGTGTTCATATATATAATGGAATATAACTCAGCAATCAAAAAGAACAAAATCTTGCCATTTGCAATGATGCGGATGGAACTAGAGGGTATTATGCTAAGTGAAATAAGTCAGAGAAAGACAAATACTGTATGATTTCACTCACGTGGAATTTAAGATGAATATAGGAGAAGGGAAGGAAAATAAAATAAGATGAAAACAGAGAGGCAAACCATAAGAGATGCTGAACTCTAGGAACAGACTGAGGGTTGATAGAGGGGAAGTGGGTAGGGGATGATGGGGTAATTGGGTGATGGACATTAAGGAGGGCATTTGATGTAATGAGCACTGGGTGTTATATGCAATGGATGAATCTCTAATTTAAAAAAAGCTTCTAATTGTCCTCTACACAAATGTTATTTGCTTCCCCCATTCCCACCCACATACTTGCCATCAGGATATTCATCTCATCTCAAAGGTTTTTTTCATCTTTTTCATAGCAAAGCCTTGTTCTATCACCTTTAATATATTGCTTGAAGACTTTTATTCAGAAATTAATAAGAATTATAAGATTTATTTGGAAAAACAAAGGACCAAGAGTAGCCTAAAAAAATCTTGAAAAAAACCCCCAAGTTGGTAGACACATGCTACTTGACTTCAATACTGTTAATCAGATTAGTGTGGTACTGATGACAAGCTGGACATGTAGATCAATGGGACAGAATAAAGCATCCAGAAATAAACCACAAATATATGAATAAATACTTTTTGATAAAGTGTCAAAGCAATTTAATGAGGAAAGGAAAATCTCTTGAATAAATGGTACTAGAACAATGAGATATTAATACATATATGAATATCCAATTGTGTGTATGTATATATAGTGTGTGTATAATGAATCTCAACCCTTCCTTTATGTAGAACAGCCAATCAATTGAGATGGATGCAATACCTAAATGTAATATTTAGAACAATAAAACTACCAGAAGAAAACCTAGAACGATATCTTCATGACCTTAAGCTAAGCAAAAATTTATTGGAAAGGATATAGAAAGCACAAATTGTAAAAATAATGTAAGTTAGAAGGAGCATGAAGAAACATTTTGGGGGCAAAGGAAATGTTCTGTGTCTCTGTAAGTATTTTTCAAAACTGATTGAATGATACATGTAAGATTGGGACATCTATAGTGTATAACTAATGTTTTAAAAAAGGAAAATAATTAAAATATAAAACACTGCTTAAAATTCATTTACTGGGTTCCATTTTATCAGAAGAATCTCAAGAGGTTACTCAACTTACTTAACCTACTTCCTTAATTACATATTCTTCTAACTGGGGTAAGTTGAAATATTTCTCAGTTTACTTGTTATAAAATTTCTTTTTCTAAAGATATATCTTTCTTTTTAAAAATATTTTTTATTTTTAAGTAATCTCTACACCTAATTTTGGGTGTGAACTCACACCCTTGTGATCTAGAGTTGCATACTTTATGGACTGAGAGTGCCAGGCACCCCTAAAGATGTATTTTTCTAGATAGGATGCTTGACCTAACTCACTGGTGATCTGGAACTAAAAACAGGGAGAGTAATTTCTTGTAATGTCCTAGAAAACACTTGGAGTATCAAGAGCTGAGTCACACATCTCTGCCTATGTTCTCCTTTATGGCCAAAATGCTCTTTCCAGAATTCTTATTCCGTTGTACACTTTGCCAGTTCTTTAAAGAAGCATCTTTGCTTATGTATCTCTATCACCCAGGAGGCTTTCAGCTGTCTGTAGTAGGAGATTCAACATGGGATGGCTTATTCTTTAAGAAAAATGTATTATCTCATGTTATGAGAAGTTTGGAGAGAATATAGTCCCAGAATGGGTTACATTAGCAGCTTAATGACTTCCTCAAGGTCTTGGGTTCTTTCCATCTCTTTTCTCAGAACATCTCAGCTTTGTCCTCAGATACTAAATTTTCATATTCATGGCTATACTTCATGGTTGCAAGAGGGCTGCTCCTGCTGAAGGTATCATATCAAGAAAGAAAAGTCTCCTGGAGGATGAAGATCCATTTCTTCTTGGGTCTTTTTTTTTTTTTTTTTTAAGCAAGGGTATCTTTCTCAGAAGTCACTCAACAAACTTTGTTTAGCCATCTCATTGGCCAAACATACAAAGGAAAATGGGACTGCCATTATTGAGTTAGACACATCAGGTCCTTTTTCTGAGACTGGTACTTGGACCATTCTCCTTGAAGTTATGGGAATATATTGTAGGGTTTATACCTGGCCATAATCAACATCTGTTAGAAGACTGGAAATGGCAGTCTTGATGGATATTGGGTTGGCAATTAGCTATGTCTGCTACAGTAACATTTGTGTTTTTCTCATAAACTTAAACTTGAGGATAGAGATTCTTTGTCCCATTTCCCTATGTACATGGTGAATGGTATAAGGGTGTACTCACAGTAAGTCCTTCATAGTATTGCTTGATTGATCACATTCCAGAAAGAATTTAATTCTGCTCAAAAGGCACTCAAACGTGTCATGATGTCAAAATGTTCTAACTGATGGGACAAGCTTAAGAGTACAACTGAAATGATATAAAAAATGTTGTATTTTAAGAATGAGATTTTATTATAGAACCAACTTGAGTGTCCTTTTTTGCAGGGATTTTCCTACATTCCCAGGTTATCCTGCTTATCTTGGTCTTCAGTGTGACCATTCAAGAATAGGAAGGAATCAGAAGTTTGACTTTCTGAGTGCTCGCTTTAAAAATTGATGTTCTTGCTTAAAAGGAGACTTGTGGAGTGGGTTTAATGTATACTTCTCCTGGCCTCCATTAGTGCTATTACCTATCATCTAGAGTGATCCAATTCAAAGGATACCTCCTTGATGGTTTCACCATATATGGGGCCAGATGTTATTTGAGCTGGGAGCTGGTTTTTCTCTGGAGTCAGAGGGAGCTGGTAGTTTTCAGAGATGTACGGAATATCTGGGGCCCAGTTTACGAAGTGCTTTATGACAGCAGATGGAGGTGCATGGAGCTGGGGATTCCAGAGTGCTTCGATGTCAGCACCCCTGCAAGGAGGGGGGTCTTGTTAGTTGACTTAAGAGATTCCATTCTAATGTGCTGAAGATGGATTTTAGGCCTGGCCTTTGCTGAGGCTAAGAAAGATTCATTACAAATTTCTGTTTACTTGTCTGGCTTTCATGGGATAGCCAGTGTTTTCCCTTGTCTTAGGTTATCTTTGGCTGGAGGTCAAAAAAAATAGTCAATGATGTCTTGGAAGTTTAAGTCTATACTATATGGCTCTTTTAAAAAATATTTGGTTATCCAGTAAGATATTTCTTGTGTTTCTACATCTACAATTTCCCTGTGGCTTGGCAGTACCATAGCTTTTCATGGCTGCCACTCATATCTTAATTGGATCACTTTGTGGAAACTTCAGAGACATTTCCTAGAATTTATTTCCAATTTCGGATGCCGACCCAGCTTTTATTATTTAAGGTGAGACAGACATGACAATCTCCTTGTTTCCTCTTCTTTAAAAGGACTTGTCGCATTTTCCAAAATACTTCCCAGGGAGTGTTTACTGGGGGTACATTTTCCTTTCTTGGCAAAAAATGTTCTTGCTAGCTCTGTAACCCCTCAAATGATGGTAACTTTCCCCCCCCCAAATCTGATTGAGGAAATAGGTAGCTGAAGATTCAAAGAGGGAAGAAAAACTTTACTTTGTACTCATCCTGGAGCCCGTTGTGTTGTTATTTTTAAAAATCATGTTTATCTGAGTCTACCTTGTATTATGAATGAGAGGTGCTTGCTTTTCAAAAACACTTTTTTTGTGCATACCAAATCATAAGCTCCTTGAAGGCAGGCAAAACATCTAATTCCTCTTTCACTTTTTCAACATCAACAATGTCTGACATGTAATAGGTGCCTGAGACATACTTATGGAATTAAAATGCTTGAAATATATCCATGCAAAACACTTGAGTGGGTATTAAAATATTTTCCCCAAATGCTTTATGACATGAGGGAAAATGGTTTTAACAAAAAAAGCAAGGCACAAACTTTACCTTTAATCGGATTTCACTTTTATTATAAATGGGCATAAATATGTAGACCAGAAGAAAGACTGGAAGGAAATATGACCAAATAAGAAGCATAGTAATTTTAGAGTGATGAGATTAAGAGGTAATTTTAACTCTTCTATGGTTTTACTCATGTTCAAATTATTTACAATAATAATTTTATAATTGGAAAAAACTAAATCTTAAAATTTTGTGCAGCTGGTTTTAATTTTTTTAAATTAATTAACTAGTTTATTTCAGATTTTATTTTTAAGTAATCTCTACACCCAAAGTGGGGCTCAAACTTACAACCCCAAGATCAAAAATCACATGTCCCACTGACTGAGCCAGTCATGCACCCTTGTGTCATTGTTTTTAAAAGATCCTTTTCCTTAGGTATTTTAAATCAAGGCATTGCAAAATTTATTAAATTATGACAACATTTTTTATTTAATCTGTATGTCAAGCACTGTGTGGAATGCTCCACATTATTATCTCTTTCTCTTTTTTAAAAAAAGACTTTATTTATTTGAGAGAGAGAGAGAGAGAGAGCACAAGCCGGAAGCAGGAGAGGGAGAAGAGAACTCCCCGCTGAGTAGGGAGCCTGGAGTGATGCTTGATCCCAGGACACCGAGATCATGACCTGAGCCAAAGGCAGATACTTAACCAACTGAGCCACCCAGGAGCCCCTATTATTTCTTGTTGATATTTAATGATCGTGCTCTGTATGTCATCTCCATTTTACAGATGAGGCAAATGATGCACAGATAGGCTAAGGGGCAGCCACGCAGAAGAAGGGATCTGGATTGGGCCTCTCAGATGCTAAGGCTTGGCCATAACCACACACCCAACTTGTTCCGAGTTGGAATCCACATGCTGATTCTCTAGTATGGACCTTTGGAACCTGTCAAAGTTATGCCCTTGGCTCATATATTAAAACATGTTGTGACTATAACTGTTGATCTGAAGTTTTTAGTCCTCTGTAATTTATGAATATCTATAGACTTAACAAACACTGATAAGATGACTGTAACAGTACAAGTTATTATACATGTAGAGGAAAAGAACAAATAGGAAACGTGTCCCAAACTTTTGGTAATAGTTATCAGGGGACATTTACTTTCTAGGTGATATAGTTTTGCAATGTTTTGATTTTGTATAATGAACATGTATTATTTCTAGTCTAAAAGGACAATGAAAATATGAGAAAAGATGGAAATAATTTGTAGCTGAAAGCAGGGTCAATAAAGTTTTTCTGTAAAGGGCCAGATTGTAAATAGCTTCAGATTTGTCAGCCACGTGATCTCCATCACACTACTCAACTCTGCTAGGGTAGCAAAGAGCAATCATTAATATTTCACAAAGAAATGGGCAAGGCTCTGTTCTAATAAAACTTTATTTATAAACAGGAGGCAATGGGCCAGATTTGGTCCCTGGGCCATCATTTGCCAACCGTTGTATATTAGTGTCCTCTTAATATTGTAGCAAATTACTGCAAATTAGTGACACATAATAACATAATTTTACTTTCTCATAGAGCACAAGGATAGATGCTCGAAATCACTATCACCAGGCTAAAGATTTCTGTGGGTTCCAAGGCAGTAGGCTTGGCTTGTGGCCTCTGTCACTTCAATCCCTGCTTCTGTTATCACATTGACTTCTCCTCTTCTGTAAGCACATCTCCCTCTGCCTTCCTCTTACAAGGACACTGTGATTGCATTCAGTGGCCCCTTGGATAACTAAGGATAGTCTTCCCATTTCAAGATGCTTAACTTAATCATACCCGCAAAGCCTCTTTTGCCACATAAATAAATACATTTACAGGTTCCAGGGATTAGGATGTGGATATCTTGGGGACCCTTATTCATTCTTCCATACCCTGGTTTAAAGTAACAGGAGGTTTGCGGGCTGCCACAAAAAGAACATTGATTTAGGATCAAGCTCACTTGAGTTGGGGCCCCAACTCTGGAACCATATGTATGGCCTTTGGAGGGTCATTTTACCTCTCTGGCTTTTAGCTTTTCTCATTTATAATGTGAGGGAATTAGGCTATATGACCCCTATACATCTTTTCAGCTCTGTCATCTTTAAATTTTATGATTTTGATAAAGAATATATTTTTTAACATTTGTTATATGTCACAGTGACCTTGTCATAAGTAATATAAATATAAATTTGTGCTAATTTGTATTAGGGAAGATTCAATATTTATAAGCAAAATAAAGGAAGAGATAAATTTTAACTATTCCCAAGTTAACATAAGCATGGACGGATTACAGGCCAGTCCTCTCATTAAGAAGAAACTTAAAAATTTTTATGTGCCACTCTGTACAGAAAGCATCTAAAGAGTCCACAGAAGTACTTTAAGAACCTGTAGATAAAGAATAATAAACTCAGGATGGTGAGAAGAGATAGAATTGAATTATTATATGGAGCTAGATCAAGGGAAAAAATAGAAAAGCATATACTTAGGCCTTATGTAATTCTTAAAGGTAGGCTGTAATTCTGTCTGTGAGTTTCCTAGTGGCAAAAGTAAAGAGGGAAAGATGATTGTGTAATAATAACATTATTAGGGATGCCTGGGTGACTTAGCGGTTCAGCATCTGTCTTTGGCTCAGAGCATGATCCCAGGATCTGGGATCGAGTCCCGCATTTGGTTCCCTGCTGGGAGCCTGCTTCTCCCTCTGCCTGTGTCTCTGCCTCTCTGTGTCTCTCAAGAATAAATAAAGTCTTAAAAAAAATAACACTGTTAATAAAATTTTAAAAATTGCTAGAAATTCCTGCGACATGAGTGATACTTCCCAGGAGTCTCTCTAAACAGGGCCAATAAAGTTGTTCTAACAATATCAGGTCGTTCATTCATATGTTCATTGGGAATTCATTGATTGCCTACTACCTATCCAGTACTGTACCTGTCTATTAGGGAGCTAGTTGTGAGCTGGATAGAAATGCCTCTTTGGTGTTCACAGCCTGGCACTGGGCGCAAATGTTGACAAGTGCAATGAGCTTCATGAAAGTGGAAGAACAGCAAGGCATAGGGGTTTATAACAGGGAGGCTTATCTATGGGTTACTGGAAAAGTTTTTCTAAAGAAGTGACATTCCAGGTGTCTATGGGATGATAGTAATTAGCCAAGCAAAGAGTGGATAAGGAAGTTTCCAGGTAAGGTAGAGAAAATGGCTTGTGCCCAAGTTAAGGATTTTGTTCTCTAGTTAATATAAAGTTTAATAGAGTAATGTCAGCTGCTGTAGTGAATAACTCTCAAGGTTTCAGTGATTCAGGCCATACTATGGTTTTTTTTATGACTCTCATAGTAGTCTGACACTATTTCTGGTAGTTGGGCAACTTTACCTCAGGTTGTGATTCTACTGGGTGTCTCTTCTGCCACTGGGGCCTTCTTGCTGACAGCAGAGGTAACAGAGAAGAGAAGTGGAGAGAACACCAGTATGTCTTAACCATGTAGGTCTTGAAAATGATTCATATCATTTTAACATAATTTACTGGTAAGACTTAGTCCCAGAGGCTCACCTAAATGAAGTGGCAGGCAGGGAGGTGGTCGAGGGTGGAGCATAATCCCTGGCCAGGCAGCCACTTGGCAGCAGTATCTTAATTCTGGAATTTAATTTCTGGGGTTTGGAGGTTTGGAGGACAGTTACCTGTTTCTGCTGCAGGAACTCCCTGGAGAATTGTTAGCAGGATCTTGGTATGATTGAATTTGAATTTTAAAATGGCCATTCCTGACCACAGAATGAAGGATGTTTGGAGGGGGCAAGACTAGACACAGAGACCAGTTATATTGTGCAATAAAATCACTAGCAGCAGTTACAGAAGAGTTCCTAGGTGTATCTCTCAGTGACAGCCAAGGACCTGATGCCAGCATACACGTTAGCCATCATGTCAGGGGACTGTGAGGTAGAAATATGTTCAACTGTGACAACCAAGGGATTCATTTTCCTTTTATCACCAGAAGTCAGATGGTGGTGATGGATAGGCAGCTGATTGGTTGATCCCAAATATGATCAAAGGTGATCCCAGGGGCTGGTTTCCTTCTGTTTGCCATGTCACTGTCTTTAGTGTGTAGTTTTTATCCTCAAGGTCATGGGATCGTTGCCCCCACTAGGTAGGGACAAGGTGGGGCAGACTGACCAACAAGAGCTATTTCCTCCTGACATTGTATTCAGGAAGGGAAGCCCAACCCAGGGATGTCTACTTCTCATGGGTCACATGACATCCTGGAAGTCTGGGAAGGGAGTCCAGGAGGCTGAGTATTTTAGTAGAGTGTGTGGCACACACTCACACATGCACACAGATGCACAGGAGGAAGGCTTGACCAAAGACTGTAGGGGTATACTGGGAATGAGCGACGAGACTAGAGGAGCAAAGACTGCTACTCCAGGACTAGCCCTACAGCAGAGGATGGTATTCTCTGTTGAAAGCAATAGTATAGTAATTGAAGACATGAACAGATAATTCTCTGAAGAAGACCTACAAATGGCCAAAGGACATATGAAAAAATGCTCATCACTTGCCATCAGAGAAATATAAATCAAAACCACAATGAGATACCACCTCATACCAGTGAGAATGGGGAAAATGAACAAGTCAGGAAATGACAGAAGTTGGTGAGGATGTGGAGAAACAGGAACCCTCTTGCACTGTTAGTGGGAATGTGAGCTGGTGCAGCCACTCTGGAAAACTGTGTGGAGGTTCCTCAAGAAGTTGAAAATAGAGCTACCCTATGACCCAGTAATTGCACTACTAGGTATTTGTCCACAATTGTCAAACTGGAAAGAACCCAGATGTCCATTGACAGAGGAATGGATAAAGAAGATGTGGTATACATACAGTGCAATACTACACAGCTATAAAATAAAAAAAAAAAAGAAAGAAAGAAATCTTGTCACTTATGACAATGTGGTTGGAACTAGAGGATATTATGCTAAATGAAATAAGTCATTCAGAGAAAGACAGTTATCATATGATCTCAGTTGTTTGTGGAATTTAAGAAACAAAACAGAGGATCATAAGGAAAGAAAGGAAAAAGTAAAACAAGACAAAATCAGAAAAGGAGACAAATCATAAGAGACTCTTAATCATAGAAAACCAACTGAAGGTTGCTGGTGGGGGTGTGGAGGGATGGGGTACCTGGATGTCTGGGTGACAGGCCTTAGGAGGGCACATAATGGGTGTTAAACAAGACTGATGAATCACTGAACTCTACCTCTGAAACTAATAATACATTACATGTTAATAAATTGAGTTTAAATAAAATAAAATAATTAAAACTGCTCTGACAAAAAAAAATATTTTTGTTAAATAAACAAACAAAAAAAGAAAGGAATTGTACTATCATGGCCAGGAACACCAGACTTTATTATTGTGTGGCCACTCTGAAGACCTACCAAAGGATCTTCCCCTCTTCCTCATGGCATAATCCTGACACCAGTGTGAGGGGCTTGCTTCACTGTCTGGGACAGACATCTGAGCCCTGCGATCTGGATGGTACCAGTTCACTGCCAGGCTCGGCAGTGACACTGGGTTGCCCAGCTTCCCAGAGGCCACCATGGGAGAAGGGAGGTGTGAAGATGAGTTCAGCTCTGGGTTGCTCCCTCCCAAGCCACCCCTGGTGTGGAGAGGGAAGGGAGCAAAGAAAAGAGAGGAGAAGGTATGGGGTATGGCCAGGACATCTGGAGGTACCAGGTCCCAAGAGTTCTGCCCCCTTGGATTACAACCACCAAGGTTACTGCCTGGTCACCACAGCTCCAGCCAGGCCTATAGTAGCAAAGCCTCTGTCATGGACTATGTGCAGGACAGTGACTATCAGAAGTCTTCTGATGGGATGATTCCTCTTTAAAGGAATTTCAGGTAATTACTACCTGTGTAAGAAGAGGATGTAAGACAACAAACCCCTGAACTCTTGAAATAAATTAGACATACAATGACAAACTCTGCTTTTCACAGCCCTGTGTTTATACCTGGCTTCCCTCTTAATGGCTGTAGAGGCTGTCCTCCAGATGAATTTCAATGCCTTGTCCCTTCAGAGGGCTCCTCCTGCTTCAGTGGCTCCCATCTACTTCCCATGACATTTGCTGCTGACCTCGCCTGCATCCTCACTCCTTGTCTGGGCAAAGGGATTATGATTTATCATGCAGGTGGTCATACAGCTTGCCTACATTAGAGGAAAATGAAAAGGAATTTTACTTTCGTCTCATATACTCCACTTACTGTTGTTCAAAGCCCCTGAATGACATCCTCGTTTGGAGTGCAGTCATTCTCCATCCTCAACAGCACAGTCTCAGACTTGATTTCCTCCAATCTCTGAAATATAAGGGATTCTCAGGGCCCATGGATTAAGCATTTATGGGAGGGTGAGCTTGGGACTTTTTCCTTGCAAAACAAGTGTTGCCATGTTTCTCAGGGGCACTTGAGTTCCTGAGGTCCTTCGGGTCTTCAGGCTGCCTTCATGCTGCTGGTGCCCACCCACATTCAGGGACACCCCACAGCTCGTTCTTGCACCTCCACTTAGTCTGGAAGGCTGTGGAAAGCTCTGCATTGTCAATGTATGAGTAAGAGGTATTGATCAAGACATCCATTTCTTTTTCTGACGGACTGGATACAGAAATCCAAAGAAATAAGAGGACACAATCTGAGGGGACAAGCTGCAGATCGCTTCCTTCATGATACACTGTTTTTCCTGTATGAATTAAAAGAGAATCATCCTTGCTACACAATTTGGAACTGAACACAGTAGCCACGAGAGGTAACTAGGAAAGGGAAATGAGTTTGAAGTGGTAAGAGACACATAGCAGGTACCTGGATGGTGAATATGATGACATACTTGTGGTGCGTCAGCTGAAAGAAAGCTTTCCTCTGCAGCTAACTAGTTTTGGCTTTTCAAAATGTCCCATTTCGAGGCACCTGTGGCTTAGTCAGTGAAGTGCCTGCCTTTGGCTCAGGTCATGATCTCAGGGTCCAGGGATCAAGCCCCACAGTGGGCTCCCTGCTACGTGGGGAGCCTGCTTCTCCCTCTCCCCTCCTTGCTTGTGCTCTCTTGCTATCTCTCTCTGATAAATAAATAAATAAATAAATAAATAAATAAATAAATAAATTCTTTAAAAAAAACAAAAAACAGAAAAACCCACAAAATATCCCATTCTAACCACCCAACATTATGTGTGCCTCCTGGTATAAGCATGAAACACTGCCTATGTGGTATTTTTGCCAAAAATTTAAGCCTGAAATTTGGTTGTCTAGGTTTAACTATCAATTTACAGGATACAGAGTACAGTATAATAAACAAATATATTTAGTGTTTGTCTCTGCTTCCTGTCTCAGAGCTTCAAAAACTCTTGGAATTCACCCATCGCTAGGATTGTTTTGTTATGCTAACGAGGCGATCCTGGTGGCCCCTAGATGGCTTCAGGATGGGGCTGGTCACCAGAAAGACAAACCAGGGGATTAGGTTGGACTCCTGCTGTGACTTCTAGTGGAACTTTCCTTTTTATTTAGCATAGTTCACCACATTTGAAGCTTTGAAAAACCCTGTAGAAATGAAACCCCCGACAGCCAAATTTGACCCAAGGTTTCCCAATTTTCGGCCTGTGGAACACTTTTTTTTTTTTAATAATAAATTTATTTTTTATTGGTGTTCAATTTGCCAACAGAATAACACCCAGTGCTCATCCCGTCAAGTGCCCCCCTCAGTGCCCGTCCCGTCAAGTGCCCCCCCTCAGTGCCCGTCACCCATTCACCCCCCCCCCCCTTCCACCACCCCTAGTTCGTTTCCCAGAGTTAGGAGTCTTTATGTTCTGTCTCCCTTTCTGATATTTCCTACCCATTTCTTCTCCCTTCCCTTCTATTCCCTTTCACTATTATTTATATTCCCCAAATGAAAGAGACCATATAATGTTTGTCCTTCTCCGATTGACTTATTTCACTCAGCATAATACCCTCCAGTTCCATCCACGTTGAAGCAAATGGTGGGTATTTGTCATTTCTAATGGCTGTGGAACACTTTTTTCTTGCCATACATATTAAGCTCCATGGAATAGCATTCTCTAAACTATCCATTTGGGAAACAAATTATCCATTTGGTTTAGCACAAAAATTTTCCTTAAAGGATCTTTTCTGAAAGGATTAAGAAAAAGAAAATACACAGTTCTTTTAGCTTTTATGAATTACCAAGAAATGAAATGCACTGAATTAGGAGAGATTTAGGATGAAATTAACCTTTTCAAAAGAATGTCATTTCCTATTATGTTCTGTTGTACACTGAGCAATGTATCCCTACATGAATAATTTGGAAATGATTTACTAAATTTACAAAACAGTTTCAGATTGTTAGCCTTAGCTCTGACTGTTTTTAGGGGAAAGAAAGGAATTAAAACCTGATTATTAAAAAAAAAAAAAAAAAAAAAACCTGATTATTGAGAAAATTGAAAATTTCTTTTACCTCCATCTTGTTAGTTTGTCCTGCAGTTCAACTTGAGATAATTTTGGATTCTGATAGTCTGCTCATCATCTGAAATTTTAATAAATATATAATTTATGTTTTAATTCATATTATTAAAAAAGCAAGGCAATTCCCAGGTCTGAGCCCTGTGACAGACACATCACTAATAAACCAAATGAGTTAACTGATTCAGTCATACATCAATCCACCCATCTCTATCTCCATTCACCCACATTGCCCATATTTTATCAGGATTTTGCCAAATGTTTTTCCGATATCAACATTTTCTGCATCAACCACATTTCTCTGAGCTACTAGTCTAACAACCATTCCAAAAAAGGAAATGAGGTTAATCTAAAATGGCTTGTTCTCAGTGAGCCTATCAAAGCTCATAGCAATCACATTGGTCTTTAAATAATCTATTCATGTTACTTGCCTGAGATTGAAATCATATGGTATTCAGATATGCCTTTTTCTTCTTTCTGGAAATTAAAATAGCATTTGCCCATTTCTTACCTTTTGGTCCCCTTCCTGTTCTCCATTATTCTCCCAGGTTGCTGCTAAGGGTTGATTCTACCATTAGCCTCAGGTATGATTTGTCCAGATCAGGATATTAGAATTCGTTTTAGGGCATTCAGTATTTTCCTACACTCTATCTATATCAGGGTCCAATTCCCTTTAACCAATATGTATTGTGCTTTTTTTTTAGCCCCTAAAGAAATGACTTTGAAAAAAAATGCAAACTGCATACTTGCTTTTTTGCCAGCCATCAACATTACTATATAGGTTTCCACAATAGACCTATCTCTTCTTTATATGATTTTCAAGTGAAGTTAATATGATCCATCCTACAGCTTGGAACTGCAAATAATGATCATGGCTATTTTTCAGAGTCAAATGCATATTAAATTAGCAAGGAAACCAGTTCCTCTGGAACACCTTCCCAACCCATCTTCCTGTCCCAGGCTTTTTACACAGTTTGAGGGTGCTATTTTTGTTTGGTATAGACACTATTGGAGAATCTTGTCTACCAACTAGCTCCACTTGTTCTTATACCAGTTTGTTGCCCTTATGTGCTGCTGGGATGGTGCTTCCGGTAATTCAGTGCCTCTGGGATGGACAATCC
Source organism: Canis aureus (assembly GCF_053574225.1). Taxonomy (NCBI): domain Eukaryota; kingdom Metazoa; phylum Chordata; class Mammalia; order Carnivora; family Canidae; genus Canis; species Canis aureus. Next base: position 71,655,966 of record NC_135611.1, on the reverse strand, counting down.
TGGATTCTCAAATATTGTGCTCCATTTTAGTCTTTCAAGGCTAGAGTCTTTGGATTCATCCTCATAAACCATGAACTGTCCAAAGTAGTCTGTGAATAGAGATAGCTGGGTCAGAAGTCTGTCTGAGTTGAGCTGCACTTTGGGCCAGGATGAATCCTTTCTTCAAGATCACCCAGACTCTGGTGTGAACCCAGGTCTCCAGCCACATTCCCTTCCCTCATGATGAGTTCTTTTATTACGCCCTTCGTGCTTCTCTTGTAGACATCAGTTAGGACATGCCAAATCCAAGATTTTGGGAGTTAGATTCCTTGTCCTACAAGTTTACCAGTCTTTAATCTCTGCCAACCACAGGAAAGGAGGTACCCTCTACCAGTCCACAAAGGCCCCAAGCAAAGGGAGCTTGGACTCCATATATTTGAATGATCAAGATATGTATGACCATGTAGTTCTATCTTGCTCGAAGAGGTCTTCTAGTCTCTACCTAAAAGGCAGGTTTTTTTTTTTTTTAAAGGTAAAAACCTCATTTATCTCTTTTTATTTTTAAAATTTTTATTTTATTTAAATTCAATTTGCCAACATACAGTATAATTCCCGGTGCTCATCTCATCATGTACCCTCTTTAATGCCCATCACCCAGTCAACCTATCTCCTCATCCACTTCCCCTTCTGCAGACCTTTGTTTGTTACCCAGATTTAGGTTTTTCCCACTCAGTTTCCCCCCCTTTTATTATGGTCCCTTTCACTATTTCTTATATTCCACATATAAATAAAACAATATGATAATTCTCTTTCTCTGATTTATTTCACTCAGCTCCTCTACTTCCATCCACATCAATGTAAATGGTAAGTGTTCATCCTTTCTGATGCCTGAGTAATATTCCATTGCATATATAGACCACATCTTCTTTATCCATTCATCTGTTGAAGGACATTGTGACTCCTTCCACAGTTTAGTTATTGTGGACATTGCTGCTATAAACATTGAGGTACAGGTGTCCTGGTGTTTCACTGCATCTGTATCTTTAGGGTAAATACCCAGTAGTGCAATTGCTGGGTTGTAGGATAGATTTATTTTTAACTCAAAAGACAGCTTTTTAATTGGAGTTTCTCTAGCTAAAGTTCTGCTCACCCAGCACTCGCTGTTTGAATATAACTAAAGGTAGACTTTAATTTGCCTTCAGTGTTTTTTATAAGCTTAGCTCATTTGAAACTTTGGCTTTTTTTCTCCTCTTCTTTTAGAACTCTGATAGAAGGAGCTACATCACAAACTAGTGGGAGAAGGAGGAGGACCATATTAATTTGGGTAAGATAAGCTGTGGTAACAAAGATACCCAAACATGTAATCACAACAATATGGAAGTTTATTTCTCACTCAGGTGATGGTACTAGGCTGGTCAATAAGTCAGTGGGGCAGTCATCCTTCACTTGGCCACCCTGGGCCCAGGCTTATGGGAACGGTCATCTATAATGTGGTATACAAGAATGTATCTTACATGTTACTACTATAAATATATAATATATATGTATATTTATATATCTATATATATATATAGATATATAGATATCTTTATTTTGAAATAGTTTCAAACTCACAGGAAGTTGCAAAAAAATAGTACAGAGAGTTCCCATACTTCCCTTAGTGATTATATCTTATGTAAACATAAGTACATTATCAAAACCAGGAAATCGACAGTGATACAGTACTGTTAACTCTGGTGTAGACCTTATTTGGCTTTCACAAGATTGCACATGTATTTTTAAAAATATGCCTTACTCTTAACCAAATGAGACATTATTGTATGTATATGCATGCATGCAAGTTTGTGTGTTTCAGACACTGTAGTAGGCTTCCAGGGGCTGTCTGGATAGCTAAATAGCCCCCATCTCTGGCAAGTGTTTCTTCCATCTAGCCAGCAGCTAACCATATGATCTCACGTCTATTCCTGCCTCCTTATATCTTCATCCAAATGTATTCTAGCAGTATTCAATCCTTAAGTCACAGAGATCCAAAGGAGATAATTTTCTCAATATCCAGTCACTAAAGTCACTAGTTAGTTTAAAGACAATTGTGTCTGATGTACAGTACACATCTTTTCCTCTCACCAAAAGTCTGATGTCAATTAAGTTGGAAATTAATGTTTATGTTTTTAAAATTTTTGTTCAATTTTTTTCTTCTTCCTCTTATCCAATGGCCCAATAACCCTTAGAACAGAATTGGCTCCATTTGAAGCCTCTGGTGGATAATGGTAACATTTTATTGGGTTTTAGTTTTCATTTTCAGCATAATACAATGATCTGGAGAAAATACTTCTGCCTGTATTTGCAGCTCTATGGCACCTCCTTGCCACTGAAAACACTTCTTAAACTGCATAAGAGAGTTTAAACAATTGTGAAATTCCTAAAACTGCCCACTTCATTGCCAAGAAGTCTTCTTCTGGCTGGTGTCCAAAGTGGTGGCCTCAGCTACCTTTCTGGAGCCTGCTTTCCGACATGGCACTCTCTTACTCTTAATAAATGGTTTGAACATCTAAAGTAGCCACAAGGATTCCTGGCATTTGTCAGAGGCGGAAATCCGCATGGCAGACTGAGAGAGTCATAAAATCTTTGTTTTAGTTTGGACTCGTTTAAAAACTGGAATGAAATTAAAAACGTTTTTTTCTTATGTGGTCACAGAGGTTTCCTCTTAAGAGGTGGGAACTCTACCAGGATGTGATGTATAGGGAAAATGACTATTGGAGTTTTGTTTTTATGCTTAGTTTTGCTTATCCGTGGAAGTATGAATCTGCTAGGCTTCTTCTGAGTGCGCTCGAGCCCCTTCCCTCTAGTCAAAGCCCTGTGTCTAATATGTCTTCTCACTGGTGAGTTCTAAATGGTTTTACACCATGGTCTGCGAATGCACTTTCAGAACGTGCCTTCCATTGTGTGCAAACATCCATTCCCACATTCCCATGTTTGTGGATTCTCTTTGTCTTCCAGAAACACTAGTGTCTGTCCAAACCTTTCAGACCAAAAGGGTGTAACTTTTGGTTTGTGGTCTCATCTCTCAGTGTCTCTCATTTCAACAACACACAGAAACTCAGAAAGGGAAGAAGCCATCTCTCACCCCTGCCTCCCGAGTCTCTCTATTCTAGACACATTTGAAGGCATGAGAATTAGAAGGCGTTTGGGTGTGGTGATCCCCTCTTTGCTGGGCGGTACTAATTGATTGATTAGAGACCTGGAGACTATTTATAGAAGCACTCTGTCAGCTTTTACAGCTTCAGGCATTGAAAGAAAGTTGATCCTGAAGTTAAATAAGAGGTGATTTCTTGTATTGAATAAATTCAGTTTTTTGAGCTTTAATATACCCAAAGCCAGTTAAGAGCCAGAATTAAGATTCTTTCATCCACCAAATCCTTCATGAATGTCTCTGCCTTGGGCTCCACTCTGTGTTTTATTGCAGGGACACAGTGCTGGTAGCCAGCCCTCAAGGAGTTTCTGGTCCAGGGGCTCCAGGCATGATATTCTGTGGGCTGAGGTCCGTGAACAGTTGCACAACCAGCAGGTGGGGGCACAGAGAGGTGGGGGGAGGGGATGGAGATGGGCAAGAGGTGCTGGAATCTGTAAGATGAAATAAGGCACAGCTTCAACCTTGAAGGTCGGGGATGAGATAGCCTCATGAGCACAATTAAGGATGGGCACATCATGACAGGGAGAGCACAGAAAGCACAGCTGTAAGAGAGGAGAAGTGGGGTGAAGAGAGAAGTTGAAGCTAGGGAGGCTTCCATACCAAGAGCCAGCCTCAGGAGCTTTAACATTTTCACTCTGCGAGCTCTCCGATTGCTCCTGCCTTTGGGAAATGGAAATCAGTAAAACTTTATTTTGAGTGGAGGTTAAGAAGACAGAAACCATAAAAGTCTGGGTGGAAATATTTATCCACTTCCATTACAGAAATTAGAACTTGGAAGATCCTCGGTATTGAATTTTCTGTACCTCTATACCTGTACAGATAATTTTTTCTCAATAAAAAATATTATGGTCTTTGAGATGACTTGAAGATGCTAATACTTTAAGATTTATTAATCATAAAAAGTGACTTTGAAGAAGATTACAGGCAGTTCTATGAAAAAGATAAGGTAATAAGACCAAATTGGAGAAACTATTTTTCAGAAAAAAATATTAGTGGTATGACATTCAGGAGAGATCTAGCTAAGAAATAAATCAGAGCAAGTAAATATGCGCCAAGAACAATTCTACTATGTTACTTCTTAGCATTCAGATAATCAATATAAAGAAGGTTTTGGGGCTCCTGGGTGGCTCAGTTGGCTAGGGGTCTGCCTTGGCCTAGGTCTTGATCTCTGGGTCCTGGGATCAGAGCCCATGACAGGCTCCCTACTCAGTGGCGGGAAGTCTGCTTCTCTCTCTCTCCCTCTGCCCCTCCCCCCTGCTCTTGTGTTCTTTCTTTCTCAAATGATAAAATAAAGCCTTTAAAAAAAATGAAGAAGTTTTGAGTTTGAGGTATATATTACTTATAGTTTTAGAAAGTTTATTTTTGAACTATTTTGTAGATCCATCAAAAACAGTAACACCAATTTGCTAGTCAATAAAAAATAGTTCAAAATGACATAACTTTGTTTTTGTTTTTTTTATAATAAATTTATTTTTTATTGGTGTTCAATTTACCAACATACAGAATAACACCCAGTGCTCATCCTGTCAAGTGCCCCCCTCAGTGCCCGTCACCCATTCACCTCCACCCCCCGCCCTCCTCCCTTCCACCACCCCTAGTTCGTTTCCCAGAGTTAGGAGTCTTTATGTTCTGTCTCCCTTTCTGATATTTCCCACACATTTCTTCTCCCTTCCCTTATATTCCCTTTCACTATTATTTATATTCCACAAACGAATGAGAACATATAATGTTTGTCCTTCTCCGATTGACTTACTTCACTCAGCATAATACCCTCCAGTTCCATCCACGTTGAAGCAAATGGTGGGTATTTGTCATTTCTAATGGCTGAGGAATATTCCATTGTATACATAAATCACATCTTCTTTATCCATTCATCTTTCGATGCACACCGAGGCTCCTTCCACAGTTTGGCTATTGTGGACATTGCTGCTAGAAACATCGGGGTGCAGGTGTCCTGGCGTTTCATTGCATCTGTATCTTTGGGGTAAATCCCCAGCAGTGCAATTGCTGGGTCGTAGGGCAGGTCTATTTTTAACTCTTTGAGGAACCTCCACACAGTTTTCCAGAGTGGCTGCACCAGTTCACATTCCCACCAATAGTGTAAGAGGGTTCCCTTTTCTCCGCATCCTCTCCAACATTTGTGGTTTCCTGCCTTGTTAATTTTCCCCATTCTCACTGGTGTGAGGTGGTATCTCATTGTGGGTTTGATTTGTATTTCTCTGATGGCAAGTGATGCAGAGTATTTTCTCATGTGCATGTTGGCCATGTCTATGTCTTCCTCTGTGAGATTTCTGTTCATGTCTTTTGCCCATTTCATGATTGGATTGTTTGTTTCTTTGGTGTTGAGTTTAATAAATTTTTATGGATCTTGGAAACTAGCCCTTTATCTGATACATCATTTGCAAATATCTTCTCCCATTCTGTAGGTTGTCTTTTAGTTTTGTTGACTGTATCCTTTGCTGTGCAAAAGCTTCTTATCTTGATGAAGTCCCAATAGTTCATTTTTGCTTTTGTTTCTTTTGCCTTCGTGGATGTATCTTGCAGGAAGTTACTGTGGCCGAGTTAAAAAAGGGTGTTGCCTGTGTTGTCCTCTAGGATTTTGATGGAATCTTGTCTCACATTTAGATCTTTCATCAATTTTGGGTCTATCTTTGTGTCTGGTGTAAGAGAGTGGTCTAGTTTCACTCTTCTGCATGTGGTTGTCCAATTTTCCCAGCACCATTTATTGAAGAGACTGTCTTTCTTCCAATGGATAGTCTTTCCTCCTTTATCAAATATTAGTTGACCATAAAGTTCAGGGTCAACTTCTGGGTTCTCTATTCTGTTCCATTGATCTATGTGTCTGTTTTTGTACCAGTACCACACTGTCTTGATGACCACAGCTTTGTAGTACAACCTGAAATCTGGCATTGTGATGCCCCCAGCTATAGTTTTCTTTTTTAAAATTCCCCTGGCTATTCGGGGTCTTTTCTGATTCCACACAAATCTTAAAATAATTTGTTCTAACTCTCTGAAGAAAGTCCATGGTATTTTGATAGGGATTGCATGAAACGTGTAAATTGCCCTGGGTAACATTGACATTTTCACAATATTAATTCTGCCAATCCATGAGCATGGAATATTTTTCCATCTCTTTGTGTCTTCCTCAATTTCTTTCAGAAGTGTTCTATAGTTTTTAGGGTATAGATCCTTTACCTCTTTGGTTAGGTTTATGCCTAGGTATCTTATGCTTTTGGGTGCAATTGTAAATGGGATTGACTCCTTAGGACATAACTTTGTTTTAATGTCTGTTTCCTCCTAAAAGTGTCCCAGGTAGGAGTGATACATTGCTTTCATTTTTCCCCCCTTTTCTCTTAGGTTTAGGTCTATAAGTAATAGAAACTCCCAACAGCACCAGCTTCAGCAAGGGGTTGACTTCTATTTCTCTCTTCTGTAAAGTATGGGGTGGATGGTCCAGGGTTTGCATGCAAGTCCTGCACCTTCCATCTGACTCATCCGCGGCAAGGAGTCCAGCTTCAGCCATGTCAGGAAATTGCAATCAGCCACCAGGAAGGCAGAGGGAGAAGAAAGACTGGCCATGTGCCAGTTGTCTTCTAAGGAAGGAACATGTGCTTGTTGTCTTTTAAGGAAGTTTCCAGAAGTTGTAACATCACCTTTCCACTTCCATCACCTGCGCCAGAATTTATTCACAAGAGCATGCTTAGCTGCAAAGGAGGCTGCAAAATCCAGAATTGGTCATGGCTTTGATAGATCAAGGTTAAAATGAGGGATTTATTGCTCTAAAGGAAGGACAGTATGTAACAGCAGTCCCTGCCATACTCTCTCCCAGCGAATTCATGCCACCCTCTGCCAGCCCCACAGGCTGACTGGTTTGGTTAGAGAGCACTCTTCATCTGTGTTTTTTAAGTATGCCAAAGATGGGTCCTTAATACTCCAGGACTGCATTAGTATTCTTTATGTTTCCTTGAATCTCTCTTTTCATTTGAAGATTCATGCAAATTTTGATATTATTCTATAATATTTCTATATTTGGTTTAAAATACAAATTATGTTAAAGTTTGTTAGGGTATAAAAAGCAAACACTCTAGGAAAATGCACCTATATTGTCTGTGGCTATACGTGACCTTGATTTGAGGAGAAACTGTTTCTCTAACCTTGGAAAATAGCTTTGCTATCCAAAGGGTACTTGTATTTTAACAGGGCTCTCCAAATTCTAAAGAAACACATTTCTTCTCATGAAATTCAGGTGACTGGGGAGGTATTGTGGACCTGGGGCTCCCTAGCCCTCTACTCACACCTCCCAGATAGACATCCCTTTGCCATGAATTTTGTCTGTGTCTGTGATTCATCCAGGTTCTGATAGACAAGGAATTTACTCATTGAATTCACTGTTTAAAAGAAGAAAGCAGAAGCAAGCTAGAGTCTGAAGGAGGAGACCTGGAAACCACGTGTTCTCTATGTGTTGTTCGTGCCAATGTTTAGAATTCCTGTGTCGATTATTTGGAACTATGTCCCTTGCATCCATCCACTAATTATTATCACACTTAGCCACAGCATGCACAGCCTTCCTAGCAGGGAAATTGTACAAGGCAACATGTCTAACATCCCCACGTTGGGAGGCCAACATCATATCTCAGTAACTAAGACTTTAGCTTCCATTAGACCCTAATAGAGATGATATAGAGATATCAGTCAGGAATTCTGAATGTGGATGGGAAATATTTATTCATTCATAGTATTTTGATCAAGTGCCTAGATGTGCCCTGGACACTGAGGATAGATAGGTGATCCAGAGTGAGCATGGATATTAGCCCAGCCGTAGACCGGACACTCACATGAGATTCAATTAATTTATTATAACAAAGGCTATGAAGGAAAAATACAGCCTGCCAAAAGACTGCATAATAATGATACCTAACCCACTCTGAGGGTCTGGCAGGTCCTAAGGAACTTCATCCCAGAAATAAGAAATGATTCCATCAGAGGCCTTGCTCCTTGAAGTGTGGGCCAGGGACCAGCAGCATGGGCTGGAAGCTTTTAGAAATGCAAAAGTTCAGGCTCTCTCAAACCTGAACTACTGAATGGCATTTTAACAGGATTCCCCCAAGTGATCTGTATAGAAAAGATTTGAGAAGCATGGTTCTAAGGAACTTAATACATTGCAGAGCTGGGTTAGTACTAAACTAAACCTATGATTTAGAATAAGTTTTCTTAATAGACTCAGAAATGGATGAAAGATCTAAATGTGAGACAGGAACTCACCAAAATCCTAGAGGACACAGGCAGCAACCTCTGTGACCTCAGCCATAGCAACTTCTTGCTAGACACGAAGTCAAAGGCAAAGGAAACAAAAGCAAAAATGAACTGTTTGGAGTTAATCAGGATAAAAAGCTTCTGCACAGCAAAGGAAACAGTCAACAAAACTAAAAGACAACCTACAGAATGGGAGAAGATATTTGCAAATGAAATATCAGATAAAGAGCTGATATCCAAGATCTATAAAGAATAGATCAAATTTAACACCCAAAAACCAAATAATCCAATGAAGAAATGGACAGAAGACATGAACAGACATTTCTCCCAAGAAGATCTACAAATGGCCAACAGGCACACACCAAAATGCTCCACATCACTCAGCATCAGGGAAATACAAATCAAAACCACAATGAGATACCACCTCACACCAGTGAGAATGGTTAAAATGAACAAGTCAGGAAACAACAGATGTTGGTGAGGATATGGAGAAAGGGGAACCCTCTTGCACTGTTGGTGGGAATGTGAACTGGTACAGCTACTCTGGAAAAATGTGTGGAGCTTCCTCAAAAAGTTGAAAATAGAGCTACCCTACAACCCAGCAATTGCACTACTGGGAATTTACCCAAAAGATACAAATGTAGTGAAATGCCGGGACACCTGCACCCTAATGTTCATAGCAGCAATGTCCACAATAGCTGAACTGTGGAAGGAACCTCAACATCCATCGACAGATGAATGGATAGAGAGAAGGTGGTGTGTGTGTATATATACATATATAATACACTACTACTCAGCCATTGAACAGAATGAAATCTTGCCATTTCTATCCAACGATGTGGATAGAACTAAAGGATATTATGTTAAATGAAATAAGTCAGAGACAATTATTATTATTTTTAAAGATTTTATTTATTCATGAAAGACACAGAGACACACACACACACACACACACACAGAGAGAGAGAGAGAGAGAGAGGCAGAGACACAGGCGGAGGGAGAAGCAGACTCCGTGCAGGGAACCCCATGTGGGACTTGATCCCAGGACCCCAGGATCATGCCCTGAGCCAAAGGCAGACGCTTTAACTGCTGAGCCACCCAGGCATCCTGAGATTCTTAATCGTAGGAAACAAACTGAAGGTCACCGAAGGGGAGGAGGCTGCAGGGACGAGGTAAGTGGGTGATGGAGAGCATGTGATGTAATGAGCACTGGGTATTATATAAGACTGATTCATCATCACTGAACTCTACCTCTGAAACCAATAGTACATTATATGTTAATTAATTGAATTTAAATAAAATTAAAATAAAACAAAAAATAGAATAAGTTTTCTTGTTTATTTTAAACTTTTTCTATTTGCATGGGTTAGGAGTGATCCCCAAGTTAAAAAGGTAGGTGGAGCCGCCATTAATTTAGGGACACTTTATTTAATGGACAAAGGGCTACAAACGTTTCACCTGTAATATTAAGGAAGGAAGAAAGGAAGGGAGAGAGAGAGAGAGAGAGAGAAGAGAGAGAACAGGCAAGATCTTCGAAGGCCATGTATGCAATGGGTTATTCACAATTTGTGAGTTTGGGATGAAAAAGAACTGGCCAAGTCAACTCAGCATTACATATTTTGGACACGTGCTTAAATATATTTTTAAAAAGAGATTCAAAACTTCCAATTCCTTTTTCTTTCATGAGTTTCTTTTTAAGGAAGGGATATTGGTAATGACTGTGGATTTCTAAACGTTGTTCAAATAACCAGGACTCTAAAAACTTCTCAGCGAGATAGTTCCTTTTGTTCTTGCTATTTATTAAGCCCCATTGGACAGGAATTCCAGCTGACACTGCGCCATGTGCCAGCATGTTGCTGGTGTTTAGTATCAAACCTTAGCACAAGTGTAGAGCTCAGAAATGATGCATAATGGTGTATTTTATCTAGGTTTGTGTGAGAAATTACTGCGACATTTAATGGCTTAGCACGCAAACATTCCTTGTCTCATGGTTTCTGTGGATCAGTAATCTGGGTTTGATTTAGCTAGGTGCCTCTGGTTCTAACCTCTCACGAGCTTGCTGTTAGGCTGTTGGCTGGGGATGAGTCTCATCTGTGGGGCCCACCTGCTCCTAAGCCCACTCAGGTGTTGGCTGGCAGCTCCGAATCCCTTACCATGTGGGCCTTTCTAGGGGCTGCTGCCTCATGACACGGTGGCTAACCAGCCAGGCAAGCAATCCATGAGAAAGACGGTACACAGGCAGAAGGCAAGCTCTTTTTATAAACTAATGCCAGACTGGTCACCTGATCACTTCTGTCATATTCTATTTTTTAGAGATAGCTCTCAGTTAAGTCCAGCCACACTCAGGGGGAGGGGACTGGTCAGGGGTGTGGCTCTGCCGAGGTGGGGGTTCCCAGGGTCCTCTTGGAGGCTGCCTACCACACAGGACTATTTTCCTTTTTATTTATACTCTTATTAGAATCATATGACACTTAAAGATTCTTTTCTAATGAATCTTTCTTTCTGACAGGTGAAGGGTATTGGGTTTTTACCCCAAATGTTCCAAGGAGAGACTTGGTTTACTGCTTTTTACACATGAATGGAACAGTAGTACCAGAAAGCCTGTTGAGGAGATCTGATGGGGCTGAGACGCAGGGATGTAGACAAGAGGAAGGCAATGGGCAATGTCCAGGCTGGCAGGCCTCTGCTGCTAGCCACCTCTCCATTCCAGGACCCTGCATGCAACAGAGAAGGTCTTCTTCCGTCCATTTATTCCCTCCTCTCTGCTTTAATAGCTGAGTAAATTCCAGACTTAGGCAGATCTCTTCTTCCCTCACTCCATTCCTTGCATGTCTGAACGCCCAACTCAAAGTACCAGCTCCCCCAGGAGGGCTCATTCTTCTCTTCCTTGTGCTCCTCTAGATGTTCATGACTGATAAGCCTGCATGGGCCTCCCCTGGGCGGGTGCTAAGGATACTACTGTAAGCAAAAGGGACCCCATCCCCTGCCCTTAAGGACCTCACAGTCCATTTGGAGAGACAGATACTAATCAAATGACCACACAAAAAAAAGTGGACCAACAATGGAGAGACCTAAGCCAGCCTGGGAGTTTGGGGAAGGACTCTGACAAGGACATTTTTGCAATCTTAGGAGGTGAGCAGAATTGGCTGGGCGTGGAGGAGAACGGAAGTCGTTGGGTGGAGGCAAGCGCAGGATAAGGTTGAGAGTAGCCCTGGGGCCCCTGGGTGGCTCCGTCAGGTAAGCATCTGCCTTTGGCTCAGGTCTTGATCCCAAGGTCCTGGGAGGGAGCCCTGCTTTGGTAGGGGCGTGTCCCTGCTCAGCTGGGAGTCTGCTTTTTCCTCTCTCTTTGCCTCTCTCCCTGCTTCTGCTCTCTCTCTTTCTCTCAAATAAAATAAAAAAAAAAAAAAAAAAAAAAGAGAAGAAAAGAAAAAGAAAGGGCCTGGGAGCCTGGAATGAAGATCCGGGGGAGCAGCACACTCACGCAGGCTGGGACACGGACAAGGGATGCATTTATTATATGTGATGGAGTGACAAATGTGAAAGGCCAGAGCAGCCTCAAGCTCAAGGCCAGCTTGTGTGTACAATATGGAACTCCCAGGTTCCCATGAAGATGGCAGATTTCAGAGGTTTGAGGTCCTCCAGGGCTTTGCTGTCAAAGTCGGGAAGTGAAGTGGACAGAGTCTTTACACCGAGTTCCCCATCTTGTCCTCCTCCCCTGCTGCTATCTCCTTCCTCCAGAGCTGAAAACTCCTCCTGGACTACGTGATATGTGTCCTCCCTCAGCCACTGGGTCTGTTTCTCCTTCTTGTCTCTCATTCTAGGCTCTGCCCTGATCAGAGATTCCTGCCATTGTCAGCTTTCTATTCTGTAAACACATTACCTCAGGACCTTTGCACTTGCAGCTTTCCTGCTTGGAATGGTTCCCTGGTTTTAAAAGCAGGAAAAGAGCGTGTTCCTTTCTTCTTGCAGTCTCTTTGACTGCCATGGGGTTTTTGTTTGCTATTTAACGTCATGCTTCCTTAGGTATGAAGAAAGTTATAGGCCAAGTGCAGACCCTCACAGGCTCCTGGGGGTCATGCCCAACCCTGCGTCTTCCTGCACTAGTGCTACAACTCTTGCTGGGCACAGATCCTGAGAAGCCATCCTTGAGCATATGCTCTATTACCCATCAGACATTACATACCAAAAAAAAAAAAAAAGGAGAAGAAAAAAAGCCAAAGATAGAATTACTAAGAATTTTTATATGGCAACAGCCTAGTATTAATCTATGAGTAGAGGGCCCCTTCTGGACATGGGGTCCATGTGACTGCACTGTCTCTGGGGCCTGCTCAGATCCTGCATCTAAAATAGTCCCATTCTGTATACACTGTGCAAGGCACACCCCATCACATCGCCCTGTTTTATATCCCTTATAGTAATATATTCTGAGAGTATCCCTTTAATCTGCTTTCTCTTTTTGTTGTCTGCCTCCACCAGGAGAATGTAAACTTTACAAAAGCTTGTCCTAATTATTTCCATGCCTAGTGTGGGAGCTGGCACATGTAAGACCTTCAATAAATATTTGTTGATTGAATAAATAAATGTAAAAGGGAATTTATTGTGCATAGCTTTAAGTAAACTTGCTGTTTCTCCTAGCTTATGCAACCTGGCAACGCAACAGAACCTTCCAACTAATCACTTCTCAGTTCTTTATTTGAGGTTACTGTCAGAACCTGGATGTTCCTGTCCGCATTAAGTTGACATAAAGGCCGGACCAGTCCTACTTTGCCTTAGAACTTGTTCCTGAAATCCTCTGGCCCCCGGGGGGTTTTCTCCCTCTGCTGGCCTTCTCTCGGGCTTTCTTATCTGCACTGTGGCTCTGAGCTGACAGAAGGAACATGGGGAAGCCCTGGTCTTCAGAGACCCCTGCTATTTCTTAGTTCATCAATGCCATGGTCAGCCTTCCTGGCACTCCCGTCCTCCGCTTTTCGGTCTTTCTGCCCACAACCCAGGAGGCTCTGCCCACCCAGAGTGCCCATCACTCACTGAGATGACAATCACCTCCCATGTTGCTGAGCAATTGCCACTTGCCTACAATTACACTGGATTTTTAGAAAGCTCCCGAGTGTACCAAGATCTCCTGTTCCCTGTAAGAATATAGGCAGTAATTCAGCAAGATAAATTCTAAGGAGCTTAAACATTATACCTTTTAAAAGTTATACATTTAGTGCATTACTTATGACAAATGTGCCATTAATGGACGCTTGGAAGCTTTTCTTGTTATGCAGAGGGTTTTATTCCCCGCCCCCCCCCCCAAAAAAAATGCAGTATGAAAACTACCAGGAGGGTGGAGAGGAAAGTGTCTCCACTGTAGTACAAATGATTTCAAATTGCTCTATTTCATAGATGAGATGAAAAAATACAGAAATGAAATAATCCTCTATTTTGGATCTTATCTTTTTTTTCTAATAAAAATAACAATATTTTGGGCAAATTCCCACATGTCATGTATATGTGTATGTGTTTCAATTTAAAGTGTGGTTTAGGTCTTTTTCTGTGGGCTGCTCTATTTGACTAGACATCTGAAGCCAAATTATTTATTGCATGCATAAATATGATATTTTCCTGCTTTTTAAGTGGAATTAGTATTAATGGCTAATCTTTCTGAAGCAATTCCCCCCCCTGAACAAAACACAAGAGTGGACATGTGTTATATGTGTGTTGAAGCCTTTTTTTCTTAAGTAAGCCTTTCCACAAACCAACATCTGGCTTTGTTGGTTCTCTGTATTGTTTGTTTTCGATTTCTTTGATTTCTGTTTTTATCTGTATTCTTTTCTTTCTTCTACTTTGGGTTTACCTTGCTCTTCCTCTTTTTGCTTCTTAAGGTGAATGCTTAAATCACTGATTTTAAACTTTTTTTCTTTTCTAATATAGGCATTTATTTATTTTTTTAAAAGATTATTTATTTATTTATTTATTTATTTATTTATTTAGAATGAACAGGGAACAGAGGGAGAGGGACAAGCAGCCTCCATTTTTATGTGTTACTTAGAAATGTATAATCAATCTTTAAATACTTGGATGTTCTTTAGAAATCTTTGTTAAAACCATCATATTATTTATTTATGTATTTTTAGATTTTATTTATTCATGAGAAACACAGAAAGAATGACAGAGACAGAGGCAGAGGGAGAAGCAGGCTCCCTCCGGGGAGCCTGATAAGGGACTTGATCCCAGGACTTCCGGATCACGACCAGAGCCAAAGGCAGATGCTCAACCACTGAGCCACCCAGATACCCTCAAATTGTTTATTTTTAATTTAATTCCGTTGTGGTCAGATTTCAATCTGATTACATTTATGGAGACTTGCTTTAGCATGGCATATGCATCTTTAATGAACTGCCACATCGCTTTTGTCTTCAAACCTCACGTCAAATTTCTCTATCCTCTTTAAACTTTAGCATGGAAGGTAGAGAGAATGTGCATGCTCAGAATAGGAACAGATAATGCCAGTGCAGGCCCTATTTCTGTTGGAAAGATCTGTTTATTTTGCAATTAACAAAGATTGGCAGGTTTCTTTCTTTTTTTAAAAAATGATTTTATTTATTTATTCATGAGAGACACAGAGACAGAGAGAGGCAGAGACACAGACAGAGGAGAAGCAGGCTCCATGCAGGAAGCCTGATGTGGAACTCAATCCCGGGATCATGCCTTGGCCCGAAGGCAGGTGCCAAACTGCTGAACCCCCCAGGGATCCCTGGTAAATTTAATTTTTGAATCAATGAGCATTATGTAGCCAAATCTGCTGACTATTTGAATTGTTCTAATAACTGGTTATTTTGGTGTTGTGCTGTGCCTAGCTTATTATCTTAAGATGCTCAGTAAACATTCTTGGATTTAATTGATTTTTCACACAACTGGAATGGGAAACAAAGTAAAGCCTTGCTGTCACTAATGCTCATTTTTAATAAGATTGACTTAAACTTAGAGCTAGTAGCTAAAGAAAGAAAGAATATAATTTTCCGTCTTCTATACCAACCCACATTACTATTCCTTGCCCATTTCACCAACACCACTGTTCCATTCAGCCTTACGACTTTATAAACTGGCCATTCACTGAACTCTCTTGGGTGTGTGGGCATCTTCTGTTTCTGGAACCCCGACGGATAGGCAGAGTTGGGGTTCCGCTAGGTATTAGGTGGGGTACCCCAGAAGGAGACTGAGAGGACATTTGTGAGCAGAAGGTTTATCGAGGAGCGAGGAAAGCAGGATGGGGCAGAGGGTAAAGCTGAACAAAGCTGAACTGTGGTGCAGTGGCAGCCAGGCCTCAGTCTGCTCCGTTGTTCTACCAGACTCTGCAGCCCGGAGAGCTGCTCAGAATCGTCTGGGATACAGGCGAGGGAGCCTGGCTTCTGCACCCTTGTCGTGGGTGCAGGCTGCCCTTGGAGCATGGAAGGTGGTGGCGGTGGCGGAGGTGGAAGGGGGCTGGTGGACGGGACCACTCCCCTCTGCCAAAAGCCATTTCCAGAGAGCCGGTGAGCATGAGTCTTCGGCTTGGTGATTCTGACAGGTGCAGGAACCGGGCTCCGCGTTTGGAAGGGTAGCGGGCCACCGCGCGCCCCTGCACCGGGTGACAGCGGGGCAAGAAGGGCGAGGAGGGATCCAAGGGGGTGCGCGTAACGACAAATCCTAGATTCCGGCCTCTAAAGAGGCTCGAGCAAGGGCCAGTGAAGGCCGACCAGGGGACGCAGGCCGGCGTGGAGGCCGGGAGCCACGGCACCGCAGCAGACACGTTTCGGCCTGTGGCGAGCCCAGCGCGGGAAACCGAGGCGGCGGTTTCGGGCTGGGAGGGTGAGCGCGGGAGCCAGGAGCCCCGGGCCAACTGCAGCCCGCCAGCGCCAGCAAGTTCGTCAAGAAGCAGGACTTAAGATATTATGAAAATACTTTAAGAATAGATTCAAATGCCTTCATTGTCCTCATTTGATATTTTTTAAAAAAGCCATTAAAAAGTGCGGGGAGGGAGATAAATACACGTTTTGTTGAAAACAAGACCATCAGTTGAGTCAGATGTTAGGTCTTGAATGAGATTTTTCAGGCAGAGGAGGGCTTTTCCATTTGAAGGCTGTGGCCTTTTCCTCTTTGGGAGCTGCTGCAGCCACGTCGGGTCTGTCTCTGAGTTGTGAACCGTCTGTCCAGATACTCATCTCTGCCCCGTTTCGCCGCCCTTCTCCTTGGGAGCTTGGTCCATAACCACCTGCACATGGCTCTGCTGTTCTCCGCGGCCTGTAGCTCGGGGCGAGCTGCGGCTGCCAGATGTCTGACCTCCTCTCAGAGAGATAGCTGGGGTCACCTCTTCTGCCTGGAGGCTTTCAGCTTTTGTGTCATTCTCTGAACCTGGTCTTGGCCTCCAGCTACCAGGAGAAAGCCAACTTTGATCACGCGTGGCTTACAGAACACCATTAAACGTTGGCAAGTCCTATACATTTTATTTTGGACAGAGCATTTTAAAGTCTAATGAATGAAATCGAATGTGTAGAATTTTATTCTGTTTTTTCTTTTGTAGATTTCTGAAAAAAAAAAAAAATTTCCACTCCTTACTTAACATCTAGCAATCTAGATTGCCGCGCCCTTGTTTCTGCCATTTCCATTTCTGGATCTGACTCTAATTTTCACCCTATCCTGAATGTTTTATTTACTCTGCAGAGTAGCCACTATTTTGAATAATCAATAATGTTTTCTCCTGTCTTCCCTCTCTTCCTTGCAATATAATAACCTCATTTTTCTAATTCCCTTTCCTGAGCAGTTCCCAGTTTAGAGATAATTCCTTTTGTGGCACTTCATTGGTCTTCAGCCTCATAGTCAAGGCTTTGTCCAATTAGTGTTAGGGTGTCTTTGTGACCTTCCAAAAACGCTGCTGAAGCAGTTATGCTATTGTACTTAGGGACCAGTAGGTGGTCTGAAGGCACTTCCTGAGTTCTGCAAGATGATTAAATTGGAACATTTTAAAAAGTTTAAGTTCAGTTTGTACATGGTATTCATGTTGCTTGGTTGGAGTATAATGGTTCCCCCCATGACTCTAGGGACATTAGCTGGGCAGTCATTTGTCTCGGCTTTATCAAGATCATTGTTAATCACAGATATGCTGAGTTTCTTTAGTATATGGGTCAAAAGGAGAGTCTTTTCCCAATAGCACATGCCACACCCAATCAATACTATTGTCAAAACCTGGTGTGAAGACTGCAAAAGTATAGAAAATGAACTTTGGTTTCTGTAATTCTAGGACATCTCTTGCAAGTAAAGTTTTGAACATCTATGTTTTCCTTAATTATTATCCAGTTAATTATTATTATCTGGTTAATTAAAAATGTGAAGTGTTTCTCTGACTATAAAGCACATACGTGCTAATTGTAGAAATATTAGAAAATGATGAAATGTATAAAGAAAAAAATAAAATTCACCTTTGCATTGATTATAATCACTGGTGACCTTGGGACAATCGCTTTCCAATTGTTCTTTCTTTTGATATTACAAAAGTGGAGCCAAAGGAGATATATAGCACATAAACTCTAGTCCTTTTCACATTATGGACAATTCCCCATATCATTAAATGTAAGATAATTTTTAAATGACAGCATACTGTTTGATCAGATGGTTAGTCATAATTTACTTAAACATTTCTTATTTGTCCTGTATATTGTCTGTTTTGAATGTTTCATCATCACAAATTATGTTGCCATAAACTCTGAACACTCCAGTAGAAGTGGAATTATTGGGTCATTTTATGGTGTTTTGCAGTGAGACAAAAGCTTGTAAGATGAAGGCAAAATTTCAAAAATTTATGAAGATTTTATAATTTTAAAAGAGATTTCATTTTGTTCTGGATATTAGGTGAGGTCTCTCTTTCACTTCTTCCTTTTTATAGTTTGTAAAGTCATTACAAAGATCTACATGTGGAATATTCATCCCCAGTATTTTACTGATGCCAAAGGGGGCACAGTGAGTGAGGGCTGAGGAGGGGCTCTATATCCTCCCCAAGCTAAAACCACCAATGCAGTCAGTGTGTCACAATGGTCATATACTTTATGAAAGCCGAAGAAGACTGTCAACCTCAACTTTGTCTGGACTTGTATTGTCTGACCCTATAGTCCATAGCCCTGTCATCCAAATCCCAAGTCATCACTCTTCTCTCATGTCTATAAATCTATTTGTCACCACCATTTCTCAGCACTGCATTTGCTCAAACAGAAGTTAAAGACAGAGCTCCTCACTTCCTATGGTCATTAAGATACCTCTGTTATTTGCTTAGGGAATGACCCCAGGGTGATCATTTTTTACTTCCCTCTTTAATGCATCCTCATCCTTGTGCAACTCAGTTTATTTCTTCTAGAATGCCATTTCTTCTTCCCAGACAGTCAACTATTGTCTCTTTCGTATTCTTCTTTCTCATTGGATAGTAAATTATGTTGTGTGATGATTATTAGTTTACCCTCCATGCATCCCTTATCAGAGATTACCTATTTACCCTGATATTCCCTCTATCTTCCTAGTACCTGTCAGAGTGTCATAGGAGGTGCCCAAATATTGGTTAAAAGTATGAATAACTGAAGGGGAGCCTGGGTGGCTAAATCTGTTAAGCATCTGCCTTCGGGGTCCTGGGATTGAGCCTTGTGTTGGGCGCCCTGCTCAGTGGGGTGTCTGCTTCTCCCTCTCCCATTGCCCCTCCCCCCACTCATGCTCTCTCTCTCTCTCTCTTTCTAATAAATAAATAAAATCTTTAAAAATTTTTGAATGAGTGATGAGCTTTACTAACTGCCTACTTGTGTATAACACATGGGATATTTGGACAGGAACAGACCATATTGAAAGACTATTATGTGTATGGTGATCATAATCTTTTTTTTTTTTTTCAGATGGCTTATACCTTCCCAGTATATTAAAATCAAATGCAAAGTCTCTCGCTAGGTTTTCAGACTTCACACATGGGCTCTTGCACTTTTATATTATTGTTTTTATCCGTGGAACTTTGGCTTATTTTCCACCATGGATGCCTCCAAAACTGGGCCATTCTGCTCTCAAATTCATGAGAATTGATGGGAACACGTATCTGGATTTATTCCACTTGGTTATCTCCTTGTCTTTCTATTGTTTCTCTGCGCTCTTCTTGATTTTAACTCTGTAAATATATAATATTATGTAAATGTGCCTGTAGATGGTGTCTGTATAGAGGAGCTCTGATGATTTGAAAAAGACAAACCAAGAACAGACTCAATTAATTAGCATTAATCTTTTACATTAGCTGGTATTTCAAGTTCCACAACAAACACTGCTTCCCCTCTAGCATAGATACTGATCCCCTACAAAGGAAGGGAGTTTTATTGAAACTTTGTGTCTTTGAGATTTTTTTTTGAGATAATTTAAAAATAAATACAAGAGTTAATTTCCTATGTATCAAGTCTTTTAGGGAGAAGATTAGCAAGTGGAAATATTTAAGATAAATTAATTGGTTTTCTAAACAGAAAAGTAGAATGATAGCACTCCTTATTGGACTATGTAATTAATTGACCAGTATTAGAATATTCACTTTGTTTTAGAATATCCAGCTTGCAAAATTAAGAAGAAAGATTTTGCTTTTGAGGACATTTTAAACATGTAAGCATATCTTAATTAAATTGGCTAAATAAAAGCACATAGGAGTTTAAGGATTCATTTTTATGTATCCATTTTAGTCTAACTGGCAGTATTGCCTTTTTAGATTTATAATATTGCTAAGTAAAACCACTTGGGTCATGCATTTTAAAATGGCCTCTGCAATTTTGACCCAGCTAACCAAATACCTGAGAATACACACGAGTTAGTGAAATAAAACACGCCTAGTGGTGCAGGCATGCTGCCACATGGGTCAGGTACAAAATTCTACATAGTGCTCAAAATGTGCTAAAGAACACTGGTGTTTCCATATAAAATTATTATAAACAAATAAAGCATAAGGCAATGTAAGGCTTGTATTTTAGCTGGAGTCCAAAGAAATAATATTTTCTAGCTATGAGGCTAATGCTGCTTTGTTTAGTTTTAATTTTTGAAAAGCCCTGTGTTTAGAAAATAATTTACTTTTGTTAAAGTTTGATCACTAGTATAACAATTAGGCAGCTGCTAATAATCAGACTCCCTTTCTGGGGGTCTCAGAGGAAATGAACGGTTTTCTTGTTCAGCATTTTGAAATAAAAATTACAGGTCAGGTAGATGTTTCTGGGTCACTGTATTCCTTCTGTGACTTGGGGAAGGAGAAGAAAGAGGTGAAAAAATAGTGCTTATTTTACACTAATTGCTCTTCCCATTCCTTTAACACCCTGATGAACTAACAAGATTCCAAAAGGAGCATGGGCTTTGGCTCAAGACCACTCAGGAGCCACCACTCTGTTCACTTTCTGCACCCCTGAGAAGGATGGCAGAGTGATGGGTTCCACCGACAGCTTCATTGCAAAGCTTCTGTGTCCAGACCTTGCTCTCTAACTCCTGTGAATCCAGCAGTCACATCTACATGTGGATGAGCACCACTGTTCACAAAACTGGCTCTGTGTGTTGACCCCTGGGGCTGGCTGGCTGCTGTTACATAGTTGGGATCATTATGGTGAGGAAGTGCTTGTACTTGTACATTCATGGCTGGATGAAGCATGATCTGGCTGGGTTGTTACCACTCCCCATCAGAGAGAAGGGAGTTTGTCATTGCCATTCTCTCTACTGTCTGCAACTCTTAGACTTTAGGGACTAGTGACTGTCATGGCTGCTGGCATGCCCTCTGATAAAAGATGGCCCTGAGTCATCTCCTCATGGGCTGATTAGGGCTTCACCAACCCATGAAAAAGTGGGGAGCACCCACTGATCATGGCTGTTAGACCTCGGCCTGATTCAACCATGAGCTGGATGCATCCCCAGACCTCCTTATAGACAGGTGGTTGTGCTGGGAAGGGCTGAGCAAGATTGCCACCAGTTATTTTAATGGCTTTGTTTGAAGGCTTTCTGTACAGATAAATTATGCATATGTGTCAGATATAAAGTGTATTTGCTCCTTCATATTCAGTTGGTAATGGGCCTAAACATCCTTTTCTTCTCTTATCTTAGAGTGTGTGTCCTTGATTTACCAAATACTTGAAGACTTGCCCTGTGTTATAAGATGTAGTGCTCAGCTTTAGGTAAAAGTATCATGGTTTCCTTCCCTAACTTATTAGAAACGGCTATTAAGTTTTATCAAATGTCTGTTTAGGATGCTGACATTGTAATATACTTTTCCTACTCCAATTTGTTGGTATAATATGTTATGTTGAGAGCATTTCTTATGTTGGACCATCCTAGAATGGTATATGCGAAGGGAGCCATGGTATATACAGTGACCCTTGAGCAACACAGGCTTGAATTGCAGGAGTCCACTTATAGAGGATTTTTAAAAATGAATACAATGTAGCACTGTAAACATACATTCTCTTCCTTACAATTTTCTTGACACTTTGTTTTCTCTAGCTTATTTTACTAAAAGAATGCAGTGTATAATATATATAACATACAAACTATGTGTTAATTGACTGTTTATATTATCAACAAGGCTTTCAGTCAACAGTAGGCAGTTAAGTTTTTGGGGAATCCAAAATTATAGGTGGATTATCAACTGAGTGGGAGGTTGGTACCCCTAAGGTCCACATTGTTCAAGGGTCAACTGTAATTATTTTATATACTGCTGGATCCTATTTGCAAATATTTTATTTAGAATTGCTGTGTTTATACTAATTTGAAAATACTTTATTTATAATTGATATTCATGAGTGAAATTAGTCTATAGTATTTTGTCCATCTCTATTGGAATTTGGTGTTATGGCTGTCTTTGATTTGAAAGTGAACTGAGGAACTTTTCTGCTAGCCTAGACTAGCAGAGCAGTAATCTGTTGTCATAAATTTCCCGAGCTTCACCTTTACCTCTACAAATGAAAATCGCAGACTTCTCTTACTATTTTTCAGAATTGCTGTGAAGCTCAAATGTACATGGAAATGTTTTGCAAATTATAACATGCTATGCAAATGTCACTATCATTCTAATACAAAATTGAACATGTCTGCATATTTATAGCTGTATGGCCATCAAATATCTTTCCCTCATTCTTTCTTTCTTATGTACGTTGCAGGTTTTTTCTAATTGACTTGGAAATCTAGTGTGATTAAGAACTCATTTTAATTTTTGGCTCTGTCCATACTAATTTTGTGACCTTTCATCCAACCACTGAATATTTTAAGCCTCAGTTTCTTAATCTATGCAATGAGGATAATAGAACCTACCTCATGGGCCGTTGTAGGGGTAAACATACTTTAACCACCCTTTGAAGTATACTCCTAAGAAGCATAGCTTGGTGTTAGATAAATGTTAGCTTTTATTACTATGTTAATAGTACTACTTTTGGAAATTGACTCTGAATTGTTTGGGAGAGCTGGGATGGGTATATGAAGCAGTTTGACCCACTAAGAAGCTTGTTACTATCCTGCCTTTAGTAGGTGAAAAGGATTTCAATTCAAGTTCTTCCCCCAGATGGCATTCTGATATACATTATTATTATTTTTTTTTTTTGTAAATTTGCCTTTCAGCTACCACAAATTGTGTGACCCTTTAGACATTTGGGGAAGAATTGGGATTTTTTCCAGTATTTAAACGCTCTGGGATTTGAAATGAAAAGGTACATATTTGGAACTGTTATTTTATTACATTTGGACAACACCCCAGACTGTATGCAACTTTGTTGAAAGAAGGGGGAAAGAAGAAATCTTGAGAAGTTTTTTTTTCCCCAAATATACATCCCTTCTGCCAATCACTCCTGACCAATTTGTATTTATGACTGAGATGTCCCCAAAGCAGGTCCTGACAGGATGGAAGAAGGGAAGTTGCTTTTTTTCAAAGGTCAGTCTTACCCTTAGCTCTAGTAGGTGAGATCTGGACACACATCATGCCGTGAAAAGTTGGTTTTCCAGAAAAACTTGAAAGAGGAATTTATTCGTATCCTAAAATAAACCCACAGACATGTCATACCATTTCTACTCAGTGTGCTGAGTAGCTGAGTGCAAAGAACCTTTAAAGATGTTTTTTCTTAGTGAGACTTTTACCTTAGTCTTAGCCATTGTGGTTATTTCTTCGTTCATAACAAGTCACCAGTGTTCTGAGTTGCAGCGTTAACTGTGAACCTTGTTTTTGTTCATTCACCAGAGTGGAAAATCATAGGGTTCATGTAATTAGCTGTCTAGAAAAATATCAACAAACATATGTGACTTCTGTGGCCAGAAAAGTTTGAGCTTAGGAGACCACCCTGAGAAGTAAGTGACATCTCTAGGGACATGGTGTGCAGAAATGCTTGACTGTGCAGCAGTTCATGGGGACAGAGGGGATTGTGGCCACATAATTGCTGTTTTTCTCCAACATTTTATTTAGAGTTAGGAAGGCTATTTTAATGTGGCTATAACACCAACCAAATAATGGATCTGTATGCTTTCCATCAAAAGTGGCTAAAAATATGTATTTTTTTTGACAAAGTGACAAAGATATCTTTTGTAACTGTCCTCCTGCCCGACCCCATCCCAGCTTTCATGTCTGTCTTAATTTAGTAAGTTTTGAGGGATTTTGTTATCACTTTGGTGGCATAAACTTTACAAAAACTCTTATGAACATTACTCATTGTTGGTGGTATTATAGAGCCAGCTTGTACTGGCTCATGAGGGCT
Source organism: Canis aureus (assembly GCF_053574225.1). NCBI lineage: Eukaryota > Metazoa > Chordata > Mammalia > Carnivora > Canidae > Canis > Canis aureus. The sequence continues at coordinate 71,631,816 of NC_135611.1, read as the reverse complement.
GACTATACACGTCTCTTCCCAAATCTATGGTCAGTGACACCATGTTGATAGCTTGAAATGGGCCATGGTGGGAGTATTTACACCAGGGAAATCAGTAGATCCTACAAATCATCTCCCCAGAATGCTGGTTGTACACCACTTCCCAATACTCTACCTCATATCACTACTCTTTCAATATTTGACCAATTGAAACAGAATTCTGTTTTAAAATTTACCTCCTGGGGAAAAAAATCCAATCTCCTTCCCCCCAAAAAAAGCAAAAACTCCCAACAACTTACCTCATGGACTTCATAAGCCATAAAGATACCTTCTATGACTTGCCCTTCTTGGAAAAGTGGAATTTCATTCTGAAGTGAATATTTGGCTTCCTGCCTCTATTTATCCTTCTTTGGATAACTGTAAATCAGCTTCCATCTTAATTTGCACATTATTTACTCACTCACCATCAGCCCAGGACTTTGGGCAGGGCCCAGCCCTGGCTCAGAGTTGGAGCATGTTGCTTGGCCAAAGCCCATCAGAGCACTGCCTTCCTTTGGCCAGAGTTCAGACATGGACACATAATGCATGTAGCATTGATGAATCATGAGAGACATTTTGCTACAAATTCTGGAAGAAAGACTCTTGCTTTTTGTGTTGGAATTGGATTACAAATATATAGTATTTGGGGTTGCTGCCACTAGCTTGCTACCATAAAAGCACTGCCATTGAGAAGTAAAGCAGCTCAAAGGAAGTAGAATTGAGGGACAGAGGAACACAATTGGGCCCTGGTGACATTGTCCCTCTTTTGATGTCTTGCCTGAAGCCAGCTTTTTCCATTGACTTTCAGTCATGTGAGCCAATATATTTTCTTTTTACTTAAGTTATCCAGAGTTTGGTTTTCTATGCTACAATCCAAACAACATTCATTAGTATAGCGAGGAATCTGTCAAATAATTTCTTCCTGATATCTTAAAGAGTATTATATTAACCCTGCTGCTTGCTTAAGCAAGCAATTGTAGGTCTCCAGAACCTGGGATGACATAGTATACTTATCCACTTTATAAGGGGCTAAAACTAATTCTTAGATAGTGTCATTTATTCATAAATATTACTCCTAATATGAACACAAATGAAAAAGAGCCAGGAGAAATCTTAAATCATAAACTCTTCATTTAATTACAGCCTCAATCTTTAGAAAAGGATGTGGTTCCAAGAAAGAAAGAACATTTAGACAATTCTACAATTCATCAGTGGTGGGCATTCATGATGAACACTGTTATGATATTTGAACAGATTCTTCTAAGCCAAGGAAGAACATAGTCTTTCTGCTATTACCCAAATTTGTGTGTCATTCAGCCTCATGGGAAAAACGCCCTTCTTTGATCTACAGAGCATACTGTATTAGTAACCACAGTGTAATTCCCTACATTCTCCTTATTGGGCAAGAAAGATGAGGCTAATCCACTTGGATTCATGCCTTTCCCAAATCTCAGATTTGTTAGCATGTAGTGTGGCCTTGTGCAGTGCCTGGAGCAGGGCATGTTCTCAATAAGTGTGCTAAATGGATGACCAACAATGATTCTAATAAACAAATCACCTGGTATAGTGAGGCACACAGGGTACAAAAATAATATATTTATATTAGTCCACCTACTAAGGTACATTCTGAAATATTATTAAATATTTGTTTCATCTTTAAAAGAATTAAAAATCTGTTAGAACACAAGCTCTTTCTTCAATTAAATTTTTATTTGTATATTGGAAAAAAGGTTTCTGATATTTTTATCAGTATTATTTGTCAACTATTTTATTGAAGTTGAGATTTTGCCTGTTTCCATTGTTACAGGAAAAAGGTAATGTTCTTAACCCACTGTTGCTGAAATGAATGCATTTAGCATCTCCCATTTCCCCTGAACCCCAATCTAGATTCCCTCCTGTAGCTAATGATGCTCTCTCTCTTTTTTTTTTTTAAAGATTATTTATTTATTTATTCATAGAGACACAGAGAGACAGAGAATGAGAGGCAGAGACACAGGCAGAGGGAGAAGCAGGCTCCATGCAGAGAGCCTGACATGGGACTTGATCCAGGGTCTCCAGGATCATGCCCTGAGCTGCAGGCGGCGCTAAACCGCTGCACCACCGGGGCTGCCCTAATGATGCTCTCTTAATGACTCAATCAGCTGGTTTAATTGCATAGGAGAGTTAGCTTTAAAAAAGAGCTGGTGGCTTTATCTGTTTAAAATCACAGTTATCACACTGATCAGAGTGCTGATGAGGTCAAGGTATGGAGTTAAACCTGAACAAGGCAAGTAGTTTTTTTTTTTTAAGGCAAGTAGTTTTAATGAAAAGCAAAACAAGAAAAATTTCACTGTATCCTAATTAGTCACAGAAAGCAACCTCAGACCTGGCAAGTCTAGTGGGTATTTTTGGTTTGGTTTTGTTTTTGTCACAAGTAGACAGGGCAAGATAGTCCAACCCCATTGCCATGTCTTCGTGATAAGGCTTGGGAATGGCAGCTGAACCTGTAGAATGGGTACATTTTATGTTGCAAGAAACCAACAGTGACGCCCAAGGTAACAAAACAGGTCCTTTAAATTTCCTTTAATTATACAAAAATTTCTTCTGTTAGACCTTTACATTTCTCTTTGTGCTAGAAAACAAAGTCTTTGTAATACAAAATATCCATCAAGTGGCCTGCAGATGAAGTTAATAGGAGTGCAACATCACTGTCAATTCAATGACAGCATAGGCCAGAGTTTCCCAGACTTTCTTAGTTCGTGGCTCCCTTAATATCATGGTAGTTTTTATTTTGATGGCACTCTAGGTGAAAAGAAATTCTAAATAATTCCACTTATGAAGTCCAAACACTCTAATAATATTTGTGTCATAACAAATTAGTAACTTTGAAAAAAAAATAGAATACATACATTAAAAATTATTTTATTTCATTCTTTAATAAACACAATTACTACTGGGATGTATGTGCCTAGATACTACATGACTTCTCAGACTTTGAAATTAGATTGGTCATTACCCCCTCCTTTCCTGTTCCACATTGGTTTTCATGCAGTACTGGCTTTTTATCATAGAAACCACATAAAACTCAGTTTTGCAAGGTATGGCACCATCAAAACGATGTCAAGTAGCTCTGCATTTCCTTCAAAAATTGAAAATATTCTGTTATGTCCTTGGGTATGTATATAGCCTTGACACAAAGTTTGAGAGCCAGGAGTGCAATCCATTAGTATTAATCAATTCCCTTGATTCATCATTAATAGTGACAATTTTTATTGTAATTGCTTTATACCTAAGCGGTTATTTTGAAAATCGTAAAATGTGTTTCATTGTGATTTTCTTTAAAGTCTAAATGTTTAGATCATCTGTAATACTTACTTGCAAAGAATTTCCAGTATTTTGGTAATGAGGATCAAGACAGGTAGTTGTCTGTCTCTTGTAGTTTGGAGAACACCACCCATGTTTAAGCATGGATGGGTCAATTTTTCTCATAAATGTTCATGCTTTTCATAAAAGGCTGCACAGGAAAGTTGTTGAATTGAGTTGAACTGGTAACTAAACTCGATGGATCAGACACAATTTGAGTAGCTGGAGAAAGAAAGCAGTAAGAAGGCAAGCTATAAGATGGGGGATGAGCTGGCCTTTCCATGGAAAGATGAGAAATCTGCATTTGTCCTTGAAGATACAACTCATAGATAATCTCTCCCAAGAGGCTTCCTGACTCACTGTCACTAGGAGGAGCAACTCTGTCATCCTATTGATCACTCTCCTATGACTGTTAGTTCACCTGCTGGCCTTGCCCACCCTGTCAGGACTCTGTCTTTTTTTTTTTTTTAAGATTTTATTTATTTATTCATGAGAGATACAGAGAGAGAGAGGCAGAGACACAGGCAGAGGGAGAAGCAGGCTCCATGCAGGGAGCCCAATGTGGGACTCGATCCCAGGTCTCCAGGGTCATGCCCTGGGCTGAAGGCAGGCACTAAACCGCTGAGCCACCCAGGGATTCCCAGGACTCTGTCTTTGTTATCCAAGAACCAAGCATGACACCTGACCATAAAAGAACAGATGAATCACAACCCTAATAATAAGAGCTATAAGAGTTAGGAAAAGAAGTACTGGTGAGAAACAATATTGCTAAGAGAAATTATAGAGGACCTTGATGGGGAGGTAACATTTAGGCTGAGTGTCTAAGGAAACATAGGAATTCATCAGAAAGCAAAGGAAGAGTAGCTTGTGGGAGGCATTCCAGTCAAAACAGTAAGTGTGAATTTCAGTAGCTAAGGATAGAAATGGAATATTTGAAAATGTGTGAGAGGGGCGCTTGGGTGGTTCAGTTGGTTAAGTGTCTGCCTTGGGCTCAGGTCATGATCCCAGGGCCCTGGGATGGAGCCCCGTGTTGGGCTCCCTGCTCACTGGAGAGCCTGCTTCTCCCTTTCCCTCTGCTGCTTCCCCTGCTTGTGCCCTCTCTCTCTCTGTCAGATAGATAGATAGATAGATACATAGATACATAGATAGATAAATAAAATCTTAAAAAAAGAAAATGTGTGAGAATTTCTGAGGGGTTGAAGAGAAAAATAAATGTCTAAAGTGTTAGGAGCTGAGAATGGAGAGGCAGGTTTAGACTAGACCATTAAGGGCCTATAGGCTGTTATAAAGAGTGTATGTTTAATCAACCAGATTAGGGGAGCCCATGTAGGATTTCAAGCAGGGCAACAGGATAATTAGAAGTGTTTTGGAAATGGAGCATTCAGGCTGCAGAGTTGGAGACTAAATATAGGCACAGATTTGTTAAATGACTTAGAATAGTCCAGAAAGGAAAAGAGGTAGATGTCGTTCACAGGGCCTGGGTCTCTGACTGCGTGGCTTCACCAGCCTTTTATGTGCAACGTGTTGATATGACATGACAGGGACTTGTTTCAAACTTTTTATATTGAAATAATTTTAGACTCACAAAAAAGTTACAAAAATAGTAGCTATGGTCCTGTATAGTATTCACTCAGTTCTCCTTAAAGTAAACATCTTACAAATCCATAGTACAGCTATCAAAATCAGGAAATTAATGTTGACAAAACACCAGTAACTGATCTACACCTCATTCAATTTCAGTTTTTCCCATTAATGTTCTTTTTCTGCTCTAGGATCCCACATTACATTTAGTTATCATATCTCCTTATCTCTTCCCATATGGGCCAGTTCCTCATCTTTCCTTATCTTTCTGATCTTGACACTTTTGAAGAGTATTGGCCAGCTGTTTTGTAAAAAGTCCCTCAGTTTGGGTTTACGTAATATTTTCTCCTGATTAGATTGTCATTATACATTTTTGGCAAGAATACAAGGTGACGTGCCTTTCTCAGCGCATAATATTAGGAAGTATGTGGTGTTGATATGTCTTACTATTGGTGATGATTGGTGAACAGTCACCAATGGTCGAGTATCATTTTGGTGAACATTTTAGGAAATCTTGGTTGTGAGTCTCTTTCCTGTCTTCTCTACCAATTTAGATCCCTTTATTGCTTTTTATTCATCTTTCTTTCAAAAGGGGTTCCATGAAATTTTTTATATAATTGGTCTGCTTTCAGATAGCAGTGATAGGAGTGATGAGTTCCCAGTATAATCCTTATTTTCTTGCTCTTAGTAAGAGAATACCCTAAAGTGCGTCTGAGTACATGACTGCCTAGCCAAGGATTTTATTTTCCATGTTCCCATGAAGCGAAGTATGATCATAGACCAAAATGGAGCCAATGGAATGTGAGATGGTCCTTGCTCATTGGAGAAAGGCTCTTCCTAGACTTCTAGGAGCTATTACCACCCATGCAGGTTGGAGTATGCACTTCCATTGCTGCCTAAGCCACATGACAAAGATGGCAGAGCTGCTTTAGGACTGTTTCGTCGAAGGAGTAATACCACTATATTTGAGGTCTTTCTGTTACAGTAGTTTAGCCTATTCTCTATTATAGCTACTTAGAGTTAAGAGAGCACAATCAAAATGATGTATGTATTTTTTCTTCATATGTAAGCCTTATTTTCATCTATATTTCTGTGGACAGGGCACTAAAATTACATAGCATATTTCTTATCATTCTCCAGGAGCATATGCTATAGTTTATATCTGTGAGTTTTCCAGGCTATTTTATTCTTTTTTGGAGGGTGAGAAATCATGATAAGCTGTCAAAAAATTCTTCTGTTTCAGGTGGGCATAAGTTTGCAAATAGTAACATATGGGCTGCTATTCCCATCTCCTAAATACAAGATAGACATTGCTAATTGATCTCATTGCTCTGCTTCTGAGTTGGCATGCAGCATTGTAATCTTTCTCAGATAGAATATCAGCAGCCACTACTTCTACATTGGAGTTAATTCAAAGCATGGCTCTCTTTTGCCATCCTGGAACTAGAATTTTCTTAGAAATACTTTATCAAGTAGAATCACGCTTTCCACTACGAGCAATTCTATCACTTTACTATAAATAGCATAGACTATAAACAAGTATAGAGCAGATTGTAACTAAATACATAAAAGAGATTTTTCTTATTTTTTTCCTTTGTATTCTCTAGGGAAGAAACATCTCTCACTACTTTTCTTCACTTTTTAATTCCCCTGAGGCCGGGTTTATCTTTCAACTGTGGCCATCTGCTACTCATAATTGTTTTTCTGTCTCTCTTTCTCCCTGGGATAGGAGTTTCTGAAGAACTGTGTGCCCTGTGGTATCTGAGGAGCCTAGCACCATGCTGGGTACATAGTAGACAACTGTCAGCAGAGATCCCGTTAGGCTGAGTAACAAACTCCCAGATCTCATTCTTACTGAAAGGTTCTCACGGGCAGCCTGGGTGGCTCAGAGCTTTAGCACTGCCTTCGATCCAGGGCGTGATCCTGGAGACCCAGGATGGAGTCCCACGTTGGGCTCCCTGCATGGAGCCTGCTTCTCCCTCTGCCTGTGCCTGTGTCTCTGCTTCTCTCTATTTGTCTCTCATGAACAAATCAATAAAATCTTAAAAAAAAAAAAAAACAAAAAAAAAAGAAAGAAAGAAAGAAAGGTTCTCATCATCAAATGAACTGGGGCACAGAGTACCTGCTGCCACATGGTGGATGTGTGGAGAAGGGAATGTGGTTAAGTCACACACCAATACTTGGGGCTTTCACATTTCACTGGTCCAAGGAAGTCACATGACCACATTTCACTTCAAAGAGCCTTCTAACTTATAATGAGTTCGAAGAGAGAGTCAAATTAGGATATTTGTGAAAAATCCTAATGACTACTAAAGTATCCAGGAAGTTGTTGGGAATGAATGCAGTCATGTCTGGCTCTTGCTTAACAACTGGGATGAGAACCTCAAAGACCACACTCTTCCCTCCCCACAGCTTGAAAAAAGCCAAAACAGAGAGACAGTTAGCCAAACAGTATAATTCCAGGTCAGCAATATGAAATCCCATTGTTATCTTTGCATCCCCAATCAGAAGGGAATAGTTTTTTCTTTTCTAAAAAGGAGCATCAGAAAAAACTTAACATTTTCAGAAGGGCTTACATTTATTTTTAAAAGATGTAAGCAATGTGTCCTCCACAATTGCTTCAGATTAACTAATTTCATTGAAGAAATCCCTTTTCTTCTTATAGAAATCCAAACCTACTGGAACTTTACTTTTAAAAAGATATTTAGACTGGGCATAACAAAGTTTTGTTCATTACATTCTAAACATCAAACATTAAATGTTCATTCAAGAGACAGGGTTCTTTTCTCACATGCTGCGTGCAGCACCAAACCTAGAGCATACGGATGTCCAATAAATATTTGATGTTGAATTGGTTTTTCCCTCTTTAATTTTTAACTTGGAGAAAACCCTCTCCTTTCTAATTTCTTTCTTTCTTGGCCAGGAAGACATTCTGAGATTGTGGACTTTGTTTAATCCTTCTAGTACTTTAAAAAGATTTGCTAAAATTTTTACATCCTGCATTTCTGTGTTAAATGTAGTAATGGTGCAAGTGCTTGTTTTAATTTTGGTTTATTTTCACTAGTATTTTCACTCATTGTCATTATGGCTTGGCTTGGGAAAAAAGATGAAAAGATTTCATGTACTAGAATTTCTCAAACATTAAAGGCCATTGCTTTGTTTAACATCCTGTTTCTCATCACCGTGAGCAATGACCACTTTTGGTCCAAGGAGGATGTGGTACATCTGCATCACAAGTCTGTTCTGTAGCATGATGGGGGCAGTAATGGACTGGGAATAGACTTTGGGTAAATCCCAACCTCCATGGCATGATACACAAGACCTTCCATGATCTGACCCCCACCCATTTTTCCAATTTTGCCTCCCACTGTTCTTTTTTTCCAGAGTAGGATAATATTTGCCACATGGACAGAGATTATGACAATCTCATTCAGCATCAAATTCCTAAAACCAAATGCAGGAGGACTTAATAAATACCTATTGAGTGAGGGAACCTGCTATAGTCTGGGCATATGACTTGCTCTTTCCTATTTATATGGTTTCCCTCAAGCTGTTCCCCACCTTGGCAAATCCCCATTCTTCTTTCAAGGCTTGGCTCAGCCATCACCGCCCCTGGGCACTTTCTTCAACTCATCAGGCAAAAGTGATTGTTTCTTTGCTTCTGTAATACTGTGGACATCCCCAGGATATGTTTTTTTTTTAAGATTTTTATTTATTTATTCATGAGAAACAGAGAGAGAGAGAGAGAGAGAGAGGCAGAGGGAGAAGCAGGCTCCATGCAGGGAGCCTGATGTGGGACTCGATCCCGGGTCTTCAGGATCACGCCCTGGGCTGAAGGCAGGTGCTAAACCGCTGAGCCACCCAGGGATCACCCCAGGATATGTTATTGCTCTATACTTGCCCGTCTCATTCACTGAATATACAACATCTTAATATCAGGATATTGTCTTGTTCATCTCATTTTTCCATGAGAAAACGGAAAAGAGCCTACCGTAGAGCCTTTGTATTTAGGGTTTGTTGGTTATAGCTGTAAGCCTTCATTAATACAGGTCCTATTTAGAATCACACAACCAAAGAATGAGGTTTATAGCAAACATGTAATGAATGCTTGCCAACATGAAATGAGAAACAAGCACAAGATCCACTAAACCTATATTTCAGGTCTCAAGACCATTGTGATTGCTCCAGCTGTTTTTCCTGGGATGAAAACCTGTGTCCCTGTTGCAAGGTGACTATCAACTCCTCCATCAGGAGAGATGCTCCTTACCCACTCTTACTGGTTTTTTCCACATAGAGGGTACACAGTGAGTACAGCACTCCTGGCCTCTCTCTGCCATTTTATTTACTCCATCCAGGGATATAGAAGAACTTACCTTGTTGATAAAACTGGGAGGAATCCATTGGGTTTACTCATTCAGCCCCCCTCTTTTCTTTTAGATGCACACAGAAAGCGTGTATTTTCCTGTGTTCCTCTATGTCATAAGTTTTGCCAGATTGGAATCCTATTGCCATCCAGTGCTTTCTTTGACTAGGTGATAAATCCTGCCTAATTCTGGGGTTCACAGCATAAGCCCATGAGCCTGTAAGTCCTGAAGTTGCATCCTCACTCATCAGCTCTATCAGAAAGAATGTGAAATTCCAGTTCCCAGCTTATATACATTGGAGCTGTGTGTGGGGGTGGTGGTGGTGATGGTGGTGGTGCAGTCCCTCAATTTATTTATAACTGGAGTGAGGAAAAGGGCTGCTGTTTACCATTTCTCCTCGGAAGACACAACAGCTTTCATGGTGTGAGTGGGGTTTTCTGGGAGACAAAACTGAATCCGTGACCAACCTCAGATCTGCTCAGAGCCCACCCTGCTGCCGGCTGTGGACAGTCCTAGCACAATGGGGATGGAGGTAAGGGTGGAAGGGCCTCTGAAGATCTCACTCTTGGATATGCTTCATTTTTAGCTGATTACTGGCAGCCCACCACACAAGTACACTCTGTTACAGGCAATAACCTAGGCCTCAAAACTATGCCTCTCTTCTCCCTTCCCTTCAAAAACCAAGACTCCTATTCCTCCCAAAACTCCTAAGAAAAAAATCTGATTCATTTAGCCATATTCAGGAAGAATATGAAGATACCTGAAGAAGTCAATTAGATATATGATTGTATCCAGGATACTTATACCTTTAAACAATATCTAGAAGGCAGAAATAACATTAATCACAGAAACTCAAACCAGAGAAGTAAACTGGTGTCCAGCTGGGGAGCCTTTCTCTCCTCATGTCTTCTCTGAGCTGCCCACATGGTCTCTTCTCATGGACTCCCCTGCATAGTGACTTCGGGGTAGTTGGACTCCTTACATGGCAGCTCGGGGCTCCAAGAGCAAGTGCCTTATGCTGCATGTACATCCCACGTTGGCACATGCTCTAATGTAGGGCCTGGGTAGGAGCTGCAAGGCTTCTTGTGCCTTAACTTTGGAAGTCCCAGAATATTACTGCGGCTACATTCTGCTGGTCAAGCAGCTTACTAAAACGAGCCCAGATTCAAAGGGAGGATAATTAGACTCCACTCCTCTATGCATTAATCAAGTGCCTAGTTAAGATGATTAAAGCCTTGGAAAATAGCCTCTAAAAATTAAAACATATGGAACATTAAATATAGCTGAATTGGATTTCTAATCCTTAAAAATATCATTCTGAATGATTATCATTTTTTATGAAGTCAGTCATTGAAGTAGTAAGGCACTCTATTGTTCCACATGAATTAGGTATAGCCATGCTACTTGCTTTGGCTGAAAAAAAAAGTGAGTAAAAGTGATGTGTCATTTCCAGGCATAAGCTTTAAGAGCCAATATGTGCTTGGCTCTTCAGAGCCACCCCCAGCTATTGTGGAATTATGTGCAGTATGGAGGCATCACCAATCTGAGTCCCTGAAGAATTACGATGGGCCAGTTCCCCCACCAACTTAGGATGTATGTGTAGCATAAGAAAGAAACAATCCACTATTGTTGAGGCCTCTGAGACCATCAGGTTGTTGTTGCTACAGCATGATGGGACTGACTGATCCTGACCAATATGGGTATCTTCAGAATCTAAGTCTTTCAAAAACACCTATCTTCTTGAAGCCTTGAGTCTGACATTTATGAAAACATGTCACATCTCATGTTGTCATGTTCTCTTAAGTAGTCACCTAGAGAATTCAGTTTTTGTTTCAAATGAACATAGGTTTTTTTTAAATCTTGAGTTCAAAGGGGGACAAGCTGTTCACTGCCCCATATCCAAGGTAGAAGAGCTTTCTTCTGTTTCTCCTGCAGTATGCCAATTAATTGAACATACAGCCACTGTAAGGCATTTTTGTTACAAGTAGATGAGAACTACCCAATCCATGGTTTAACTTTTAGTTTTGGGAACTGAGAGATACAGAGAACCAGTAAGAACAAGTCCTCATCTAGCACTCTTAACCCCTATTTCCCTATTTTAATGGGTTATGTGTGCCTGGAGGTTTCCTCTTCTCTGAGGACAGGTGTACTAATATATAACCTGGACCAGGGCAGGCCTGGAATTTGCTTCCTTGCTTTATGTGTGATGGCAGGTTCTCCCATTTGAAATTTTCATGGTTCCCTGAGCCTTTTCTCCCCTTGGATCACATCTGCAATACTCATTTACAGTTGTACTCCCCATTAGAATGCAAACTTTGTCTCATTGAGCGCTATATTTATAGCTCTTAGCATAGTGCCTGGCCCAGAACATGGACACATTCTATTGTCAAATCAGTGACTGAAGCCACCGTTTTTAAAGCAGAGAGTTGTGAGACCTGGCTGAGCTGCAGTAGGTCATGCGGAAAGCACAAAACCAAGGACTGAGAGCTATTAAGGGCTATTAATTTTTTTTTTTTTTGTTAAATAGTTTAAGAATGCATGTATTGTAGAGAAGTCTTTAAAAATGATTTCACTGCTACATTTATATTATTTGGTCATGTATCTTTATACCCTTTCTGTGGCATTTAGAAAATAATACAGACATTTATTTTTCTTATTTTGACCTTATATCCAGTACTTATTTCCTGAGAAATGTTGAGAAAGAACTTCCTATACCCATCTGCCTCCCTGTCCACTTTATTGGGCCTGGTGTCTCTATGAGCCCTGTAGTTGTGATGGACACCTAATGTTAGTCCAGCCCTTTCCCTCTTTCTTCAAATAAGTGCTGCTTTCAACTCTCCAGCTTTATGGTTCAAGTGAGGACTTCTAAGTTTTTACCTAATGCCATTTTTTCGGCCAGACTCCCTTGACTAAAGAAATCCCCTGACTGGGGTGCCTGGCTGGCTCAGGTGCCTGGCTGGTAGAGCATGCGACTCTTGATCTGGGGTGGGGGTGGGGGTTCTGGGTTCAAGCCCCATGATGGGCACAGAGCTTACTTTAAAAAAACAAAAAAAGGGCAGCCCCCGTGGCTCAGCCGTTTAGCACCGCCTTCAGCCTAGGGCGTGATCCTGGAGACCCGGGATTGAGTCCCGTGTCAGGCTTCCTGCATGGAGCCTGCTTCTCCCTCTGCCTGTGTCTCTGCCTCTCTCTCTCTCTCTCTGTGTCTCTCATGAATAAATAAATAAAATCTTAAAAAAAAAAAATCCCCCCAAAACCAAGAAGTCCCCTGACGTTGCATCAAGCATAGTGTCCCTCCTTCACACATCTGGCCATAGTTGATTTGTTACAGGGTCATCATCTGATCTAGTCTTGGCCAATCAGTGCCCTTCCCTAGCAGTTTTTTAAGTGCAACTGGAGAAAAAGATCTCTGATGGTGAGGGATAAGAGAGATAGCAGAACCTGGAAAGCATATATTACCAGATATAGAAGGCCAAGTTGAATGATTTAAGTAAAATGCAGAAAGAAGCAGAAAAGAGAGGGATGGTACAAAAATCTTGGCAGAGTTCAGCCCTACATTCTGGTTTTTTGAGCCCCAGCTCTTTCTTTGTACTGTGGTTGGGTTGTTCAATTCTCCTGTAGAATCTGTGAGATAAATCCTCTACTCTTCCTGAGCTAAACTGATTCCTGTGACATACAACCAAAGGGTCTGACCAATCCAGTGGTCTCCTTTGCCCTCCCCACCCTCACCAACTCCCTTTCTTGGGATATAGGATCAGGAATATCTGAGAATTTCCGGGTTTTGAAATAAATGTTTCACCTGCCCAGCATATCATAAAGGAATAATGAACAAAACCATTGTGAAAAGACCCTCAGGTTCATGGTGAGTGGGTCACTTCCTAGGATAATGCTGTATGCTCTGTGATCACTTCTCTGTGTCTGTATGCCCATCAAACAACTAAGAAATTCCCACCTCCTGTGGATTTATAGAAAGTTCTTACCAAATATACTTATTCATCCTTCCTTTGCTAGGTGAACTTGACAAAGGACTGAGACTGGGGTCTGACTCTTCTCTTCTCCTTACACTCGTTGGCCTGAGCAAGGCTTACAAAGACTGATTAGGCTTCAAACCAATCAGCAGCAGGCCTGAGAAAAATCTGGTCATCTCCTCCTTTGGGCAGGTTTTGGTGGGAATTGCTCATGGGAGTAAACTTCAGTTTATGCCACAGAACCACCAGTCCTGAACTTTTTGGAACATGATGCAGTTAACTGCAGGAAGGGGCAGCTCAATTCAATGTAGATGGGTTAAAATTAACACTGTACAAGGCTTCACTTGGCTAAGAACTTGCCTTCTGCCTTTTAGTATTTGAATGATTATGTCCCACTCTTGTTTCTCTTTCTCTCTTTAGTTTCTATTTTGTTCCTACTTTCATGCTGTTATTTGGAAGTTTTATGAGCCAACTGAAATCTTATAAGCCAACTGAAATCCTTCTTGGAACCAGGCAAGTGTAAACAGATATTTACATATGTGATATACATATATACATATGCTTTTACAAAGCAAGTACCAATCAGTATTCTTCGTGGTCTTTAGGACTGAAAAAAAGAGAAGGGGCTGAATTCCAAGCTGGGAGTATTTGGTGGGATGTGGAGAGTTCTGTACTCTCTGAGAGATAAGCTCATGAGCAACTTTAAGAACAATGTTGTCCCCAGTGGTTTGGGGTTCTCTTCTGGGACACACAGGCTCAAGGTCATATGTGGTTCTTAGTTTCTTGAGATGAAGTCATTCACTTCCTTTCTGACCAAATTCGTGTGCCAGGGATACAGAAAGGAAGACACAATCCTGTCTTCAAGGAACTTGTGGTTGTGGTGGAACAGCAGAAACACATACATAAACAGATCATTACGATAAAGCACAATGTATACAATAACAGAGATGGGCAAAGAATTATGAGATCCCAGAGGATGCTAAAAGAAGCATTGAGAGGCTGTGTGATAAATTGAATCAGGGAAATACAAATCAAAACCAAATGAGATGTCACCATACACCTGTCAAAATAGCTAAAATCAAAAACACACGAAATAATAAGAATTGGTGAGGATGTGAAGTAAAAGGAACCCTTGTACACTCTTAGTGGAAATGTAAATTGTTGCAACCACTGTGGCAAATTATAGAGGTTTCTCAAAAAAATAGAAATACCATATTATCTAACAATTCTACTACTGGATATTTACCAAAAAACCTAAAAACACTAATTCAAAAAGATACATTCACCCCTATGTTTATTGTAGCATTATTTAGAATACTCAAATATGGAAGCAGCCCAAGTGTCCATAAATAGGTGAATGGATAAGAAAGATGTGGTACACACACACACACACACACACACACACGCGAATAATACACAGCCATAACAAAGGATGAGATCTCACATCTGGCACAACATGGTTTGACTTAGAGGGCATTATGCTAAGTGACATAAGTCAGAGAAAGACAAATACTATATGATTTCACTCATATATGGAATCTAAAAAACAAAACAAATGAATAAACAAAAGTCAGAACTAGACCTATAAATACAGAGAACAAACATGTCTGCCAGCGGGAGGGACGAGGGATGGGTGAAGAGGAAGGGGAGTTACAGATTTCCAGTTACAGAATAAGTCACAGGAATAAAAGGCACAGCAGAGAGAGTACAGTCAGTGACATTGTAACCGTGTTTTGTGGTGACAGACGGCAGCTATGCTTGTGGGGAGCACAGCATAACATAGAGTAGTTGAGCTACTATGTTGTGCACCTGAAACTAATGTCCTGTTGTGTCAAGTATTCTCAAAAAAAGAAAGAAAAGAAAGGCTGTGTAGTGAGTGGAGAGGGCTTAAGTTTAAGTTGAAAGCGCATTGGTCTTAATAGTATACTTGTGAGTCTGCCTTTTTCGGGGTAAATAACTATTGTCTTAAACACTACAAAGTTCTTCCCATAAACCTATTGTTCTAAGACATAAGGTAAAGGTGTTACCATCTGAGGAAGGACATTAAAGAGCAGGATACAGGGGTGCCTGGGTGCCTTCATCAGTTAAGCATCCGACTCTCGATTTCTGCTCTGGTCATGGTCTCAGGGTCATAAGATTGAGCCCTGTGTTGGGCTCAGCACTGGACGTGGAGCCTGCTTGAGTTTCTCTCTCTCCTTCTCCCTTTGCCCAACCCCAGCCTCTCTCTCTCTCTCTCTCTCTCAAAAGAAAAAAAAAAAAGAGCAGGCTACAGCAGCACACACCCCTTTTGGCACACAAGGTGTCAAAAAAGAGAGGGCAATAAAGTTTGTGCTGTTTAAAAAAAGAGAGATGGAGTGGGGGGAGGGAGAGCAATCAGGAAGAAACCCAGGTAATAAGAACCTCAAAGAGAGGGAGATTAGGAGAGGAGAGCAAGAACATGATGAAAGAGATGCTGCCTCTATCTCATAGGGGTGTGTGGCTAGTGACACTCAGCCAGTGTGGCCTAGTGCAGTAGCACAGGTTGCTTACTGCATCAGCACATTGGGCCAGAGGGGAAAAGTGGCAGAACCCGAGCCTGTGTTCTGAGCCATGTGCCTCCATGTGGGGCTGACTCTGCTGGCAGAAAGAAAAGGCAGTTTTCTAAATTATATAGATGATTTATTAAGCAGTGGCCTTGAGTGCAACCCTCTCACCCATATGTTTCTGCCTTTAAATGACTGCTAGCCTTGGCTTTCATAGCTATTTAAACAAAAATTTCATACTATGCTTTTTAAAAACAATGTTTGTTACATGGCTTTAACATCAAAAAAGCAATGCATAATCTTCAAAGTATGGTGTGGCAGAAAGTGTGGCTTTTGGAAGGGAACAGATGTTACTTCAAATCTTGGTTCTCTTATTAATTAGTTTGTCATCTTGGGCAAGTTGGCCAATCTCTCTGTACCTAAGTCTGCTTATGTGTACAGTAGGGATGAGACTTACCTTTACTTCCGTCCTGGGAATGAGAGACAATATACACAGATGGCTTACCACTGTGCCTGGCAGACACACACTCAATAAACAGAAGATATTATTGCATAAAATCTGGAAATTATAGGAAGAAGATGGTGGGGGAGCAAGGATTATGTTTGAGCTTTCTCTCTAGTCACAGCCAACTTTACTATTTAAGCATATTTTCTTTTAGTCTTTGTTCATTTTTGTCGTTGGTGGATAGTTGAGATCACAGTATGTGTGTGCATGTACTGTTTTTGTAACAGTACAAATCATAGCATTTTCTTATATTCTTAGAAACACTTTACAAATGTCATTTTTAATTGTTGCATAGCGGGCATCCTGTGGCTACACAGACTTTACTTAACCAATCCTCTATTGTTGGCCCTTTGAGTTGTTTCCAGTTTTTTTTTTTTTTTCTCAATTATAAATCCCATGCCTACTTTTTAACTGCTTATAGGTTGCCAACCCCTTAGCATGCTGTTGTGTGGAAGGAATGCAGGATAATTTACAATCCAAGCACCAGACCAACATTCAGATGATAAATTTACTCAAGAAAGGCAAAGAATAAATAGCTATGAGAGAGCCCAATCATCCTTACAGTGGCTGACCCAGAAGATGAAATCTCCTAGAGGATGAACAAAGAACCAAATCAACAATGTGGATAGAAATAAGAAGTATCGATAGGACTTTCAGTGCAAACTTTCTCCTGCAATTAACCCTGTGCCAGCAGAGCTGAGACTAGCTGTTGAACAAACTCAGAGCAAATGTAGTAATTGCAGGTAAGCCCTGGCCAGGGGAGCACCCATAGGCGGCCTTACACAAGAGAGAGGCAGAGGAGGTGTTTGAGTTCTCGATGGCTTTCTTGCACAAGACCTCATTTAAAACAGCTGAAGCACAACCATGGGCAAACAGGACCAGGCATCAGGTTCCTTTAAGGCCACAGCTACTGCCTGTGGAGAGTGCCAGGTGCTCCTAGCAGCTTTGCTGCCCCTCCCAGCAGGGCCAGGAGCTTTTATTACCTGTTTTACAGATAAGAATATTGAGGCTTAAGAAGATTAGGTAACCTTTGAGGATGTAAGTGGCCAGTAGGAAGAGCGCTGGGCCAATTCAAAGCTCCTGCGGCCAGCAGCCCAGTGCTTCTCATCCCAGCCTCAGGCCTGAGCTGAAAGCTGCTGCCAGTAGCACACCCACCGCAGGGGCATTTACATCACTGCAGGCAGATGCTACAAATCCGGGCTTTTGTTGTTGAGAGCTGGCTGTTCACCACTACACTATTCCGCCATCCTACTAATTCCGTGTCTCCACCAAATAAATACATGCTTTTTCTTTCGCTGATGAAAGGAAATAAGACAGATAGAAACTAGGCCTTAATTCAATGACAAAACATGAGCCCGATTATATCAAGTCAAACAACTGATAAGCTTAATTCCAAGCCATTAAGATCACTGCCTGATTGACTTCCTTGTCTGGGCAGTGGTTCTCAAAGTGTGGTGTCCAGGTTAGCCTCAACACCACCACCTGGTAACTTGCTAGAACCGAGGATTCTCACAACCTACCCAGCCACCTGTGTCTTTTTTTTTTTTTTTTTTTTAACAGCCTCCCGTGTCTTAACAGAGCCTTCAGAATTCTGATGTTCACTAAAGTTTGAGAGCCACTTATGTAGATGAACTCCATATTCTCCTTGAAATTATTTTTATTTCTGTCAACGTACACGAGTTTTGAAAAGTACTTACTAGAAAAAAATCCATCAATAAAAACATGTAAAGATATTTTTCTCTAACTTTTCTTAAAAGATAATTCAATTTTTCGTGTCAATTTGTGGGATGAAACCCAAGCAATTCTAGAGCTGTTTGTGCTTACAAATTAATTGATTTTAAAGTTCAGATAAAGTATTAGGTCAACTGGTTAAGTAGTGGAAAATCAGTTAACTGATTAGTTGTTCGGTGTTCACCATGCTGAGCTACTGGTTTGGGTCACTGAGTGGCTGACCTGAAAAGCTGTTGCAATCGAAGCAGGAGGAGGGCTGGAAGGGACAGAACTTCCTGAATCTTCAGATATATAAATGTATGTGGAAGTCCTTGTAAATGATAAAAGAGTTGAAATTCTATACAACCACTCAGTCAGCAGGCCTAGACGCTGCCCTCAGCACTGAGGATCAGAAGTCAGCGAGCCACATCTTTAAGCTTGAGAAGTCATGGCTAAGTGTCCTGGACGGATGTGTTAAATGTGTGTTCCCCGGTTGGTGTGAGAACAAAGAGCTCCGGGAGCAGAAGAGGAGGTCACTACGTCTGAGTGTGACTAGGTGCAGAGTGGTGGGATAGTGTCAAAATATCGCGAGAACCTTGGTCTCCTTCACTCTTTGGTTTTTCTCTGTGGATCACAAATACCTGTCATCAACTATTAATAAGGCTGTTGAGCAGCACACTGTTTTATTCCACCCTCAGAAACATTGAAACACACCCAGCAGCACCTTTATTAATCAGAGACTTCATTTGCAAGACAATGGAAGCAGAGCCTGGAGCCTCTGTTGTTTTTCTTGGAAAGGGCCCTCCTTTGGATGACAGGGTTGGGGGAGGTGGAATTTCAGAAGACACATTTCCCAGAAGCTAATGTCTCCGTCAGGAAAGTGGAGACTGTGTTTGCTTTGTCTTCACGTTGTCATTTTGGGGTGGCAAACCCGTTCCCTGTCAGTGAACATAAAGCACATGCTCCCTCCGCACAGTGCATCGCTGGCTTGCTTTTCTCACTCAACCAGAAAGTCCTCTGACAAGAGGCCCAGAACTGATGGAAAAATCTGGGGGTAAAAGTAATCAATCTAAGGAATACCAGAACAGTATTCCCATGGTTAGTCAAAATATACATATACACACAGCATACATACAATTATGTCATTTAGATCGTCTGCATTAGTGGCTCCATTTAAGAAAGAATGTAGGGGAAGTAGCTCCTCTCAGGTTCCATTTGTGGAAAGAAAAATGTTAAACTTCATCTACAGCAGAACATGCTATTCTTCTTAAGTACGAACTATGGAGACATCAAAGATTCCTAAAGCATTCTCGGCAGAAACCAGAAAAGTGATATAGCAAGAAAGGAAGTAGAGCTCACTCTTAGTTTATACAATTATTTATAAAGTAGTTTATGAAGTTTATAAGGGTAGAGATTGCAGTTAATGAATTAAGCAGAACCATGGAAATGTCATATGCATACTGCAGTGACTATGTCAGGGTAGAGCGAAGACTAGAGTCTGTTTATCAAAAATGGTATGGACACAATTAGCAGAGTACCTTTGTGCTTGGCAGTCTGACTGTCATCTCAGAAAATCAATTCTCTGGATGACTCCTCTGTCACAATGGCTTACTGAACACACAAATCAAGAGTTTTGCTGCTACTGTGGTTACTCTCACAAAATATCACAGCAATGGAAGCATGAGACACTCTTCCATCACACACACACCCTACTTGTCTTTTTCCACCAGTAGATTCCTGGTGATGAAGTAAGTGGCAGAAGGAACAGATGGCTTGTCATAAGCCACACTGAGCTTGCAATTCATAAACATGAAAATCTGAACCAGAAGTTACATAGAAAAAAAAAGTAGATGGAGAGTCCCACATTATCCCTTTTGTAGAATTTCTTCATTTCTCCACCTTTAGCCTCCTAAAGCTGAGAATTACTCTTCTAAATCTTTCTGAGGTTGACCCTCCATGTGGGTGAATGTGTCCTAGGGGGTGAGTTCTTGAAGGGTGTTTTGTCATCCATGGTTCCAAGCCACTCATACATAGACTAGAGGCTCTAGAAACAGAGCCCTTAGTTTTAAGTTAGGATGAAAATAGGTCTGTGGTCAGAACCCTGTGTGCCATTATATTTGATCATTCTTGTTGAGGGAACTTGTATTTGTCCAGAAGCTTGTTTGATGCCCACCCGACTTTATTTTTATATTTTTTCACTAAGTAATTGCAAGCTGTTTATAACAAATTCTTCTTGCTCAATCTTTGCATGAAACCATAAGAACAAACAACACAAAGGCTCTCCACAGACATGCTTTACATTACAAAGTGATTTAGGGCTCTGCAAAGGATGCAAACTATGCAAAACAGCCCCCTGCATTTGGGGAGGAAAAAGACTATTATTAGATATTCCATATTGTCATAAAGTATGGTAATTATGCCTACCGGAGCCATAGCCCTCATAGATGCTGGCTCCACCAGGTGAGCAGTCTATGTCCCCAGCACAGGAAATGTGCTAACACAATCAATACTCTGGCTTCCTTTGCCCACTCTTCTGGGAAACTGGATGACATTTGAAACCTCCAAATGTACCAATTCCTGAAGTGTTAGGTCCCTATGTAGGCGAAACTGCCACTGAATTACTCCAAACTCCTTTTGCCCCCTGAAACCAGAATGTCTCAGGGAGGAAATAGCTTCCTTCTATGGGACATCTTTTTTGATACCATCAGGGTTGGGGTTGGTACTTAACATAATTTATCTTGTTTAAATATGCTAACAACTCTGCCAATTGGATATGATCATTTTACGAAAGAAGAAAGTGGCTCAAAGAGGCAAGATTAGGCAACTAGTAAGAAAGAGGAAGAGCTGGGTTCCCAACCCAGATCTGCCTGACTCCAAAGTCCCTGCACAAATCCCTACTCAAGAAGACTCCCATCTTCATCATGTTCCTTTCTGTAACTCTTGCTCCTAAACCTGACACATAGTAGCCCCTTAATGAATAAGTTATTCTAGTATTAGAATAGAGCCTCTTAAAAAAATTGGAAATGAATAAGCTAAGTGAGATAGAATTGTGAACTCAGCTTTGACTCATCAATCATCTTTAACAAGAAATAAGATAGGCCAGTGAATTTTCAGTGAATGTGTAAGTACTATGAAGCCTTCCAGATTGAACTTTCTTGGTTTCCTGGTTGGATTTAGATATTTTAGAATGCAATTTATGGTGTTTACTTCCAGAGTCTAAATCAGATCAGTCTTCTGAGAACAGAGTCAGGTTGCCACAGATAGGCAACAATCCCCACCAGGGGCTGCAGTCCATCATCTTGCTCCCAAATGTCATCTGCTTTACACCTAGGGCCCAGCACAGTACAGGGCAATGCATATCATCCTACCATAGAGAGTGATTGAGACCATACCTTGCAATAAAATGGCAAATAAGATGAGTGCATATGTGTTCACAAGAGGCACAACTGGGCACAGACAGCACCTGACACAAGACCTTAATGTTACGAGACCTTAATGTTTCCTCATCTGACAGAGGCTCATCCACTATTATCATTCCAAGTGATTAAAGCTGTATTAGTTTTAAAAGACTCTTAAAAAAAAAAAAGACTCTTAATATCTTGCCTCTCCTTTTTTGGGCATTTTTGTTCCCAATGCTGGTTGCAAAAAGCAGACAAAGTCTCTCCTACCCTGTCTTCTACTCTCTACGACTTCAGTTTTTTAACTATGGCTAATAGACAAAAGGAATCATGTTTTTGGAATGGAAAATAAATCACTGGCTATTCTTCACTCATTGCATTTATTGTGCACCTACTGTGTGCTAGGCATTGTTCCAGGTGCTAGGAATACAACGTTTGGCAAAATCAGGATTCTTGCTCATGATGCTCATATTCTAGTTAATGGCAAATAGATAATAAAAATTAAAAATATTATATAACAGAAAGCAAGGAGAAGAAAAGCATTAACAGAGGAAGGACACTGAAAGAGGTGCAGAGAGGGGTGGGGGAACATTTATCTGGAGAGGTCAGGAAAACAGCCCATGTAGTTAGTGTTCTGTCTGGAAAGCCACTGGAATGTGGTCCCATGTCCAGGGTCCCAGGGGGAACTTGAGCATGTTTAGGCCTAGGATCTAGGCCAGTCTAGGGGGCTAAGAGGACTTCAGGAAATGCTTTGGCAGAAAGAGTTGAGGGCCCAGGTTTGGCTCAAGAACAATGGAACAGCGGATGAGAAGAGGGTGGCTCTATATATGCATCATGGTGTCAACCACTCACACTGTCCTCAGCCCAGCTCCAGGGACCATTGCTGAGTCTTGGGAAAGGAGGCTGCAGTAGTCATCCAAGCTCAGAGCTCCACAATCTGGGGCCCAGGCCGCAGTGCTCTGTGTGACAGGGTGCAGTTGTGGGGCTGGGGGTGACGACAATCCTTTCTCTGTTGGTCCCTGTTGGAGCCACAAGTAGCCAGCATGCCAGATGTGCCATGGCATGGACATGACAGCCTCTGGGGAGCTTGGGTAGCCTTAGCTACAGGTACTACAAGAGAGAAATAGCATCAGAGGAGGAAGATGGCAAATGCCAAATAGTGCCTGAAAGACTACATGTTGAGCCTGTAGGAGAAACCCCTTAGGCAGCCCCTGGCTAAGTGGGGTCTGGAATTCCTCTGTTGGAGATAGAGCCGGAGAAATACCATGATGTTACTTCTATCCCAGCTGGTGTGTTCTGAGGCAACCAGACTAAACTCAGCAAGAACACTCTGCTTTAAGCTTCAGTTCTACAGTCCCCTGGCTTTGCTGGGGCCCAAAGTGAGGGCAAGGCTTACAGCTTCCAAGGCCCTTGACAAAGGTCTTCCCTCTAGAAGGCAGTGGGATTGATCTAAATGGTCTGTTGTGCCAGCAATGCCGTTATAGGATGAAAGATTCGGACCTGAGAATTTGCATTTAATTGGTAATAAAATGATTATGAGGAATGCGGTAAAAATAGTACAAATATGTGAGCAGGAGAAGCTAATACCACATGACAAAAGCACCTCTTTCATTCTTGCAGGATTCTCATACCCAACCTTTGGACAATAATCTTTAAGCTAAACTGTGACCTGTGACCTATGTAGACCTGCCAGGCTAAAATTCATTAGGCATCATTTAAAAGGGAGAGCTTGTACTTCACCACAGTGAGGTGCCTCTTTCTGATCCCATGTTTCCTTTCAAAGCCACGGGAATCTCAAACTTGGAAGCCTGAAGAAATCGTGTGGGAGGTCTAGTGAGGAAAAACCAGGCCACTTGGAGATTCAAGGAGTTTAGCTCCACCTGACATTCCCTGTGTGAGAAAGTAGGACCAGTGTTTCCACATCTTTGAATTTTTTTCAAGAGAAGTTAGATGCTTATTTTAAAATGTAATTCTACCAATAAAAAGTAAAAGTTTTACATTTACATTTTCCCCCCAGTAAAAGTTGGTAATTACTTTCTTTTTTTTTTTTTTTAAGCACAGTATGGATCAAAAAAATATATCTGTGGGCTTTTTGGGCCACCAGCCATTCTGAGGCCTCTGGATGAAAAGATGGTTGGGACCTCTGTGTAAACACTGCTCTTTCTATATCCTTTCCTTGGTGCTCCCAGCATTTCTGTTAATAATTCTTCCAAGGTGAGGCATAAACTCATTTGGCCAAGCAATCTTCATCTGTGCCGTGAATCAGCAATGCTCAGTACAAAATGCAGACAAACTGACTTTAACTGCATCTATCATTTTATATCCTTCAAGCCACAAACAATTCTGTGCTGGCTGTAGAGGTGAAATATGAGGGGGAAATGACTACTGGAAGAACAAGGAGGAGGTGATGGGACTCCAGCAATTTGTACATATCAGTGGTGGTGATGTCCAGCTTTCACCCAGACAGCAGCCCGAAGATGGCAAGAGTATCAAGTTAGAATGGAAAGACCTGAATTTGGGTCACTAGCTTTATGACCTGGTCCCCCAGTCATCCCAGCTGAGACCCCAAGCATCATGGAGCAGGGATGAGTTGCTCCCACCAAGCCCTGCCCACATTACAGATTCATAAGCAAAATAAATGACTTGTTTTAAGCCACTAAGTTTTAAGGTGGGGTGTTACTCAGCAATAGAGAGTCAGAATATTGATTATGACTATGGACAATCAGGAACTCAGGAGCTCTGAGAACCCAGGGAATTATAGTTGCCTCAGCTCTGAGGCTTCTCCCTTTTGGCCCCTGTAGCCCTGACTTTGTCCTTAAGCTCCTATCTTTCTGAGTCCCCTTACCTTCTGCTCTGTCTTCTAACTTCATGGCTTTCTTCATGTCCCTACTTCAAATGCTTCTGAAAGAGAGGCTCTCATGATGATGATGAGGCTCAGCTCATCATCTTAAGCCAGGCCCTCAATTGCTGTCTCACTTACAGATTAACTATTGTCAAATCAGATGCCACCCCTGGTCCAGATGTGGCAGGTGCCACTGGGACTGCACAATTGCAGAGGATGACATTCTAGGAGGCATGTTTCTCTGGGAAAAGCATGTTTCTCTGGGAAGGTTTTCTGGAATTGATTGATATGATCAACATGTCTAGAACACAAATGAAAAGGAGAACAAATTGTGGTAGAATTCCATGCAGTGGACAGCAGTCTTCGATAGGGTGCACTTATTTTCCAAGGGCACACTAGCAATGTGATCTGTGATCCAGATCTGGATAGTTTTTGGAGAGTCAACTTCTAATTGTCCTCTTCCTAGAACTGATCATGAGCTATTATACTGGTTTTCTTTGTTCATCTTTATTCTTAAAATCAGCCTTCTGCTTTTACAAAAGTAAGGCATATCCTTACTCTTCCAGAATATTCTTAAGCGAATTACTTCAAGGTCTGAAACCTTTCAGAGTGTTTAACAAGGTCATAATTAAAATATTGGTGTCCCCTAATGTTGATTCTTCATTCTAGGAATCAAACAAACCATCATGGTAAGAGATTCATTTCCAAAAAATTACTTTTATTTTCAAAAATCATCAAAATTAATATCAGCAATTCTTTTGATCAGTTGTAATAACAATGAAATGACAAGCCAATCCAGAGTACCCTTTTAATTGCTTGAAAACTTATGGTCCTAAGGAATGTTTTTAAAAAATGAATTTAGTTTTATTTATATATTTTTGCCATAGAGGAATAGGATAACCATTTTATTTTGAAGTGTTGTGGTTGAGTCTCTGAGAAGAGCATTGTGACATGGGGTCTTGTGTGTAGAATTTCTTTAGGGGGTGCCCTTGAGAGGAACCTGCATGGAAATAAGAGGAGGAAAGCAGGAGTGGCAGAGAAAGAAGACTTGCAACGCAGCCCCATGGAAGATTTGGCCAATCCCATGGGAACACTGCCACTAAAAGGGTCTGTAAGCATTGCTTGCCTCTGCCCTGTACCTATATACTTCCCACCCCCATCATTCAGAAGATGTAGGCTGGTGAGAAGGGACATGACTTCAGAGGAGGTAGCTCTGCCACTGAGGCAGACCTTTTGTGGACATTGACATCTGTGGCAGAGGCATGTTAAATGTTTATAGCTCTGCTTTCTTTTCCTCCTAGCACCCACATAGACTTTATTTGCCTGATTTCCCCTACAGACCCATGGGACCATGTGAGCACGTTCTGATCAGAGATTGTGGCAGAAATGACATACACATCCAAGCCTAGACTGACTATGAAGCCTCTTGTGGAAATCCCTGCATTCTTGCCCTTCTCTGTCCTGCTGCTCAGGTGTGGATGATCCAGTGGATGCCCCCAGACCTCAGGGCAGCAGAGCCATAAGATAGATGGTGCTTGGTCCCCAAATGACTGGACAGAGAAGAGTCTCCTCCAGCCTGCTTTGAATTGTGATGTGATCAAGAAATGACCTTTATTTGATATGCCCCTGAGTTTTAGGGATTATTGGTTATAGCAGTTAGCCTATGCTGAATGATGCAAAATCTGTTGGAAAGAAGAAACTCTGTGAACTCAACTGTTTCATGGTGTTTTTGATATTATACATGGGGGGAAATGCTGCTTGATTCCCAGGTAGCTTAGAAAAATCACAGTGGGAAAGATTTCTTGTGGATAACTTTCACTGAGAAGGAACCCAGCCTGAACTGAATCAGAGGGTGTTTGTCACAATGAGAAATCAGTGATTTATTAATGGTATCCGTGTAAGTGATTCTGGTGAGTGAGACTGGTACTAGGGATATGTATTAGTTGGGGTTCAGTTCAGCAATATTTAAAATCAAATCTATAATTGAAGCTTAAACAACATCAAAGTTTTTTTGGGGGGTCATGTAACAAGCTCAGAGTTATATGGTGTAAAGCTATGTTAGGTCCATGGTAACTCAAGAGTCCAGATTTCTTATAACTCTCCACTCAGCCCTTCTAAGGGTATGGCCCTTTCTCAATGCTCATAGCTGCTAAAGTTCCAACTGTCATGTTTATACTCTGGGTAGAAGGAAAAAGAAAAAGCGGGGTGCACGTGCACATGTACTGGTTCTGGTAGATGCTGTAATGCTCTGACCACATTCCCTTAACCCTCTTCATTTAGCCATCTGTGTACATAATTCCATACATGTTATAAAGATCACATACATACCAGCCACACTACAGCATCTCTTTGCTTTTCTGGGGCCACAGAATACTCAACCACAAGCAAGTACCACTGATTATTGTAGGGGAGTTCAGGGTGATCTCAACCAGTGGAGAACAAGGGGTGCCAACTTACTTGTCCTCCAATGAGATGATCATGAGGCACATTCTACACAGCTCCTCTGAGGGACCCTAGTGGGACTGAGGTACTGGTAACTGGCTCATTAATGGTTCCTTCCTTCCTTCCTTGCTCTTCTGCCTTCCCCTTCTTACTCTCCCCTCCATGTCCTTTTCCTGTAATCACCATCTGAGTAAGCCACCTACACCTAAGTCTTTGTCTCAGGATCTTTAGGGGAAAGCCAAACTAAAATACCAACTGAATCTACTCCATTTAAGGGACTTTCATAGGCACTCTTTCTAATAAGCCCCAGCTAATCTCATTGGCCAGAAGCAGGTTGTGTGGTCATTCTGAGCTGCAAGGGAAATTGGAAAATATACATTTTTGGGGGGTGGGCACTTTGGCACCTCCAACTAAATCTATTTGCATACAAGAAGAAGATGTATTTTGACAGATAACTAGGCAGTCCTATCACAGACAGACATTTGTAAAAGTAAAGATCAACAAATGTTAATAATAATCTTTTGGTGATATTTCAGCATTAAATTAGTGAGAAAATTAGGGAAATGAAATACATAAAAGTATACACAGGTATAACAGTATAAAAAGAGCTTTTTTAAAAAAGTTTTTATTTAAATTCCAGTTAACATACAGCTTCAGGTGTACAATTTAATGATTTAACACTTAAATGCAACACCAGGTGCTCATCACAACTTGTGCACTTCTTAATCCCCATCACCTATTTAACCATCCTCCCCAAAATAGGAATTTTTAGAATGCAATCCTTGGTCATTAAGGATCCATTTAAGTTGAGAATATTTTATGTAGTAAGAAAATGTGCTGTGTTTCAGTCAAATCATTCTTTATGGATGTCCCTTTGGATTTGCCATCGTGATTTCAGCCTTTTGAGTTGGCTTTGTTTTGATAAACATATTGAAGTAAAGACACATTAATTCTCTCTCTTCTCCATTTACCGATTGTTCCTTTTCCATAGAAAATTTGAAGTGGGTTACAACAGGATACAGTCAATAAAACAATAACAAAATGAAAACCATGTCAGGGAGAACAGGAAGACAAATAAGCCTCTCCTGGGGCCATGCACTGTTATAGCTGTGGTCCAAAGCTGGATCTGTGCTTCTGGTACCCAAGGCTAAGTGGATGGGACCATGCTTTACATTATTTGTGTTAGAAAGAAGACAGGATGCCAATTTCCCTAGAGCAAGAGAATCTTTCCCAGCACTGAGCTTGAAAAGAAATCTGTCAGGGCTTAACTTTGGGAATTGGGAGCAATGCATGGAAGTTGTCCTCAACAGCGTTTTTACAGCAAATCCCAGTAATGAATTTCATGGGCTTGGGTCCTGTAGCATAAGAGATGCCATGAGAATTGAAGATATGGCACTAACATCAACTAAGGGACAGTGATTTCTGCAAAGGACAAATGTGCAATCTCTAGTGATTCAGCAGGGTTCAAGGATAGACCTCGGAGTTTCTAGAGGAGTACCAAGAATGCCTGACCCTCATATAAGCTAGATAGGAAGTGAGTACTCTGATAAAACCAGAAAGTTCCAGCAATCTTCTTGCTTGTTGAGACAACCACTTATTGCTTGGCTAACACAATAGTTATTCCCAGCCCCATTTCTCTTGCCTGTCATTTTCTATAAAGACTTCTTTTCCTTCTTCCTGTTTTGAACATGGATGTGATTCCTAGTGTAGTGGGGCAAAAAGTGTGAGACTTAAAAGCCAACTAGCTGAAGATGGTCTTGGGTAAAGAGAGAACACTTGGATCTTAGCTGACTTTGAGCTGTCAGTACAGTTTTGAGACAGCCCACTAATAGATTCTTAAGTAAACAGTAAAGTAATAGCAATATAATAAGAAATCATAAATATGATCTATCCTGTTGGTGGCAGGCAGTTACCTATTTCTTGCTATTGAAAGCAGTTCTACCTTTTTTACCATTGTGAAGAGATAATCTGTGTACTTAAAAAAAAAGAGAGAGAAGCAGATGACAAGATTAGTATTGTGTTATGAAAATAAGAGCCCAATTAGGGATACCAACTCATAAGCAAACAGAGGTGGGACCTGAATAGAGTCAGAATGTTCCTCAGGAAATAATCTTGCACCAACTATAGCATGGGAATCATTGCTTAATTGCGTTCTCAGTAAATGATGCCCTAAAATTTGGCTAACGAGGTTTTGATCACTAAAATTTTAAAACGTGAATAATTAGTCACCCATTAGGGCAGTGTAAATCCTCACCATATCTATTGAATCAATTGATTTGAAAAACATGGTGTCTACTGAATTGACAGGGATAATAGAGCTGGAGAGTGTATCCCTGGATTATTGAATTAATTTGTCTGCAGCCTGAGGTTAGTATATGTAAATAGGTTTAATTCTAGACAGTGTTAAAAATAATGATTTCCCTTCCAAAAAGTTATGCACTTCTAATGTCATTATTTCTGAAAAACAGAAATCAGTGCTGGATTCCTAATAATAAATGTATTTGTCTCATTGACAAGGTGATATGCATGCAGTTCCTTTCAAAGCAATTTCAAATAAGTAAAAGATAGTTGAAAGGAAAGGAGAGATACAGAACATCATAAACCTGTTGAAAACCAATTAGAGTTATTCTTCGATGTACTGATATCCTGTGAGTATTTTCACACCAATCTTGACTTTTATGATGGATTCATGTGTGTACCAATGACTAGACTTTGTGTTGTTCTCATGCAACTTGATCACACAATTATTATTATTTTTAAAAGATTTATTTTGGAGAGACAGAGAGCATGAGCAGGGGGAGGGACAGAGAGAGAGGGAGATAAGCAGACTCCTCGCTGAGTGAGGAGCCCGTCGTGGGGATTGATTTCATGACCCTGAGATCATGATTTGAACTGAAACCAAGAGTTGGAATTTTAACCAACTGAGCCACCCAGGCACCCTCATAATTGTTATTTTTACTGATTGGGATGTGAAAAACATTTCTAGCCCTGCCTCCTTCTTTTATATGAACTTGCAGACTAGGTTAACACTTCAGTAGAATGCCTTGGAATACAAAGGACAGCTATACCAGTATGTGCAAGTATGGGAATGCTAATGTACTTGGTTCATTTATTTCAATGACATAATATTGGTCACTTGTAAAAATTGAATACTAATGCAATGAGAGAGAAAGGTATAGTAATATTCTCTTTGTACGATTAAGCTCTTAATATGCAGCTTGAGTAGGCAAAGTGCTTTTTCCAAATGTTTCTAATTATAAGAGGAAAATGAAATTGTCTTTACTATTCTTGAGTCTTTTTTGTTTCAAGTACATTGTTTTTTGAAAATGTGGGAAACAGAGATGCAAATAACTGTTTTCTTTACAATCATCTGCTATAAAATTCCAAGTTTCTCTTTTGTTTTTGTTGGGTGTAATTTATCATTTCTAAAGTTGTGTCAAAAATCGTTTCTGTGAAACACATGGTGGAATGTCTCCTATGGTAAATGAAATAGTAATTCAACTTGTCGTTGTTTGGGTCATAGCATGTTGTAAGAGACCACTTTTTATGGATCACCAGCAACATAAACAAAGGGTTTATCACAAAATAAATAAATATAATCTACAGTTTTCCATTTAACTGTATCAGAAAACATTTGGAGGACATAGCCACATGCTCAATTCAATTTAATTTCAATAATGTTATTGGCATGACAAGGCCAACAAGTATTGCCAAAGTCAATACAGTAAGCCAGGATGTGCTGGGCAGGTTTCACAACGGTGGTGAGATTTTATGTCAAGAGCCTTGGTGTTCACCCAGACGTGGTCTTGTTTCTTCCATATAAGGGGTCCCCTGTTTCCAAATTAGATAAGACTTTGAGGATGTTGGAAAGACTGAAAGGTTTGAGGGAGATGGTGAGAGAAGGAATGACTAAGAGGACTGTTTATGTCAGTGATACACGGAGACTCCATGTGTAAAAATTTGGGATTGAAAAAGTCAAAGAAACATGAATAAAACTTAATCCAGATCTAACTCTCCTTAACATTATTTTTCAGTTACTACATCAATAATTACATTTTAAAACATTTTTTAGACTTTCATTTGCTAGTTGCTAGAATAAATCATGCATGATAATGGTATGCCATTAAAGGTTAAAAATGTGCATATGATGAAACATAAATCTCCTTCCTATCCCTGCCCTTCAGCCACACATCTCCCCTCGCCAGACAAACTCCTGGAACCAATCTGTTACAGCTATTTTCAGAAACATCCATGCACACAAAAATGCATACATAGTTGCAGTTCATAATATATATAACTTAGTTATATAATAATGGAATAATCTTAGGAAGATTATTCCATATCAATATGTATAAACCTACCTCATTCTTTTTAATGGCTGTAGGGTATTCTGTTGCTTGGAACTTGCATTACATAATAATATTTAATTATTTATTAGACTTTAAGTAGACTCCTATCATTGGTTATTTAGGTTGTCTCAAAAATTTACTAGTTGCCACCATAGATGCCACTGAAAAATTATTTCATGAATGTTAAGCTTACAGAGAAAATGTATTTCTGAACATGGAATTACTGGGTCAAAAGATTTGTGAATTTTGTAATCTTTAAAGCTTTTGCCAAATTGTCCTCCAAAGAGGTTTACCAGTTCCCCCCCTAGAATAACTCCCCACAACTTACCAACACAGTACTTTGTCAAACTCAGTCTAAAATTTGAATGGTCTCTTTTATTCAGACATTAACAGTAAGTCAGAGTCACACTATTTTAACAGCTTCTTTTGCTTTTAGGGACTATAACAGACCAAACAACCATCTATTCATCCATGTAACAAATAGGCATTGAGCTCTTATTAATTCATTCAAGAACACCTTCTATGTACCAGGCATTCTGCCAGGCCTGGGGATACAGTGGTGATACAATGATCCCGGATTTTATTGACAATGAGGGAGAGAGACAAATAATCACATACAAGAGCCTGGAAGGAAAAGCAGAGTCTCTGAGGGTATAAAGCAGGACAGTCTGCTCTGGTCTGGAGTGGCTACAAAAGCGTCCTTGAGAAATGCCAGCTAGGCTGAAGGATGAGCAGGAGTTATGGAGTGTGTGTATGTGTGTTTGTGTGTGTGTGTGCATTCACACAGAACTTTCCAGATAGTAGAAAAAGAGCATGTCACCTGTAGAAAGTGAGCAGGATGTGGAAGAAGGGAGGAGCAAAGAATGCAAGAAGGCCAGGATTCAGGACATTGTGGGACATATTCCCCATCAAGGGACTTGCTGTAGAAAGGACTGGATAACATCCAACCAGAAATGAGTCTCGTAAAGAATTGAGTGATAAGAGCCATTACAGAGGTAAACACAAAGTATGAGAGGAATTAAAGTGAATTCCCATAGTTTTAGTTGCCTTGTACAATGTGTATGCTTGATTTGTTTATTTCACTTATTTGTTTTGGTAAAATAAATGCTGATACTTAACTCTTGAGCCTACTTTAATATGTCAGTTGTGGTTGCCTGGAATCCTCTTCTTACCATTTTATACTAAAAAAACTAAGGGATTTAGGCATCTCAAACTCCAGTGGTTTCGACATGTTCTCATCTGTGTAATGAGAGCTCGGTCAAGATGGATGGGCCAGTCTATCTCAGATGGGTCTCTAACCTCTCCAGGTATATATTATGGTGTTTGGGATATTGAGACCTACTAGGTGGTAAGGCATCCAAGTATTTTAGAATATATGGGAAGAGAAATTAAGATCAGGACAGTTGCCCTATGATATTTTTTTCTTCCTATTTCACTCTCCCCCAATTACCCTCCCCTCTGGCAACCATCACTTTGCCACTCAGTATTTGAGTTCTCAATATTTGAGAGTCAAATATTGTTTGACTTTGTTCTCAATATTTAGGAGTCTGTTTTCCATTTGTTCATTTGTTTTGTTTTTTGGGTTCCACATATAAGTGAAATCATATAGTGTTTATCTTTCTCTGAGTTACTTCACTTAACATAATACCCTTTAGGTCCATCCATGTTGTCATAAATGGAAAGATTCCATTCTTTTATAGGCTGAGTAATATTCCATAATATATATATATATATATATATATATATAGAGAGAGAGAGAGAGAGAGAGAGAGAGAGCACATCTTTATTTTTTATTTTTTGAGAGCACATCTTTAACCAGTTCATCTGTTGACGGACAGGTTGCTTCCGTTCTTGGCTGTTGTAAATAATGCTGCAATTAACATAGGAGTGTATATATCTTTGTGAATTAGCGCTTTTGTTTCTTTGAGTAAATGACCAGTAGTGGAATCCTGGATCATATGACATTTAAATTTTTTAACTTTGAGGAACCTTCCTATTGTTGGAATACTTAGAATATTGAGAAAGACTAGGCTATAAGACACCCAACTATTCTAGAATGTATGGGAAGAGAAGTTAAGACCAGGGAAGCTGCTCTTTGAAATTATTTTTAAATGCGCTAGAACATCACACTTGGTTTTTTTTTTTTTAAAGATTTTATTTATTTATTCATGAGAGATACACAGAGAGAGAGGCAGAGAGAGAAGCAGGCTCCATGCAGGGAGCCCGATGTGGGACCTGATCCCGGGACCCCAGGATCACACCCTGGGCCGAAGGCAGGCGCTTAACTGCTGAGCCACCTAGGGATCCCTCAAACTTGTTTTATATTAAGATGATATAAATACTACAAAGCAAGTATAAATGAAACAATGACTATCATTTGGCTATTGATATAGTGTACTTTTCAAAAAGTTAAAAACATGACTCATAAAAAAATGACTCTTATTTACAAATATAAATAATGTATATGTCAAAATTATATGTAGCTATTTAGTTGATAAGGGAACCCGTAAAATGTTAAGACTGGTTCAAAGGAGATTTTGAAGAACACATTTACAATAGATCAAAGAGGGCTGAAATAACAGATGCAAAACTATTTAATATTCTACAAAGTAATAAACTATAATGTCTGGGTATTGTTTGGGGCTATCTTCTCCATCAGATGGAAACCAAATGCATCTCTACTGGACACAATTCATTTGTATTGTAATGAGTAGGAATCATTTGCATTACTCTCAAACAAGAATCATTTCTTGTTGTGATCAGTGTTCTACAAGTTAATTTCTTTCCCTACAGAGCTGTAAAATAGTTTGGGCAATAGGAAGCCAAATGGACATGGCCAGTAGTACTGCATTGATAAAACAGCCTATAATCCCCCTGCTTTTTTAAACATTGTATTACAGGGCATTAACTCTGATGAAGTTAGAGTACTCATTTATTCCTAAGGATTTTATGACCAAATGATCACCTCAAGTGTGATGTTTAAAAACTAGCATCCTGCTACTGCACCAAGATTGGTGCATATATATATATCACATAATAGTAAGAGTTAAAAGTTAGCACCTGAAGCAGTTAAACTAACCTATGATGGATTATCCTCATAGCACCAACTAGAAGGACCACTGCTCTTTGAACCAAATTTTATTACCTTTAGTTCTACTACAAACCATTGACTTTAAGTTTCAGTCATAGAAAGTAAAACCTTTATACTATCTTTAAATTCTTTAGTAGTATGAATGTAGCATCAAGTTACTTGCACTTGCTTTCTTTTTGACTAGAGAACGTTGTCAGACACTCATGAGAGGGTAGGAAATAGAGAAAACCTTGGGCTTGTGGTAGGAAGCATCTTTCTTTAGAAAGATGCCATTTCTGGGGCAGGAGGTTCAAATCAAAAGTGAAGGCTGGGAAAAAGCCTGATGGTCCATGAAAGGAAAACAAAGTGAAGTGCAACCAGAATCTAATATTTGAGTGTCTCAACAGGAAACATAAAATTCTGAGCAGAAGAACACAAGAACCAGAGTTCAGGGTTGTATTAGCCAGGGCTCAGAAAAGCTGACCATGATGAATATTATGGAATGAAGAATTTATTTTTTTTAAGATTTTATTTATTTATTCATGAGAGACACAGAGGCAGAGACATAGGCAGTGGGAGAAGCAGCCTTCCCATGGGGAGCCCTATGTGGGACTTGACCCTTGGGACTTGACCCTTGGACCCCAGGACCCGCGACCTGCGCCAAAGGTAAACGCTCAACCACTGAGCCACCCAGGTGTCCCTGGAATGAAGAATTTAATATAGAAGTTGGACCTTATGCAGTTGTGGGCAGAGATGAGGAAGCAAGGATCTGAAAATGGGAGTTGAAGGTTTGGTGAAAAGCTCTAATGCTGATGAATGAGTCAGAGTTTGCAGGAAATCTTGAAATGAAGTACATCTAGGTCCTGTGTTGGGAATGAGGAGTCCCTGGCCCTTTCAGGCTACCAGCAATGTGAGCCCATGGCAGTGTACCTGGTGGAAGGCCTGGTATTGCCATTGAACATCAGTTCTACAGTTGGGAAAAACAGATATGGGAGGGAAGAAACTGGAACCCACTGGCACTGCTGACCCCATACTCAGTAATGACTTTCAAGAAATACTATTTTGCTTCTATACTCCAAGTCTTGTGCAGTGTCAGTTTTGGTCAACTCTAACTTGGAACCATAAAAGGAAGGGGATTCAGAGACATCCAGTTGACAATAGAACAATCCAGTACACAGTACACAGTGGGCAAACCTGAAATCGTCTGGTGGGAATTAAGTCAAACAGAAGGCATAAATGCCAGATAATTTCTAAGAATTCTTTTGGAGAGTATTTATGGTAGACAGACTTCCTCTGAACACAGACCACACCAATAAAGACATGCCATCAAGACTACTGAAGGACCCCGCAGTGACATGTATGGAGGCTCTATAGCTTCCTTGTAAACTGAAGAAATGATTATTTTGTGTCCGTCAACGTGAGGTAGCAGTTTGGACTATTTGAACCATGCATCAGTGGTCTGATGTGAATTATTGTGACCAGTTCACAGCAGCTTATTGCTTGAGAGGGAAAACATCAAAGAAAATCAGTCTCTATTCGGTTGATTTGCTTCCAAGTCCCCTCTTCCAAATTGATGCAAAGTTCTCATTTTATTCTTCTCCTCTTTTTTTTCTCTTTTAATTTTCCTTCCTTTCTTTTCTCCCTGCCATTTTTTTCTCCTCCATACTTCCGCATTTATCCATAGAACACAAAATGTTAGATGGGTTGATGGATAAGATCAGAATTAATAGTAATGGGAAACAATTTTAGGATGCAGCACAATACAGTGCCAAGAGCAATGGACTGAGAATCAGAAGTTGTGGGCACTGCTATTAGTCTGATGACTGCCCGTGAATCACTCAACAACTCAGAGGCTCCAGAGATCGGATTTCCCCAAGAGTAAACAAAACAAAGCAAAAACAACAAAAAAATTAACTATGTGTGTTCTATGAACAAATTGCTTTGGAGACCTACAAGCATCTTAGTTTAATAAAAGCTCTGAGAACTCCTACAGTAAAGAACTCTTTCCACCTTTGTTCAACCCAGTGTTTCCCAAATTAATTTGACCCTGGAACCCTTTTTTGTAACATCTGTTGATATTTTGCTGATGAAATACACTTTAGGAAATGTTCCAGATGATGTCTAGGGTAGTTCTTTCACCTCTGCAAGACCTTGAACTTGCCCACTTTTGACATAAAAATCAAATCACAATATCAATGCTATGACTAGATGAACATCGACAGCCTGGAAAGGAACACTTTTTTTTTTTTTTTTTAATAAAGACTTTGCCGAGGGTCAATTCAAGAGGCAATATATAAGATGTGCTTGGTAATGTAAAAAGTGGATCCTCTGGATGTATCTGCAGTGCAGAGACCCAAAGTCATCTATGTTTTTTAGATACTCAGAATAATCTCATTCAGGAATGTTTTTGAATTCCAACAGCAGCAATATGTAGAAAATATATTCTCCCAGCTTGCATTGGACTACATCCGATCTCCCAGGATGGGCAGCTGTGATTCTGATCTTCAAGTGCTTAAGACCTTGGATAGATTGACTGGCGGGAGTTTGGACCGTTGTTGCTTTATGCTGGAGATAAAAATTCAGCCATCCCTGTTCTACAGATCTTTTGGGTTTACCACTAGGGGTCACTAAAGAGAGATGGGAGATTCAATTTTTTTCTAAGTAATTCCAGAATAGCCATGGGCTTTGGGCAACACAAAGATTGGTGCTTCTTCAACTTTAATGTGCATATGAATAATCTGGGGACTTTGATTCTGATCTGATCCAGTAGTTTTGGGGTGGAGTCTGAGATTCCGCATTTCCATCAAACTTGCAGGTGATGTTGATACTGTTGGTCCTATGTACAGGCTGCTTGGGAAGAGCTCAAGGTCTCAAGATGGAACATTGCCTCAATTCAGCTCCCTTTAGGAGATAGAGATTACATCTCATCCTAGCTGGATCGTCTTTAGTATTCTTCTTCACCCCAGTTGTGAAGTTATTTTCACCAGTGAGAAATCTATTTTCTCAGAACTGAGATGAAAAGACAATTGCCTGTATAGAATCCAGAGTCTCATTTTCCATATAATCTAGTAACTTAATGGAAATAGAAGTGAGAGATCTAGCAAATCCCTTTTGGTATGAGAGATTTGCAAATGGCTTTCTATGTAAGTGTAAAGATTTTGTTGTTATTGTTGAATTTTTGTGTAGACTGTCATTAAAACAAAAAAATAGCACCAAAGTACCACCACTCAGAGATTAACCACTGTTGATTCTTAGAGATCTTCCAATCTTTGTCCTGATGTGTTCGTGTTTTTAAGATTATGGGACACTGTTTTATACTATGATGCTTTCACTTCCCAATACAGAGTAAATGGTATCCCATTTCCATAAGCATCTTTCTTGTTTTTTTAAGATTTTATTTATTCATGGGAGACACAGAGAGAGAGGCAGAGACACAGGCAGAGGGAGAAGGAGGCTCCCTGTGGGGAGCCCAATGTGGGACTGGATCCCAGGACCCCAGGATTATGACCTGAACCGAAGGCAGACACTCAACCACTGAGCCACGGAGGTATCCCTCCATAAGCATCTTTCTACACATTAATTGATAATAGTTTTGTGATACTGTATCATAAATTTATTCTATAATTTACATAATTAAGGCCTTATTGTTGGATATTCAGGTCATTTCTAAATTTTTAGGTGAATGAAAAACATTTTTATTCTTATAGACATATTTGCCCACATCCTTTGTTTGGTTTGGAAAGGTTCCAAGATGCAGAACTGCCAGGTCAAAGGCTTTGAAACGTGGCACTAACGGATCTCCAGGGAAAGCTGCACGGCTATGGGCCAGAGTAGCAGCAGGAGGAGCAGCACTGGGGAACCAGGCAGATTTCCTACGCTTGAATCAACCCTGGAAGATGAATCTCTGTGCCTCCGTAAGACACGATAATACTATTTCCTGCCACATGAAGTTGTTTTGCAGAACAAGTGACAGAATATATGTAAACCCTGAAATGATAAATAATTAACAAATGTCAACTATTATTATTATTGTATTTTTCCTTCATGATCTGCGGTAACCCTGGGTCTTTAAATGCCAAGTGATTCATAAACCTGGTTTCTACGTTTCTGCCAGGGCCATCTGCTAAGCTCAGGGGGACTGGCAATGGCTGGGAAAGCTTGTGTGGACGGGTCTTCAGAGAGGGAAGTGTAGAAAGGCTGTCCTCCCCCTAACCTGGGAAGGCTCACTGCAAACCTTGCCCAGAAAGTCTCAAAAACCATTGAAACAAAAGGAAGCTTCCAGGGGTGCCAGTGATAACCTCTTATTTCATACCAGCAGCCTCTGAGGGTAAAATACAGCAAGAGACAAGGAGAGGAGTTTCTGGGGGAGTGACACTTTCCTGGAAGAGGAGGCAGGTCTTTAAGGTCCTGGAAGGAAGCTGGGGAGGCGAAGGGAAATGAAGGTGCTGCTGGTTTTCAGTTACTGTGGGGAAGCTTTGAGGTGTAGCCCTGTGCAGGAGGAGTATTTCCTAAGGATAATCAGAGATCTGCTGAAGGGAGAAATCACAAGTTTCTCACTAGTTTGTATTAGTGGTGGATAGACACGGTCAGAAGGAAATTTAGCTTCCTGGTGAGAAAGTGTGTCTGATTTCAGGGCCTTTAAGGGAGGATGAGCTGTAGGCTAGTTCGGAGCTTTGCCCACCCCATGGCCGAAGTCGCCCCTCTTTGAAGAGGGCGTGGGGCCAAAGGACCCCAGCTAGGGAAGAGCTCAGAGCAGGTGTGTGGTGGGATTGAGGAGAAGGGAGACCATGGACAGGAAGAGCACTTCCAGGCGAGCCCTCCACAGGCTGAAGGCCTGGCACTTGGGGGCCTCCCAGGAGAGAAGAGGTGGGAAAGCCTCAGCAGCCAAGTAGCTGGTGAGGTCTCTGTCCCTGGTGGCACCTTTAGGGGACAGGCACACAGTCTTACTCTTCAGCAAAGAACGATTTCCACCTTCAGGGAAGCCTGTGTTGAGTCAGTCTAGGTAAGGGATGAGGCTGTTCCTAGGGATCAGGAGGGAGAAATTCTTCCTCCCTGGGCCTCAGCAGCCCCCAAGTGGGGAGGACAGGGGAGGAGGACCAAGTGAGAGGACTAAGGCTCATTTCCCTCTGTTTCTGCAGAAGGGGCTAGAGGGGTCCACATGGGGCCCAGGGGCAGGTCCCCACAGGGTAGAGGTCACAAATCTGGAGTGCACACTTAAAAACAGACATAGCAGGCAGGGGTAGAGTCTCACTTGAGAATGTGAGGTGTACTTCTGAGAGAACATTCTGTTTTCTTATAATTAGAGCAATGAAAAAGTAGCTGAGAAGGACATGTCCCTATCACATAAACCAGAGGTCAGCAACATTTTTCTGTAAAGTGCCAGGTAGTAAATATTTTTGGCTTTGTGGGCCATACAGTCTGTTTCAACTACTTACATTAAAGTCCCAATGTAGCCACAGATAATACATAAACAAGTGGGTGTGGTGTGTTCCAATAAAACTTTATTTACAAATAAATGTTGTTGCCTGGATTTGGTCCATGAGTCATAGTTTGCTGAGCCCTGATATAACCTTTCCAAGCACGGGTTCCCTTTTTCTTCATGTTAGAAATTAATTTAAGAAGCCTGGGGGTGACAACTCCATAGGCACTATGTGATGTTGACTTCAGATTGACCTTATGCATTTGTTTTACAGCCAGTGTGAGCCTTGCCTTGGACAAAGCCTGTTGCCTTTCTGGGTGCCAGCTTCCTCATCCAGGGATGTCAGGAGCTTATTGAGACATGTGATCTGCAAGTGTTCTCTTTGCAAATTCACTTTTCATATAATGAAGCTATATTTAGAACATAATCCTATATAACATAGATCTGAAACCTTAACTCACATGCATTCTAAAAAGCGGGCTCAATAAATTTTGTGACCTAATTTACAAGCAGATTTTGGTAAGAAACAAAGTGAAATTTCAGTTTTTCAAAGAGAGAAAAGAAAACCTTTGCCAAAGATGTGTGAGACTGTAAAAAGATGTTGAACGGGTCCCAAATCCATGGCACAAGAAAGACTCAAAAGTTCTAAAGACCTAGAACCTTGCCCGTGCTCACCCTTCTCCCCAGAGAAGATGTGAGATGAACTCACTTAGTCTCTCCCTCACAACCCAGTGCATTCACTTTCCCTTAGGTGTTCAATCCATACCCATCAACGACAACAAAAACGACAAAAACGGCTTAAACAGGATGGAAGTTTGCTTGTCTCCTATGAAGGAGGTACTGAGATTGGACAATGCGAGGCCGTATGGAAGCTGCGTTGGTGACAGCGGGGCCAGGCTCCTTCTCCCCAGGCAACATGGTGAGCCTCTGACTCCCTCAAGTTCCCAGGCGGGCGCCCAGGCTTCAGCCGTCAGCTCTCCGCTCCAGTCACAAAGGGGAAGATGGAGGGGGAAGCGTGCTCAGGTACCCAGCTACAACCGGCCATGGGGGAGCAGGAGATGCGGACTTCTGGGGGGGGTGACTGAGTTCTTTAATTAAAGAAAAGGGTAACGGATATTCAGGGGTATCCAGCTGTCCTCGGGGAGAGCAGCCACTAATCGAACAATGATGCAAATATATGATGATTACTTGTGAGGGGCGCCAGGAGAGGGGCAGCTAGGCCGGCCTCTGTCTGGGGGGGAGTGGAGGACGTGTTCAAGCCCCGGCTGGGCTGGAGCTCGGCGGGGAGGTGTCCAGGAGGCCCAGCGCAGGAGGACGGGCCTTCCCGGCAGACAGCGGCCCTGGCCGCGGGCCCGGAGAGTCGCTGGGCCTGGTCCTGCCGCGGGCCGGGCTGTGGGCAGGGGCGCGGCAGGGGCGAGGCCCACTGCAGGCCCCGAAGGCAGCCAGGAACCAGGGCCCCAGAAGCTTCGGGAGTCCACTTTGGAAATTGTGCTTTGTTTTTGGTGCAACAGCAAAGCCATTAAAGGGTTCTACACTGGGGGTTGGCGCCATCTGGTTTACATTTCACAACCATCTCCCTGGCTGCCCACTGCCCAGAGAGCTGGCTGGAGGGCCTGAGGGGCTGCGGGGAGACGTGCAGGGGACAGAGGGACCGGGCACACAGCGGAGGTGCACCCGGGGCATCCTGGGTAGGGCCAGGCAGAGGGAGAATGCCGGGTAGAAGGGCTAAGGCCAAGCACACTGACCGGGAGCCCTGGTTTCTGAGGATGTTACTGGCTGTGGGAGCCTCAGCTCTCAGGGACAAGGGGTTCCGAAGGCTCATGAGGCTTCCATGTGCCTGGGGATCAAAGCGAAGAGTCACAGGACAGCAAGGTGGGTTTCCCTGCCCAGGTTCTTCTGGCATTTGCTCCTTTACCAAGTTAATGAGGGCATAGCCTGTTTCTCAGCCACGCGGTCGGCTCAGAGCCCCCAGGGTGCGCCAGGACTCAATGGGGCTAAAGGAATGGGCCCTGAGGTGAGGCAGGAGGTTCATTTCTCCAGCGCACACCTGTCTGAGGCAGTGTGCCATCCTGGGGCTCAGCGGACTGACAAACCTAACCCCAAACTTCTTCAGACCCAATTAACCACCTCCAGCCTGGAAACTTCCTGGGAAGTTTAGGCTCCTTAAAACTTCCTGCCTAACTACTCGGAGATGAAGCCTGCTTCTCGGAGTCACTGACCCACCCTCATGGCAAGAGTTGGCCTGTGCCTCCGAAGTCAC
The DNA here is from genome assembly GCF_053574225.1 of Canis aureus. NCBI lineage: Eukaryota > Metazoa > Chordata > Mammalia > Carnivora > Canidae > Canis > Canis aureus. The sequence continues at coordinate 71,590,029 of NC_135611.1, read as the reverse complement.
TGCCGGACCCGAGTGAAAATTATAAGCTTAAGACAGAAACAAACTGTCACTTCCTTGCAAATCAAACACCGAAGGAGCGAAGCACAAGTTCAAAGGTCAGTACCGACGTTACCAAAATGTTTTCTTTGCTATATATTTTAATCATGCAAGTATAACTGGAGATTTATAATAAATACACTGTAGTTAAGAGTTTTGTTTTTAGACAGTTCTGGACGGTGAAATGAGTGTGACCCCATCCTGCTCCTTGCAATCTTTGTCATGCATTGCTGCTTGGGGCAGGGTGCTAAAGAACTGGCCTAGAGCAAATTGTACAGCTGGACCGTTTGCAAAGTCCAGATCTGTGGTTGCTATCTTCTTGTCACCTCTGGCCCTCGTGCACAGCTAGATTTATCGTCTTGGAGCAGCAACAGATGTACACAAATACCACACTCCTTTGCCATTGGGATGTCACCACGGTAATCAACGAACTCCTCGGGGGCCTAGTTGTCTAGGCTTAGGAATTACTGAGCTCCAAGCTCAGGGCTGCAGGGATGTAATTATCCCGCGATAACCCTGACTACTTTGTTCTCTGGATGTCTCTCATCTCAGGCACGTTTTCTGGATGCCTTCTTTTTCCATGAAAGCATTTATGTCCGTAGAGGTGCTTTCGAAGTCACCAGGGCTCTAAAAATTAAAGGGAATGAATGTAAAACCACAGCTCTTTTACCTACTTCGGGAAAACACAAAATAAAAGCTGACATCTGGCAAGTAAGAAACTTCCCCTGGATCCCAAGTAACTAACTTTTTATTTCCTCATCATGAAAGGGACGGATCTCCATCGGTGGCCTTTCTTATTTACACCACACACATGGCGATGGCTCCGACATCCAGTCCCTTTAGTGTAAACAGAAAGGGTGGCCTTTTTCTGTGGAAGTGAATGAATTGAAAAACAAAGCTGTTCTGTATACCCACTCCTTCCAAACGAATAAAAGAACTACAGTGTTCTGAGGCTTGTGCAAAATAGTTGCATTCAAATTAATTTTGCCCCCTTTTTCTTCCCCCTCCCCACTTCCCACCACTCCCCCCCCCCCTTTTAAGGAGAAAAAGGACCATTTAATCACCTTATAAGGGCAGAGAGCATTAAGGGAACAGAGCAAGAGTCAGGAGGCCCAGATCTTATTCTTGGCTCACACAGGGGCTCTCTGGGCGATCCCGGGGCTGTCCTTTAACCGCGTGCCTCTGTTGATGCAGCTGTAATATGGGGACACAGATGTGTGTGTGTGTGTGTGTGTGTGTGTGTGTTGCTCACACGGGGCCTGTGGTGAGAGGTCCAAAGCTAACTGTGGGGTCCATCTGGCTGTTCGTGGGCTGTTTCCAATTTGAAATGGCTGCCGCCGCTCAGGAATAAGAAAATGACCTGGTAGGTAGGTGTTCAATCCACAACAGGTATACAGATGTGCTGGGGAAGCAAACACATGGGTAGGCCGTAGGGGCCCCTGACCTATTGGGGTTGGATTGCAGGACAACAGCAGCTACAACAATCTGACTTTACAGCATGCTTACCACAATGTTGGGCCGTCTTTATCAGTAAAGTTTGGAGGCAGTTTCCTCTGAAAAATTCATATGACATTTCCAGTGGTGTATCGAAGACTGAAGGAGGGAAGGAGTAGGCATGTTCAAGTTCCCCTGGGCAGCATCCGGGGACTCTTCGGGGTAGAGAGCCAGTCAGACTCTGGGCCTTTTCCTTTTCCTTTGGGATTTGATTCAGTTCACCGGCCAACATCACTTAAAGCCAATTGCAGTTCCTGTCGCTGGTTTTCTGGTGAGCGGAGCTGTGGCCGCTTCTAAGAACAAATGTGCTACTCCTTGCTTCTGCCTCTGGTGAACCCCTGGAGAGCTGCCCTTCTCAGGGCTTTCCCTGTACCCCAAAGCTTTCCCCCTTTTCTCTGTGGCTGCCTAGACCTCGACTGAGCTGGAAACTCTTAAAGATGTTATCAGGAATATTGGAGAAGATGTGCAATCAGTAACCCAGAGCAGATACCTGAGGAAGGAAGGTCAGGATTTTGTCTGACTTAATTGCTTGAGGATAAAGTGTGATGACAGAGCTTCTGTCCAAAGGAAGGCCATGGAATGGGGACCTGGCTCATCCTTCTCTCCTCCTCCTCCTTCAGATGTGTCGTTTAGCTCCATCTGTCAAAGTGGATTCTCACTCATAAAAGACAGTGAGAAATTTCATACCAGATCAGCTCCCAAACATCCTGTGGAAAAGTTCTGTGCTTTTCAACTTTTCCACATTTGCATTTCAAGTGAGCTGGCATGGGGTCATCTTCATACCCAGTCTCCTGTCCACCATACTTTCTGCCAGAGTGGAGCAAGAAAGTGGTCATGATGCCTTTATGAACATCCAACCTCCTCTCCACTGCTTGCAGACGGGCTCCAAGGTCCTCTGCACCCCTAGGAGGGCGCTCTTGGTTTGGCTCAGTCACGGCTCTGTCTCCTTCTCCTTCTCTCCTCCCTCTCCTCTTCCCAGAAGCTTCAGGTCTGTGGACACACTTCCTTCTTCTGCAGTGCATTTCCTTTACTTGCATGCATTCCTTTTCTTTTTGGTGAACTCCTACACATCTACCATGACCCAAATCCAAGGTGATATATTAAGGTTTCCTTGAGGCTACTCCTGCCTCTGCCTGTAGGCAGAGTGAATTACCCCTTCCTCTGAACTGTCACTGTCCCTCTGTAGCATCTGTCTCAGAGGAAGGACCAAATGGTGAGGGAACTAGCTGCTCCCATGCCCACCTCCTTCCCTAAGCTATGAACTCCTAGTGGTCAGGGCTAAGAGCTTGTTCCTTGTTATGATCCTAGTTTCTGGGGACAAGGCCAGCAGGTGCTCAATCCACAGGACAGGGACACGTGTATTCAACTCTAAGGCCCAATAAGTATATTTAGTTATTTTAGATTTTGAAACCATCTAGAAACTGACATCACCAATAACTTACACAAGCTTTCTGTATTTTGGAGGATAGGTGTTAACCTAAGCTCATCTCCCACAAGGCAGAGATGCATGTTAAGCTGATGAGCTCCACGGAAGTGAGAAAGTCCTGTTCTAGACAGACTGCTTTTGAGGAGAGGTTGCCACAGGCTCTATGGCAGGAAGAAGACTTCAGCTGTCCTCCACTTACGGCGCGCCAGGCCCTGTTAAATCCCTCTGATGCATTGCCCATCGGGCCCTTCCAACAACCTTTCAAGGTGGGTATTGTTATTATTCCAATAATAACAGGTGGGGAGATGGAAAATGAGGTAGGTTGCAAAGTCAGGCAGCTGGTAATAGGACAGTGAACGGGCAGGCAGGTGCTGAAGCTTCCACATTCCACCACCGCTGACACCCGCCCCCTGCTGACCGCCCCCCTGCTGCTGGCCGCCCCCATCACCTGCCCCTGCAGCCACTGCCCACCCCTCCCTGCCCTCGCCCCCACCATCTCTCACTACCGTCTAGTGAACGAGGGGAATCGGAGTTGTGCAAGTGATGCTAATAACGATTTTAGGAAGCAGCATGCCTTCATCATTGTTCTATGTACTGACTTCTTTCTGACACTGACTCCGTGAGAACGGTGCAATCATTATCTTCATCTTACAGATGAGAAAACAGAGACAGAGAAGTTAGCAGTTTGCCCAGAGGCGACATAGCTAAGTGGCAAACCTGGGATAGAAACCCAGACAGGCCGGCTCCAGAGGCCGTGCTCTTAACGACCCTGCTCGGCAATCTCCCAGGAACCTTGTCCCCAGGGAGCCAGGACCAGTGTTCAGACAGGATCCAGAGCTGCAGAGCATGAGGAATTTGGGGTTCTCAGGGACCAAACCCAGGGCCCACTGGGAAGTCTACACCTCCTCGAAAGTCACTCTAAGTAGACATAAAACATCTAGGTAGGAGCAATGTTCTTGGCATGCAAACAGAGGCTTCATGAGAAGCAGTCTGGAAGGAGGGCTGCCCCTGTCTCTTCTTAAATATTCCGAAATGGCTCACAGGCCTCTCTTCTCAAGGGCTCTGCTATTCTGCTCAGCAGAACCACCCTGTGGCTCTGGCTCCTGCTGCACTCCCTCCCTCTGCTACACAGAGCTCCCTACCCCCGCCCCCAGCACCTGCCTCAGACTCTCCAGGGGGCAGGAACCCTGGTGGCCCCCTTCCCATGAGGACTTTTTTCTGCCTGCTGACCCTGTCCACCTCTCCAATCACTTTATACTTTTTCAGATTCACTTTTTGGAAGGAAGACACTGGCAGGTCTGGTCTGACTTTTCGAGCTAAGTGTGGCACAGGTTGCTGCCAATCTGAGAACTCCCTGTCCCCAGCCCAGGTGTGAGGTCTTGAGCCAGCTTTGGGGAGACAGATGGGGACCAAAGGAAAAAAAGAGCAGAAACACACACTGAAAGAAGTGGCCACCCAGGGCTGCCTCTTCCTCAGGGGCTGAGGACAGGGTGGTCCCCTTTGAAGGGACCATAAATACAACAGTCGCTGGATGGATGTGTCGGCTATAATACCAGGGGGTGTGAATAGTGTCTCTGTTCCTCATTGTAACCTGTCCCACCGCAGATCCAGGAAGCGGCACTCTGTAACTACAGAAAGCACGGTCCTCCCACCGGTTAATATCTGTAAAACTAACCGATTCTGTCAGGTTCCCGCAGAAAACAGATGGCACAGGCAAGCCGGGTGACTAGAGAGGGTTCAGTGAAGGAACTATTTACAGAGCTGTGGGTGGGCAGGATGAAGGGAAGCCCACAAGTGGTGGTGGTGACACACTGGAGCCGCAGGCCATCTCCAGGCCTAAATGGCCAGCCAGGCAGGCGTGGACACCAGGCCCAGAGAGGCCCAGCCATCGCTGGGGCTGTGCTTGCGGGCAGGAGCCCCACAGCAACCCTCCAGCGTCCAGGAAGGGAGAGCCCTCTGCCCACCTGTGACTCAGACGGAGACAAGCTGGGAGGATCAGACCTCCTTCTCCTCCTCTTCCTGCCCTTTGATCTCCTGCCAGTCCCTCTCTGCGGTAACCACACTGGAGCCAGGGGCAGAGGCCCCACTGAGGCTGTGCGGTGTCCCAAGCACCCAGCACCTGGCATGGAGCACCCAGCACAGAGCATCCAGCACAGCAGTACAGCGCACTGTGGGGACAAACCAAAAGGAATGTGGGAGGGGCAAGCAGAGCACACTAACTTTCCTCGTCCCAAAGCACTTGTCTTCCAGATATAACTGCACTGACTTGGTCCCAAGAAAGCATATCCCCTGGTTATTACGTTTCACATATTTTCAAGTGAGAGGAAATCAGACTGTTGGAGTATCGCATCCTGGAGCTTCAAGTATGTTTTTCTGGGATCTTAGAGAATTTCCACTTGAGTGGAGAGTAGCTGAATACTCCTGAAACACCAAAAGGAAGTAGCTGTTGGAGAAAGGGCACCACCCAGATGTGCTAGGGGCGGGCTGTGCAGCGGAGGGGGAGTGGTGGGAAGGCTGCGGGGGCAGGGTGCCTGTGCCACCTCGTTGGCTGCCAGAGCTGCTCCTGCACAGTTGGGAGCCCGACACCAGGCCTCCAGGGTGGAGGTACAACCCCATAATCAAATAGGAAGCTCGAAAATGCTGAAAGGAATTTATCCTGAATTGACAGACGTTAAGCTTCTGCCAGATAGTGGAATGACAGCTTCAAATAAAAATAAAGTTCTGTGAAAAAAAAAAAAAAAAGGTGTCTGTGTCTGTTTTTGTTTTTCTGGTTTTGGTGCACCTGCCTTTGGCAGGGGCTTATTCTAAACTCATAGCAAATTCTGCTGTTGCTTGGGATAGAGGACAATGCTTAAGTCCACAACTTTACTACAGTACAACTTTGGCCCTTCCCATATCTGCATTTCCTTTAGGATAGAACTATTCCCAGAGGAGGAGTTTGTCCTGAGTTAAAAGGTGTTAATTGATGTAGTGTGCAAGTCTATAAAAAGTTGCTGATAGAATAAGATACGGCACTCAGGGAAAGTGGCTTCATTATATCATCTTTGAAGGCCCAAATGAAGGCATGTTTAGATTTAAAAAAATACCTCCCAGGGAGTTAAAAATGTACTGGCCTCAAGTATATCTCTTTCCCATCGCTCATGCATGTTCACACAAAGAGGAAACCACTAAGGGATGCTTGATATTTGGTTGTTCTAGTTGTTAGTGGGAGGCAGGGAGGTTGAAGGTCCTAGCATGTGCCTCTAATTTATTTCCTTCTACTTTCCCAAGAGTGGGAGAAAAAATATTTGTGAACTTAGTGTTATTAAAAAGTTCGTGCTGTCTGGTTAGCTCCTACCTAGAATCCTCTCGCTTCTCTGGACCAAGAAGGAGCTTCGATCTCCAGATTAACTCAACTAGCAGATTCTGATTTTGTGTGCTAGGAAAAAGATGAGCAATTTCTTCAGAAAAATTCTTTTGACATTCTACCGTATCTCTTATGTCTTCCTCCTGCTGTATCTGCCACTCCACTCATGCTAGCCCAAAGGGGCAAAGGCACAAATGTTTCAAAAGGGGCCTTCCTAGCTCTCTCCCTTCTTTCTCTCCCTTTCAATCTCTTTGACTCTTCCCAACATGCAATTAATACTTGACAGGTTATGGCCAGTGTTTTCCTTACAACTGAGGACTCTGAACCTTCATCACCTACTTAAGGTTAATGGTGATGGGACACATGACAATCTCCTTGGCTAATAACCACCCATTTGACAGCTAAATACTCCTAATCTCATGAAATGAAAATACTGTTCTTTCTTCTGTTATCCTTGGGAAGTCATTTTTACTCTTCAGGTCCTAAAATCAATGCAGTGGATTAAGACCAGCATCAAAAATTATAATAGAATAAAATAAAACTGAATTGAAAATGTCAAGACTAGGTTGCATATATGAAAATAAATATGAGAGCTTTGTTTTAGTTATGCTTATTTGTGTATGCTTGTTTTGGCTTGAGGCATAAAATGTCTTTCTTGTTGTGGATCCTTGAAAGTTCTGAAGCCACTGAACTGAATTAAGCAGGGCAAAGTCTTTAACTCACAGCCAAGTTTTGCCGTAAAGACTTGGCCTCATGGGCAGGAGGGCAGGTGCTCTGCTGGACTCCAAGGTCTATCTCTCTGTCTAGCTCCATGTTTCCAATTTCTCAAAAACATTTCCATTCCTATTCTATGTCCCCAACCAGCACCACCCTCTTACCCCCTGCCAACAAGCCAGGCCCCAGAGAAGACATGACCTAGAAACCCATGACGGTTGGGTCTAGAGTAGACTTTGGATTCTGCTCTCCTGGAATCTGTTGCAAATGTGGTCCTGGGACTCAGGACCAGGAAGGAAGACTTCTGTTTTTCCCTTTTCCTTCTAGCACACTTTCATTTCTCTAGCTTGACCCACCAAACCACGGCTAGGGGATCTTTGACATGGTCTTACAACACTCCAGGCAGCTATGAGGACTGTAACTGGTAACTGGTGTTATAGCCTTGTTTGTTCTGTTTGTTCTGGATACTAGTCTTACTTTTGAGAAGGGGCAAGCCCAAGAGAGAGAATTTGAGTTTCATTTAGAAAAATCAGTGATTCAATAAAACTCCATCAAATAATCATATGTTCTCTCCACAAGCATTTACTGAGAAACTATTTTTCTGCATCAGGCCCTACACTGAGTGCTGGGCACTAAGCTGACTATACAACACCAAGGAAACAGACTTGCCAGGCTCACAACCCTGACTCCAGGGCAAGAGAACTATCCTGAACAATAATTATGATACCTGTTTTCATTGATGTGGAAATAAAAAGCTGTGATTCATCAGAGCAAGGAAACAACACTTGACCTGGGAAAAGGTGGGAGAGGTTTTACAAGGGAGGGGACACCTGAGCTGAGTCTGAACATACTGGGGGCACAAAGCCTGGCTAGAGAGGAGGCTCTAAAGTGAACTGGGGCTGGATTATAAAGAGCTGTATGTGCCAGGTTTAAGAGGATGGCTTGTCCCAAAGGCAACAGGGTTATAGCCAATAATGGTTTTATTATTTTTTTTTTAAATTTAAGAAATTTATTTATGAGAGAGAGAGAGAAGACAGAGAGAGAACAAGCTAGGTAGGGAGGAGCAGAGGGAGACGGAGGCGCAGACTACCTACTGAGCAGAGAGCCTGAGACCGGGCTCCATCCCAGGACGCTGAAATCATAACTTGAGCCAAAGGCAGACGCTTAACTGACAACCATCCAGGTGCCCCAATAATGGTTTTAAAGCAACTAATTGATATGATTCATCTTATAAACAAAATTGTTTAATCCAGATTTGTTTGCAATAGCAAAAATTAGGAAAAAATATTACTGTCCATAATGAGATGACATCTTTGAGTGTCTAAACAATAAGAACATGGCCAGGAAAAAATGACATATCTGATATACATTAGCACAAAAAGAACACTCACTGGAATTTTATTGAAATGTTTCTTACATTTATTACTGTAATACTTTCTGTAAACTCATTTTAAATTCCGACTTTGAGTCTGAATATTTTTAAAGATTGCCTAGTAAAAGTCCTGTGCAAAAGAAGAGTCTAAAATAAAAGGAATAATAAGTAACTCCAGATCAGAATAATTTCTTCCAAGTCCACGACATACTTAAGATCATTCTTGGAGCCTCATGGTGATGGTAATACACAATGTTTTCCTTGCATTTCCAAAATTTCAGTCCCAGATGATACCCCTAAGATCTTGTATCTATATTGCTGTCCTATTTGCCTTTTGCTCCTCAGTCTTCAATACTGTGTCCCCTGCTCCCATAAACCTCCTTCTCACCCCAATCTGTTATGCTTACCATGAACCTAATTGGCTCTGGAGGCCAGGCATGCGGGTCACCAGCAGCATCTACTCTTCCACTCAGACCAGCATGGTAAAAAGGAAGAAAGAAGGCCTCCACTCTCACCTGGCAAATTTGGTACCATTTCTAGCTGTGTTTCTCATACAGCATTTTGCTGGGGGTCAGATTCCACTATAATCTAGATGTCTCAGTCATGATGGACTCTGTCTCCTCATGGATTGGCCTATGGATTGGCCTCATGGATTGGCCTATGGCCATGTGAACTCATGCTATTTTTTTGGTAAAGATTTATTTATTTATTTATTCATGAGAGACACAGAGAGAGAGAGGAGAGACACAGGCAGAGGGAGAAGCAGGCTCCCTGCAGGGAACCTGATGTGGGACTCTATCCCAGGACCCTGGGATCACGCCCTGAGCCAAAGGCAGATACCCAACCACTCAACCACCCAGGTGCCCCGAATTCATGTACTATTTCAGGTAGGCACTAGTACAAGAAAGGAACAGAATATAAACCTCAGAGAGAGAGTCTAGTATATTGAAGAATTTAGTAATACATCCTAAGTAAAAGAATACACAAATAATGTATTTGCAAATAAGGTACCATTCTATTTATAACCCAAATATATGTCCCATGTGGTCCAGTTTTTGCAGTCACTTTCAAAGAAAACATTTTCAACATAATATGCTTTGAAGAATGATAGACATTTTCCTACACATTTTCTTAACAAAATTCATCTTTAAAAAAATTTCCTGGGATCTCTAGAAATATTGTCTCTTCCCAAAGCTCAATACTCACCCTGCCAAATCTCCCTGCTTCCTCTCATCCATGCAGATTGATCATTGCTCCCCACTCTCTCCTTCAAAAGCTCTTCTCTCTTCCACCCCATATTACAGTGTACTACCTCACTGGCTACTAGGACTTCTGTTTCCATTCGCTCCTTCTCCTAGACCTCTCTAGGACGGCCAGAGAATCTAGAATTTCTGTACTTCCTGATCATCCCTTGATCCTTGTGGACAAAAGCACATGGCAATTCCTTGGAAACATAGCTATTTTCTCTTCAATGAAGAAGTCATGGAGCATTCTGAGGAATAAAATGCTCCATCTTTTTAACAAACCAGTAGCTCATGCCTTATACTACTAGTTAACTATTGGGGGGGGGCATGTTAAATTTCCTAGTTCACACAAAAATGCACTCCAGATGGTCTGAAGAGGTAAATGTGTACAATAAAAACATCAATGAACTAGAAAAATACAGGTGGATATTTATCTAGTCACATAAGAGTGAAGAAAGGAATCATAAAACTAAAGACCTTGGCTATCACTTCATAAAAATATAAAATTCTGCATGTCATAAAATGCCACAGAAATTTTTAGAAATGAAAAGCTAAAGAAATATTTGTGATAGTTAGGACAGGTGGATGTTTCCTTTTGCTGACATAGAAAAGCTGTTACAAATCAAAATGAAAAAGGCAAAAGCTTCACCAGGAAAATGGGCAAAATTTACAGACAGACGATTTACAGAAGTCTGGAAAGCCAGTAGATACAAAAAACAAAATGTCCAGCATTCATGAGGGTTATGTCCCTGTGAAAGCTGGTCCAGCTCTAAAAGTAGAGGGGACGGCTCGAGGAAACAAGGGAAGCAATAGCCACCTCCTGCAGGCGGGTAAGAGCAACACTGGTCCCACATCCACCTCCGTGCGTGGATGCTGGCCTGGATGCAGGAAGCCCAGAGAGCAAGTTCCTAGATGTGTATGGCTGTAGGCTTCTCTCGCCTGAGGCCCTGGAGGCCAGCTCTGCAGCTGAATGACCACCGTGTCACAGCTGCTGCAGGAGCCTCTGTTCTCCAAGGGGCTCCTCCAAGTCTTCCGGCCTCGGCCTTTGAGAACCACCTGACCAGCCCCATGTGTCCCCTTCCCTCCTTGTATCCCACAGCTTCTGCTGGGTGGTCTATTGTGTCCTCATGTCCTCCCGGGGAAGGCACTGGCATGAGGAATTCCTGGCCTGCCCCTTCGCCGGCAGCTGTCCACCTCTGCAGTGCCCCAGTTTGGCTGGTGTGCCTTCATTGTGCTTCATCAATGGCCAGCCCACCCCAAAGAATTGCTCTTGATGGCAACAAAGCCAAATGTTCTTCTGGGCTCTAACTGGCGTTGGCTCTCTGAACAGACCTCTTGAGCCAGCTTTACCCATCCAGTGCCCTCCTGCACTGACCTCTCCTTCTCACACATCTCTGACTGGTGTCGGGGGAAGGATCTTGAGAATGGGGGTGGTCTTGGATTTCTGCCACTAACAGCAGGTGGAATGCTCCAGCTTTCACACTTTTAGGGTGAATGGGTGACATTAGTTGAACCCCACTCTAAAGATCTCCTTCCACAAAATATTATCTTGCCTAAATTAATGAGGAGCTGAAATCCTTCCACATATGAGCTATTTTAACTAAAAGTTTTTTGGTTTTTTTTTTCCTTAAGTAAACTCTACTCTCAATGTGGGACTTGAATTCACCACCCTGAGATCAAGAGTCACATGGTCTGGCTGAGCCAGCCAAGGACTCCTTGATTAAAAGTTTTTTAAAAATTCCTCTTTTCAGGGAAGTTTTTAAATTAATTCTACATGCTTTGAGCTGAAAAGCTTTTTTTGCTCTAGATGTGTGTGTGTGTGTGTGCGTGTGTGTATTAATTATCTAGCTAAGGCTCAGAAATGGCAAAGCTTGGTTGGCATCCTTAACAAAGGATGGTGGCCCATATCTAAACTAAGAGTAGTACTATGTTTGGGGAAATCTACTTTTCCTCTGGTTATCCACTAACTTCATATTGAGGATTGAGTGAAGCATTTAAGCAGGAGCAATTGAAAGTGTTCTTACCATGTTTCCTATTCATTGTTTTCTAGGACATCCTTCTCATGACAACCATCAAGGTTGGATGGATCTAGGAGTTTTGTTCCTCTTAAATCATTGCATATTGTATATACTCCTAACTGGTAGGAAAAATGAAAATCTTTAAAAGAGCCAGATAATTCAATGGAAAATGTTCAAGCAATTTATAGTTCTCACTAAGACCAGAACTTGGTAGGCTTTCAGCAACTTATTTGGCATTCAGAGCCATTGGGTTGTAAGGGAAGAACTCTACAGTGATACACAATCTTCTGAACACTTTCTGTCCTCTAAATATGTGTTTCTGCCCTCCACCCCCCGAACCAATTCTACAACACCAGCTGGGCATCCTACAATTTAACTTAATTTGGACACCATGTACCTGGACACTGAACATAGGGTCAGATGCCACTGGGTAAGGGCTCAGTCCCACAAGACTGTTCCTCGTCCCCCCACACTCACACTTCAGATGCCAATCCTCTGTCCAGGTTGTACCGGTGCTTCTGACTGACTAGCTATAACTTCCACAAGGCCCTCCTCAGATTCATGTAACTTGTTAAAGCTGCTCACAGAACCCAGGGAAACATTTGTTTACTAGATTGTCAGTTTCTCGCAAAAGGATGTAACTCAGAAACAGCCAGATGGAAGAGACCCATGGGGCAAGGCATGTGGGAGGGGCGCTAGCAGCTTCCCGGCCCTTTCCAGATTTCCCCGTGTTCACACAATCTGGAAGCTCACCAAACCTTGTCGTCCTTTTGGATTTGTGTGGAGGATTCATAACACAGGCACAATTGATGAAATCATTGGCCATTGGTGATTGAACTCAATCTCCAGCCCCCTCCTGTCCCTGGAGGTCCAAATTGGGGGTCGGTTGAGGAAACTGAAATCTTCAATCCTCTAAGCCCTATTGGTTCTCCTGGCAACTAACCCCTGGCCTTAAAGTTACCAAGAGGCTTTCTGAAAGTCACTTCCTCAATGTAAACTCCGGTTTGGTTAAAAGGGGGCTCGTTTCAATAACAGGACACTGCTTCACTTTAATGTTCTGAAACTATTTTAGGAGCTAAGGACAACAGACCAAACAATGTAACAAAAGATGCCCCTATTGCACTTAATTAGGAAATTCCAAGAGTTTTAGGAGCTCTGTGTCAGAAACAGGGTAAAGACCAAGTATACATTTATTATAAATCACAGTATCACAGTTCTGCAAGTGAGCTTTTGTGTCTGTGTGTCTGTGAGTGTGGGCCTGTGAGTGTGTGTGACCTAATAATTAACCCACGTGATTCCGGGGTTCACACTTGTTTGTTCACCCCTCTATGTGGACAGCATGTTTGCTATACCCCTGATATCTAAGTGGAGGTGGATCTGAATAATTTCTAGAAAAATGAGGAATGGAATTTTTTCAGTCTTTCAGATATTTATAAATTAAAATCAAAAGTCTGTGAAACGTGATTCTACCATGAAAATCGTTTTTTCCAGCAAAATCCTCTTATTACTTCATGGAAATTTAGCTCTATCCACTGGCCTGCATTGAATGCTTCCTTGCTGATCATCCAGCAGGTAGTCATCCTGGTGTCTGGCCCATATCCTGGAAGACGTTGCCAAAATACCTGTTGTTTTCAGTTAAATAGGTGTTGAAGCAATATGACTGAAAATGCTGGGGGCAGTTTAGGAAGCACATCACATGAAAACGTTTTAGCTCTGGTCACAAAAGGATCTTAAATTGAGTCTATGAAGGCCCAGAATGGCAACAATTTCTTGGGTTTTCAAAACTCCCACTGGTCTTGAGCAAGTTCCTTGGCTGTAGGTGGAAACAGGCCCCAGATAAACCAAATTTCCTTGAAGGCTGTCGTCAGTACCGCCGGGGGTGTTCCTGGAGGGCTCGTGCACTCCTGTGACTGTCACGCACCATCCCCGGTCTCCGGTGGCTCGCAGGTGACCCACACCCTCTGGCTTCCTTGGCCGCCAGTGGTGGGACCGTGCTGAGTCCATACGTGGGCCATGGGCTGGGCTGGAAGGCTGGGGGACCAGCAGCGCCTGGAGTCCCCTCTGCCAGTAACGGAGTGGCGCAAAGTGGTAAGTGAGGCACGTTTTGTCCGGTCTCCTCCTGGTCGCCAGCAGGTTAGACACCTGTTGCCAGGAACAGCGACCTGCTCCCTATAGACAGTCCTCTCATTTATGCCTCCCTCCCCCTCTGGTCCTCTGGCTTCCGGAGATTATCTTCCAAATGAACTCTGGCACATCAGTCTGTGGCTCAAAATCAGCTTCTAGGGAACCCACCTAATGCCGCATTGCATGTTAATTGTTTTTATTTTATTGACACGCCTCTGTGCATTGCAGACCATGTGATGTCTTGCAGGTTAACCCAAGTCTTGTTCTATCTAACGTATAGATGACTTTCCGTGCCGGTGAGTAGGAGGACCTCCTAAGTGCAGCTGGCCTTCTACATTAGGTCCCTGCAGGTAACAGAACTGAATTAGGTGTGTGTAAAATAGGACACAAAAGTCACTACGAAGACAGGACCACAATACACTGAGCTCTTGTCTTTTGCGCAAATCCTTGCTCTCCCTCAAGCTCTCCCATCTTAGTCAAAAGCTACCCCAGTGCGCATTGCACGAGCTCCTTCCCAGCTGTCATTCTTGACTCCTTCGACTCCTCTCACGATCCATCAGATCTGTCACTGAATTCTGCTGCCTCTACCGTCAAGACACATCCCCAGTACAGCCAGCTCTTCTCGTCATCTCTACTGGCCTCTGCCCCAGTCATCATCATCTCCACCTGGATCAGTGCAAGAGCCCCTTGCTGGTCTCCCTGCCTCCACTCTGTGGTCTCATCCAGCTGTTGACAAACTTCCTCTATAAAGGGCCAAGTAGTAAATATTTTAGATTTTGTGGGTCTTATGGTCTTGTTACAATTGCTCATGTTTGCTCTTGGAGCATGTGAACAGCCACAGATAAATGGACACAGGTAAATGGACGCTGAAATTCAAATGTCATTATTTTCACATGTCACAAAATTGTACTTTTGGGAGGACATTTTTTAACTACTTAAAAATATAAACACCATTCTTACCTCTTGTGCTGTAGGTGGAAGACCACATTTGGCTCCCAGGTTTGCATGGCTCCTTACATGATCTAATCATGTAACAACAGACCAGTCCCTGTGAAACCTGCCAGATCATGTCCTTTCTCAGCTCATCTCCTGGAGCTTGATAGGAAGAGGCACGGGGTGGCACGGAGTACTTTATTACTGGTGCTGTTTAGAATGCTTGCATGTGGTGAAAATAAAAAGCCAGTGGGACCCTGGGTGGGTTTTATGGTTGTTTTTAAACTTCCCTTGAACAATCCATCCCATTGTGCATTTGGCTGGACTGCTCCCGTTGCCCCGCCCTTGATATGCTACCTATCATTTCTCCCAGTTCAGGAAAATCTCTAATCCCTAGTAGTTGCAAGCAGCTGCCAATACACAGCATGTTCCCACATGCCTCACCTTCAAACAGCATGGTCAACCCACCCTGCAAATCTAGTAAATTACAGCGGGAAAGACCTAAGAGAGTCTATTTAAAACACTTCATTTTATGAAGAAAAATTTTATTTTTAGTTTTTAAGATTTGCAAATCCTTTCTCCAGCATTATTTTGTTGGTTTCTCAGGAAGGATAAGCCCACTTATCCTCATGCCTACTTGAAGACAGATGTGGGACTGTAGAAGTCATGTGACTTGCTCAGGGTCACACCACTCAGTACTCCCAACGTCTAGTCTTGAGACCTCAGGGGCGTGTAAAGCCTATACTTGCTTTTTACAATTACTTAGAACTCAAGGCCTTTTGTTTATACATGTAGGCTCAGACACCTTTACTTTAGGGCATTCTGAGCTATAATCCCAAATCCACAAAGTTACCCAGGAAACAGCAGTTTCTTGCAGAGAGAAGCCAGGTCTGATTCATCTTTGTGTCTCCTGCGTACACGGGCAATGGGTAAGTGTGCTCCGTGAATGGATGGAGTCTTGAGACGCTGGTGCCGACCAGTGCACATTGAGCCCTAATGGGCTCAAACACCATGTCAACACAAAGCAGTATAAAGACCTGTGTCCTTTTATTTTTTATTTATTTTTTGTATTTTTTTTTATTAGAGTTCGATTTGCCAACATATAGCATAACACCCAGTGCTTATCCCGTCAAGTGCCCCTCTCCGTGCCCGTCACCCAGTCACTCCATCCCTTGTTCGTTTCCCAGAGTTAGGAGTCTCTCATGTTCTGTCTCCCTCACTGATATTTCCCACTAATTTTCTCTCCTTTCCCCTTTATTCCCTTTCACTATTTTTTATATCCCCCA
Organism: Canis aureus; assembly: GCF_053574225.1. NCBI lineage: Eukaryota > Metazoa > Chordata > Mammalia > Carnivora > Canidae > Canis > Canis aureus. The sequence goes on along the minus strand of NC_135611.1, from coordinate 71,574,036 downwards.
AATGAATGGGACCATATAATGTTTGTCCTTCTCTGATTGACTTACTTCACTCAGCAAATACCCTACAGTTCTATCCACGTTGAAGCAAATGGGAGGTATTTGTCATTTCTAAGGGCTGAGGAATATTCCATTGTATATATAGACCACATCTTCTTTATCCATTCATCTTTCGATGGACCACAACTTCTTGCAAGGTTCATCTAATAAAGGCAAAGGAAACAAAAGCAAAAATGAATTATTGGGACTTAATCAAGATAAAAGCTTCTGCACAGCAAAAGAAACAGTCAACAAAACTAAAAGACAACCTACAGAATGGGAGAAGATATTTGCAAATGACATATCAGCTAATATCCAATATCTATAAATAACTTATTAAACTCTACAGCAAAGAAACAAACAATCCAATCATGATATAGGCAAAAGACATGAACAGACACTTCTCCAAAGAAGACATACACATGGCCAACAAGCACATGATCTGTGTGCTTTTAAAGAAGAAAAAACTGTTGAGGAAAGTGGTGTGTTCACTGGGACTTGCCAAGAGGGTGAGTATATAAAACAGTGCTGTCAGGGCAGTGAACAGCCCTACCATGAGGCTGACATGATATGGTGGGAAGCCAAGGGAAGGCTATATTAATTATGATTACAAGTTATTTTTCCAACTTTCCAAATCGTATTCTTTTTAAAAATGCTTACCTGTTAATCCTTGTGGATGTGCCAAAAGAGTATTATAGTCTTCTCAAATGTGTTGCTCTTTGAGAATAATGATGTTGAGTCTACACGTTATTTCTGATTCTTACAATGTTTCTTTAAGAGGATGCCCATCTTGCAGATAAGAACACCAACTCTCATCTGTTTAAGAGCCCATCCCAGCTCATGTTGTGGATAACTGGGAGTTGTATTGAGTTTAGGTAAGATTCCAAAGCTTTGCAAGGGAACTTGCAGGGTGAGAAACTATCCTCCAGCCTTGGATAGAGTCACAGTCCTAAAGACCCAGGGCCACAAAGATTGGTCAGGCCGCTAGTGAGGAGCCACTCTTTTCGTGTCCTTTCAGGGAAGCCCTGTCCACTTGGGCTATTTCAGCTGCCCCTAGAGGAGATTTCAGTCATGTACACGTACGCTGGGGTCCCAATGAATATCAGGCCTGGTGACACCAACCAAAGGGTAGTGACTCCTTAGTGCCCTTACCAGTGAGACAAGTCCTGAAACAGAAAAGGGGGCAGGGAGATAGGGGCTGAGAAAGAAGACTGCCATGGAAATGGTGGAGCAGTGGTGTGGGGTCGCACCATAAAGACTCAGCCCTAAATTAGGCAAAGGAGGAATCAGGAAGACCACTGGGCATCCTGGGCTGAGATGGGCAGCCCTACCACCTGTGACCTAAGATGGGCTCAGAAAACACTCCATGTGGTGGCAGATATTACTGGAGCAGAAGCATCCAGATCTTGGGCGCTGGAGCCTGAAGGGCTGGGTTGATGATGGCTCTGTCCAGCAAGCCTCTTCACCTCTTGTTTTCCTTGCCTGTGAAGAGGGTCCTGCCTCCTTCGAGATGTTTGTAAGGATTCAAAATAGAATGCTTGCAACACACTTAGCGTGTGGTCTGCCTCCCAGCAAGCAATCACTAAAGGTAGCTGTTCTCATTAGTGTTCTTTTACTTTTTTTGAGTTTAGGATTTTTCTAAAAGCCTATAGTGCCCATTATCCACATACATTCAAAGTCTTCAGCTCATTTTTGGAGTCAGGGAAATGATTTGGAGTTAGAGAACATTCTGGAAAGCACTTTGGGAACAGTCTTCCTGGACAAGGCTGAGATCCTCAACTATAAGATCGCCATAATAACAGGACCTACATCCTTTATGGCAGCTGAGGTTGAAGGAAATAGTGCATATTTTAGCACAGTGTCTGTTGCATAGAAACCCTTCAAAAATGTTAGCAGTTGTCTTTATTATTTTAACTAATCACATCATTGTCACCATAGTCACTCTTTAAATTTTGGAGCATGAAGTTAGTTTGTTTTTTGTATCTTGTTTTCAAATTTCATTACCAAGAATTGGTTAGTTTTTGGTTCACTAGCTGATTACCATTTTTTTGGTCAAGAGACAATATCATTAGAATTTTATTGGCTAATTAATAAATTTTTTTTTCTGAGAGTCTATTCTACACTGCGTTTGTACACTGTTCTAGCACCGTGAAATCTCTCCTATCTTCTCAGGGTAGTTCAGGCTAACTTATATTTATCATAGACTAACCCAGTGGGCCTTCACTGGGGATGCTGTTACCCTGCTCATAGGCAATATCTGGAGCCATTTTTGATTTGTCGACACTGAGGTTGGGGGGCCGCCGCTTGGGTGGCTCAGTCGGTTTAGTGTCTGCCTTTGGCTTGGGTCATGATCCCAGGGTCCTGGGATGGAGCTCCCGGGTCAGCGGGGTGGGGGGAAGGGGGTGTCCCTGCTCAGCAGGAAGCCTGCTTCTCCCTCTCCCTGTGCCCCAACCCCTGTTTGTGCTCTCTGTCAAGTAAATAAATAAAATCTTAAAAAAAAAAAAACTGACCTGGAGGTTGCTGCTGGCATCTCTCGTCTGGAGGTCAGAAGTACTGTGAAATACCCTGAAATGAACGAGAGAGCCCTGCACAGCAAAGCTGGACCTAGCCCAGACACCAGCAGTGCCGAGGCTGAGAGACCCTGGTCTGGTGTCTACCCTTCCTGTCCTCTCTTGCTTGAGAACTGCCAAGGGAACCAGGGCCTGGTCACTGTGGTCTCTCACATCGGGCACTGTTTCTGAGAAATGCAAGTTGTGCAGCCCTGCAAAACGTTTTTAAGCCAAAGAAGAAAAATCACAGAGATCCAAAGCCTTTCGAGCGGTCCCTCCTCCCGGCTGGGTACAGCAGCCCTCTGGCATCCGTGTCCTCGCCCAGGCGCGGGCCTCGCCTCAGCAGGGCAACATTTTCCGTTTGGATCAAGCCTCCTAAGGAATCCACGGACTCCGAGCACTGAGGTCTGTCTGACCAAAGCAGGCGGGGGAAGGGCTTGGGTTCGGGGGGCTGATGCTGAACTTTCAACCCTCCTTAGCAATGTTGGCTGACCAGCAAAGCCAGCTGTACTTGGACAGTACTTTACACAAACAGACAACACAGACTGTTATCTTTCAAATTGGAGGCTTTCTCCAATGTCTTCTCATGTGGGCACTGTGCTCAGGCAGGAAGACCACCCACAGGCCAGCGCACAGCACCTCCCTGGGAGGCCTGTAATCACCCACTGCTCTCGCCACCTGCTCAGGCTGGGTTATCAGATGTGAAGGAGCCAGCTAATAACCGTTTATAAGCTATAAATGGAAGTGGCCATGGCAGGGAGCTGACAAACATTTGGGGGGCAACTTATTTGTGTAGCTGACTGTCATTTGCACCCCCTCTCAACGGCTTGAAAGTATGTGTTTCAGGTTACAGGATGTCCAAATGGCCCTCTGCAGGGAGGGCTGCCCTGCAGACGTGCTGTGTCTGTGGACAGTGACAGCAGCCCTGGATCCTTTCAGCCTTCCTAGACATCAGACTTTTTCCCTTAACTGGTGCTAAAAAGGAAATTCCCAAGCTGGGACTCCCTAAAACATCTCGTGTGCTCTGGGGTCTCAAATCTCAGTTTGTCTAAAAAGTGAGCTTTTACATACTCCATTAGTCTGGGCTGTTTTTCTTTTTTTCCCCAGGGGAGAGAAAGTGAGGCTAGAGATGCTGCACTTAGATGGACAGCTGACGGTCTGGGGCAACGGCAGATCCGGGCTACCACAAAGCATTTCAGTAAACGCTATAGGGCTGCGGACGAACCACCGTCCAGGTTAGCAGCTATCAGATTATCCAAAGAGGGAGGTTTTGGACATGAAAACTGTGAGGAATGGGGAAGAAGGGCCTTGGACATTTAGATAACAGCAGCGTCACCTGTCCTTTCACAGGGTGGGGGGAGTGGGCGGAGCCAGCTGACCCAGCCGGGTTTTATCTTCCAGGGAAGCCAGAGTTGGGAACAGGGTGTGGCCAGAGTTTTCAGGCTCTGAGCCCTCTGTGCTGGATGCTATCCACAGGCCTGCTCGGGTGCGGCGCCGGCAGGTGCCCATAGCGCTGGGTCCCAGGCCCCTGCCATCCCTTTCTATCTGAACCTTTTTCCATCCACATCCTTATTTGCCACAAGAAAGCTCTGGCTCCCAGCCCTGCGGGAAGCTAGGATGTTTGGCTTGAAACTCTCGTCAGGGATTCCAGCCGTAACTGGGCTGGAGGGAAGACGGCGGCAGACAAGGTTGTCGGCCATTCAAGGCCTCGGAGGACCTGCGAGCAATGCCCCAGAGACTCAGTGTGGCCGCTTGTATCAAGGGAGGGACAAGGGGCCCAAGAGCAGGAAGGTTTCAGAAACGCCTGACTCGACTTGGCCTCCAGAGGGGTCACATCCTCGTGGGCACCGAGAGAGCGTCGAGCAGAGGAGGGGGCGCAGCAGGAACGTCCTTGGGGCCTTCCCAGGGACAGGAGGACTGGCCGCCCAGAGCAGAGAGGGGCCTGCAAGTTACGGGCAGGGAAGGCGGGCGCCTGCTGGCTCAGCGGGTGAGCCTCCGCCTTTGGCTCAGGGCGGGATCCCGGGGTCCTGGGATCGAGTCTGACATCGGGCTCCTGGCAAGGAGCCTGCCTCTCCCTCTGCCTGTGTCTCTGCCCCTCTCTGTGTCTCTCATGAATAATTAAATCTTTTAAAAAAAAACAAAACAAAACAAAGGTCAGGGAAGGAAGGAAGTCGCGGTCAGGCTGTTAGGGGCTGGGGCCCTCTGTGAAGGGCCAGGCTTGCCCTTGGGGTGCCGGAGCAGGAGGGGCCGGTCCCATCCGCAGAGAGGGAGGCTGCGGGAGCCTGGGGGGGCCTGCGGGCGGCTAAATGGGTGCCCCCAAGTGGGAGGAGTGTCCGCTCAGAGGCAGCTGGAGGCCAGAGCGAGCCACTCCAGAGTGTCAGCCCCGCAGAGGGGGGGTTACGACTACACTGATGCCCAGTTGTCAGAAATTCGAGTTCAGAGAAGTTAAGCAATTTTCCTAAGGTCACACATCTTGTAAATGGTTGAATTAGAATTCAAACTTCGGCCTGGTGGGTGCAAAAGACCGCGCCTTCCCGTTTTCCCTCAGATTCTCTCTCGACTTCGCAGTGTAGGATTTCTTTCATGTGAGGCTTTTGCTTTTTTCTACGACTGATACAGGGCCTTGAGCACAGAACTTTTTTTGATACATCTTAAATATTAATCTTTCTGCTACCAAATTTCTCACTAATAAGTATTCTATTAGTCTACTACTTCAAAAAGTCAAAGACAAGAACAAAAACTTTTGGCCTCTTCTTAAAAGCATCCAAATTAATTACAATTATTTACTAAGTTAAAAATTATAGCCTATTTTTTTTTTTGCGAAGCAAAAGGAATTTCTGAAAGATAAAGGAGGCAATATAAATGTATTCCTTGTCTTTGCTACAAAGTATTTCTCTAGAAGTTTTTGTTAACTGAGTTCTTTGATAAAACTTCCACAATTTTCTAAAAGTGAAATGTATACTGCTGTCTTCAAAATAGCTCCCCAGCCAGATTCATCCCTGTACTTGTTAAAATATCACTTACATATTTGAGGGAGGAAAGTACATGGATTATGCAAGGTCTCACAGTAACTAGAAGTTAGAATTTAAGATTAGTATTTACCACTTCTGCTCTACATGCAAGCCAGAGCCAGGTTACCTCCCATATAGGTTCAGGGGAAAATGAAATCAGAAACCTAGCTATGGTGATTTTTACTGCGTTGAAGTTTTTGCCAAAGTTGGGTTCTGGAAGGAATTTCTCTCCAGGGCATTTTGGCAGGGACTTTGCTTTTTTTTTTTTTTTTTCTCAATTTTCACCTGGAGCACTTAGCTGGGATCCTCTATTGTATAATCGGTTTGCCTCAACCCTTCCTGCCCTCTTCTGTAATTTAAATCATAGAATAGTGGTCTTGTATTGCTAGAGAAAGTAATATATAAGAGTACATTACAGTGTATCTTTGTTACTGGCATTTATCTTTGTTCCTTCCTCCATAACCAACTGACAAGCACCAAGGGATGGCCTTCATTAATTTACTGGGGAATTAGCATTTTCTGTCCAGTAATGTTGCTCTTTTACCCAAGGAATTTCTATTGCCCACAGGTGGTTTGATGAAGCCACTGTTTCTGTATTAGTGATCTTTATATTCCATGAACCCAACATAAAAATCATTATGTCCACCGAGGTCTAAAGCAAATTAGGTTAGAATGTAAAGAAACAGAAAGATATTACTTTTTCATTTTGTTTGTTTCATTTTTAAATTAAAATGATGAAACTTTAAAATAGGATTGTTACAGACAGGGCTTTATGCCTCAGAGGGCCAGGAACTGAAGAAGAAAAAAGAAAAAAGCAGCAAGAGAAAAACAATGAAAAATGTTGATTTGGATAATACAAATTTTGCAACCCTCTATATTAAACTATAACAGCCTGCTGTATAGTAGCCTGCTGTATGCACTGTTTCTTACACAAAGAAAAATATCAATTATCATTGATATTGTTACTAAAATCTCAATCCCAGGATGCAGGGGAAATGGAAAAACTGAGCATGTGCAGGCCAACATCCCCACACTGCCCTCTGGTGGTGGCCCGCCTCTTGGCGCTTCTGCATCCCTCCCAGAGCTGAGGCGCCGGGAGCCTGGGGCGTCTGAGAGCCACGGCCACAAGAAGGAGGTCACTGCAGGAACTTTACGGTTATATCTCTTTCTGTGTCTTTACACATCTGGTTCCACCTCCCCACTGGAGCCTGCTAGCTACCTGGGGACAGGATCATGACATCTTCATTTTGTGTACCTAGTGCCCCCATTTAATAGATGCCCCGTGCCTGTTGAATTTATGTCAACTGAGTGAAGAAAGAGACACCTTATTACAGTAGGGTGTGGCTGGGCGCCTGGCTGGCGCCGTCAGTAGGGCATGCAGCTCTTGATCTCAGGATGGTGAGTTTGAGCTCTACATTGGGTGTAGAGATTACTTAAAAATAAAATCATAAGAAGAAAAAAAGGAGAGTGTGGCTGAGTGTCCCCACTTCTTTCAGAATAAGGGGACTGTGAGGGAACTTGCATAGTGGGGACCTGGAGCGTGGGCACTTGCATTGTGGGGCCGACTTTAGATTCAATTCAACCCCTGCTGCTGTGCCCTGGCCATTTTCTCTCTCCATCACTGATGTGGCTGAGATGATTGGGCCCGCAGGAATCAGACACAGCATTTGAAAAATTATTTGAAAAACCAATATTCTCTACACATTTCAAATGCAGGGACATTGAGAATCAAATGTAGAAAGGAAATAGCAGCTGACAGCAACTCTTCGACCTCCACCACCCAGGCACAGTGGCACTGACTTCTAGAAGTGCTTCCTTTTTTTGTTTTTGTTTTTTTTTTTTTTAAGATTTTATTTATCTTTTTGAGAGAGTGAGAAAGAGCACAGCATGAGCAGGGGCAGAGGGAGAGGCAGGCTCGCCTCTGAGCAGGGAGCCTGATGTAGGGCTTGATCCCAGGACCTCAAGACCATGACCCAAGAGGAAGGCAGTCACTTGACCGACTAACCCACCCAGATGCCCCTAGAAGTGCTTCCTGATGGAATAATTTAGTCCACCCTTTGTTCTCTCACACCTCCTCCTGCCCATGTGCAAATCATTCCACAGGGCTATATCTGTGAAATTAGAGTGCTGATTACCTAGAACTTTCCAGCTCAGACATTCCTTGACTCTAAAGCTAGTCTCTCATAATTTTTTTCTTTTTATTTGAATTCATTAAAATTTTGTTTTTAAAAGGTGATGCTGTAGACATATGTTCCCTGCTCTGCCTGCTGGTCCTTCATCCCCACCAGCATCTCTAACCAGTCTGCCCTTGACTCCTGCCTTTATCGGAGATGGCCTTTGTGAAGATGGGCTTCCATCTTCAGCCTTTTTAAAGAAAGCTCACATGAAGAAAAATATTCATTGTAGCGGTGTTCCTAATTGCTCAAAGCCAGAACCAACCCAGATGGACACTGCAGTGTGGCCGTATTCTGGATTATTATACCACAGTGACGATGACTGGCTATACACGGGTACATGTAAAACGTGTGGTGTGATGACCTGCCTGCCTGAACACCCATGATCAGGGAGCTACACCAAAAAAGAGAAAATATGGGAAACACTTGACATTTTAGATTTCCATTTCTTCCTAAATGGGAGATTTTAAGAAAGCATATTTTGAGAGAAACCTTAATTGACATTTCAGGGCAGCGTTTCTCACGGTGAGGCTGTGAAGCCCATCCAAATCATCCGGGAGCTTGCTAAAAATGAGGATGCCTGGGCCTGCTCTGGCGCTCCTGCAGCAGTTGCAGGTGGGGCAGGAAGAATTGTCATCAAGTCCCCGACTGGTTCTTCTGCAAAGCAAACTCAGACACTTGCTGTAAATTTTGGTTAACTCCTAAAGAGGGTGGTTCTTTGCTAATCTCCTAGCTTTCTTATCGTCTTGAATATCATGAAGACCCCTGACAGTTGAGGGCAAGAGCTGAGCTCAGGAGCATTCAGAACTGAGGGGGCCTCCTGCCTCCCCTAATTTCCCGGGTTATTCAAGAATCAGATTTATGAAGAGTGGTTGGCCAATGAGACAGTATTGCCCCGCAGCCTAAGACAGCAGATTTTAGGTTAGATTTCTTAGGGCAGAGAGAAGCCAAGAATGCCGTGCTTGCTTTAAGACAAAGCCGTAAGCCCGGGGATGTGGCTGCGTATTTGCTGTGATGAACTTAGTATGTGATGAGCGAAAGACAAATAACGACAGTCAAGATAAGCTGATTGGGTTTTTTTTTTTGTTTGTTTGTTTTGTTTTTGTCCTTTCTAAAGACAGATTTCAGATCTGTCCGATAGCTGACCTTCAAGTCCCTACTTTATTATTCTAAGACATGTCGCCACTGCAGGAAGCAATAGTGTTGGTCAGAGGGAAAAATTCAGCAGCAGTTTTGTTTAGTCTCTGCCAGGGGTGCAGAGCAGCACAGGAACGAGTTAGGTATGGTTTCTTTCTTTTTTTTTTTTTTTTTTATGATAGGCACACAGTGAGAGAGAGAGAGGCAGAGACACAGGCAGAGGGAGAAGCAGGCTCCATGCACCGGGAGCCTGACGTGGGATTCGATCCCAGATATCCAAGACTGCGCCCTGGGCCAAAGGCAGGCGCCAAACCGCTGCGCCACCCAGGGATCCCAGGTATGGTTTCTGTTCACCTGATAGCAACGTGTGGGATCACTGATTCACCCTCTTAGATGTGGGGACATCTCCTGGATCAAGATCATGAAATGAGTGACTGGGTCTTCCTGGCCAAGGACAAGGGGGGGAAATTGAGACAAACACTGGATCATTTTAGCAAAGGGGAAATAGCAACTTTATTTCCTCTGCAATCTCTGTGCTTTTGGTGTGCAGACCCATCTAAATAAATATATTTAGTCATTATGAAAATAAGATTTATTTCAGAGTGTCCACCTGAATTAACTGACGGATGGAGTTTTCCTTGGTTACTGTACATCACATGACCTCAGAGACCACATTTCACAGTAGTTGAGTATGGATTATGCAGTCCCCTGACTGACAACAAGGTTTTCGTTTTGTTTTTTAAAAGATTCTATTTATTCATAAGAGACACACAGAGAGGCAGAGACATAGGCAGAAGGAGAAGCAGGCTTCCTGCAGGGAGCCCGATGCAGAACTCGATCCCAGGACCCGGGGATCATACCCTGAGCCGAAGGCAGACGCTCAACCGCTGAGCCGCCCAGGTGCCCCTACGAGGGGTTTAAATCCCAGCTTTGTGGCTTCAACTGTGGGTGACCTGAGTTGGGTGACCAACTGTCCTGGTCTGCCAGGGACTGAGAGGTTTTCTGGGTTATGGAATTTATAGCCCTGGAACCAGGAACATCCTGGGCAAACCAGGACCAGTCAGCCATCCTAAACCCGTGGCTCAGTGTCCTGTCTGTAAAGTGGGGGCACCGGTGGAGTAACTGACCTGCAAGGTGGTTGGGGGATTAGAGGAGATGATTAACATTTGGAACAGCGGAACAGCGAGCCCACTGTGTTTGGCATCACTTTGACACTAAAGATGGCCTGTTTTACCTGTTCCCTATTGTGTGTAAAGACCAGACGGCAGACATCACTTATGGACCTTGTGGAAAGTCCACTGGAACCTTCCTCCACTGTGTGAGATGCTTGTAACAGGTACTTGATGTTTTCCATGTGGTTAACAGTCATGACAGTAGGGGCTTGGATGTCCCCTATGTTTCTCTGGGTGACTGTGGTGTAGCCAACACACTCACCAGTGAGCCATGGAAGGGGGAGGGCATGGCTGTCTCAGGAAGCCGGTCAAGGAAAAGGGACTCGATTAGTTCTTTGATTTCCTCCAAAGTTTTTGGTGTGAAAAAAGAAAAGTATGATGGGAAAAGTGGGTCATCCATGCCCAGGGAAGGTGGTCATCACTGCCTGGGGCATAGATGGAGACGGGCGGGGAGGTGCCCTGGGTGGGGAGGGGAATCGTTAGGGCTGGGGGAGGGGAGGTTCAGCAGAGGCTTAGGTCCTTGAGCTAGTCAGGAAACTTAAAGACCACCTTGACACAGGAGGCCCCATCACAGAAGGAAAGGGGACCTGATTTGTTCTTTGATTTCCTCCAAAGTTCATGGTGTGAGTGTGGAACCCAGGAAATTTAACAAAATCCCCTACCCCTGGACAAGCAGAGACCTGCTTAGGGCACTGCCCCACCCTAGTCAAGACCAGGGCATACCCTAATCGGAAATCCGCTCAGTGATAGGCCAGTTCAAATGGATACTATAGGGTAAGATGTAATTCAATCGGCCACCTGCTTGTGGACCCACATGACTGTGCAACTTTCTGCGTACCCCATTGGCCACTGGTCCCTATAAAGCTGCTATGCCTCTTGGTCTCAGGGTCCAAGTCCCTGCTCCGCTGTGTCGGGTATACTTGGACCCAAGCTCGAGCTTGTAAATAAACCCTCGGGTGTTTGCATCAGTGTCAGCTCCTTGGTGGTTTCTTGGATTCGCGATCTTGGGCACAACAGTGAGAAAAGAAAAGTATGATGGGAAAAGCAATCAGTAATGAAAAGTAAATTGAGGAACCATGCACCTGCTGGGCCAGCTTACAATAGATCTCTCCGTTCATTCATGCATTCAGTAAATCAACACATACAATTATTGAACACCTACTATGTTGAGTGCTGCCTGTGCTCGAGATATGTCCAGAACACAGCAGACAATGGCTTTCTGTCCTAGTGGGTACAAATTTCTATTCCCTCCCTCAGCATGTAGTTATGGAGTCCTCACTGTGTTCTGTGCAGTGTTCTAGGCACCTGGTGGCATTTACAGACTAATAAACATACATATAGGAAAATATCAGGGTAATGGGAGAATAATATTGGCTAATGCTTACCGAGTGCCTACTCTGGGGATGATGCTGCTCCAAGCGCTTGAGGCGTATCACCTCATTGAATCCTCACAATAATCTACCTCATATTAACTAACTAACCTACTTCATATTAAATGAGTGAATATATTATTATAAAGATTTTATTTATTTATTTAGAAAGTGAGTGGGGGGGCAGGTAGAGGGGGAAGGAGAGAGATAATCTCAAGCAGGCTCCACATTCAGTGAGAAGCCTGATGTGGGGCTGGATCTCACAACCCTGAGATCACGATCTGAGTCAAAATTAAGAGTCACTTAACCAACTGAGCCACTGAGGCACCTCGTGAATATTAATAATTGTTATTCTCGTCTTATAAATGAGGAAACTGAGGCAGAGATGAGAGCAAGGATTAATGCTCCCATGCCTACACCTAACCACCACACTACACTGTTGCTCTAGAATAGTGCTTCTCGACTAGGGTCAGCTTTGCCCCATAGGGAGAATTTGGAAATGTCTAGGGACAGTTTTGATTGTCACAACTTGTCTGGTGTGTAGAGGGCAGGGATGGTGCTAACATCCTACAATGCACAGGATAGCCCTCACAACAAAAGACTGAGCAGCCCAAGATGTCAACAGTGTTGAGGTGGAGAAGCTCTGTTCCAGAATGCCTGGGGAGTGGGCAATGTCAGATAGGAGGTCACAGAGGGCTCTGTAATCTTCAGTGTTTGAGCCGAGTCCATGATCACAAGACGTCCAAAGGCATCAGGCATGCACATATTTGGGAATGGCAAGTGCAAAGGCCGGAGGAGGATGGGCACTGGGTGTGTGCAAGCAAGCCAGTGTGATGCGAGTGAGTGACTGAGGAAGAGTGTGAGAGGTGGAGCTCAGATCAGGTAGGGAGTTGTAGCTGAAATAAGGGGCTGAATTTATGCTCAGTACAATTAGAAGCCACAGGAAGGCCAAAACTGTGATTCTATGTGGCTTTTTATCTTCTTTTTTTCTTATCTGTGTTTTACAGTTTATGGGCTGAATCATGCCCCCTTCAACTCACAAGTTGAAAAATCCTAATCCCAGGACCAAGGAATGTAACTGTATTTGGAGATGCAGCCTTTAAAGAGGTGATTAAGTTAAAATGAGGTCATTACGGTGGGCCCTAATCCAATCTGACTAGTGTCCTTATAAGAAGAGGAGATTAGGACAGAGACACACATAGAGGGAAAGCCTTGTGTGGGCACAGAGAGAAGACAGCCATTTACAAGCCAAGATGGCAGGCCTCAGAGGAAAGCAATCCTGCTGACACCTTTATTTCAGACTTCCAGCCTCCAGAACTGTGAGGAATAAATTCCTGGTGTTTAAGCCACCCTATCTGTGGTACTTTGTTATGACAGCTCTGGCACACTAACACAATGACTGTTTTCCAGGGAGAGAAAAGTGTGTACACAAAGGAGTGATTAAAGAAAAAAAAAACACGTAGCAAAATTCTTTAAAAAGAATAACCAAAGTAGACATTGTCAATATGTCTGAGACTCCAAGTAGAAACTAAGGCTTTCTTTAAAAACTCGCTGTAAGGATAAGAAGATAAATGATTAAAAAAAATGTGAGTGCCCCAAGAAGAATAGAAGCAAGAGGACATGCTCGTGGCAACCTACCCCAGAAGACCAGACACACTCATCTTGAGGTGAAGGCTGCACCATCTCCGGCCACCCAGCCATCAGGGGACTGAGTTTGGTGAGAAGCACACAGAGCTGTGGGGTATGCATTGTAGTCAATACCTTTCTCCTTCAGATGAGTTTTTAAGAACTGCTTTGGAAAAGTCAGTTGAGTTTACAAAAGGCATTCAAAGGTTATGAAAGGTGTGGCATCATAGCAAGAAAAAGAAAAGGAAAGGAAGGAGAGATAGAGGCAGGGAGACAGAAAGGGAGGGAAGAAGGAAGGAATGGAGGGAGGGAGGGAGGAGCAGAGACAAAAGACATAAGTGACTCAAATGTTTTAGCAGATGGAATCTCCTAATGGCCACTATGGATAGATGCCAAAATAGAAAAGGGGAGTTTTAAAGAAAATCTATAATAAAATATGGAAAATGGACTAAAGAGGAGAGACAAAGGAAGTGTAGAAGTACCTTGAACTTTTCATTTTCATGTGTTCAGAACAGTGCTGGTTTGTGGACCACAGACACAGCGCCATGTAGTGTTTCTCTATGTCCCATTATGAATGGACCATGACAGCCACCCCCAAAGTCCATGCCCGGTCAATTGTGGAAGTGCCTTATTTGGATCTCAGAAGGAAAGCTCAATTGTGTCTTCTCTGCAATGTAATCTGGCCTACACAGAGAGGGCTGGAGCAGAGCTGTTAGGATTTTCTTTATTTAGAACTACCCATTGCCCTCACTTACCCGCCAGCTTGTGAGAAACTGTCCTCTCAGTAAATGCCCAAGAACAATGAACACTGACCAAACATTTCCACTGATCCTCCCAGTCTGGGCCTCACTTCTCAGTTTGCTAAATGCTTGCTGTACCAAATTCCCCCTGGGGAAAACCCGTTCTTCCCAAGTGTCTCATGGGGTTTGGTGGGTGTTGGGTCTGGCTGGGGTGAGGAGGTTTGAAATGGAGTTAAAACCAGCTGAGTGAGGGAGAGTCATCTGGTCTTGTGCACCTGGCTGAGGCACGGTCAACTTCTGAGCGAGGCTGCCTCCTAGGATGAACTTCACTAAGAGAAAAGAAACCTGGAAAAGTAGATGGAGGGAGGGAATAAAAGCATGCCCTAGCATTCAAGGCTCAAGAAATTGTGTGGTGGGACTGACTGTGTCCTCAGAGTGTGAGGAACCAAGGAAACATGACAGAGAAATCCTGAAAGCAGACCCCAGGGTCCTTGGAGTAGGTGACTTTGAACATGGTCCACAAGAGTCCCTTACTCCTGGTAGGCATATCCTGACGCCATCCTTGCCCTGGGTACAGCTGGACCTACTGACTTGCTCTATGATTAGGTTACAAAAGATCATGCCTTCCATCTGGCTAGCAACCTCTCTCTCTTGCTGGCTTGATGAAGAAGCTGCCGCAGTGGAGAGGCCCATGTGGCAAGGAACTGAGGTCTCAGTCCAACAGCCTTGGATGAACTGAGTCCTGCAGTCAACCACCCAGAGAGCTTGGAAGTAGATCCTTCCACAGTTGAACCTCTGTTACAAGTTTGTGGGCAACCTTGGAGCCAACACTTCAGTCACAGCCTCTGAGGAGTCCTGAAGGACAAGACCCCACTAATGAATGCCATGCCCAGATTCTGGACCCACAGAAGCAGTGACATTTTAACAAGTCATTCTTATAAGCCACAGAAATGTAGGGTAATTTAGTACACAAGAGAAAATATAGTCCCCAGCTGAGACTTGTGTCACCTCACACAAGATCCTGAGTCAGAGGTGGGCCTGGTGCCACTCACGTCTACAGCACAAGCAAGTGATTCTAACCTAGAGAGTCCCCTCCAAGTCTGAGGTTCGAGAACATGTTGGCTTGCCCATACTTGATACTAGCTGTACTTCTCCTGGGCAGAAGTCTTGCCCTTTCTTGCCACTGTAGACCTGCACTGGGAGCTTCCAGGTACACTCTGATGCCCAAATGTGGGCGCTGGCATCCTTTGTTAGTGAGATGAAACGTTCTCTTGAAATTTGTAGGCAAGGAAAGGCTCTGAAACTACTAGACACAGAGCCATTTCTTGAATTCTTTTTGAAATAGTTTTCTTTTGCTCTACTTTTTTTCTTTCCCTAATACCACCTTCTAAGATACTTTATACTCAACTCATTTATTCTGTTTATTGCTTATTGTCTGTCTCCACCCACCTCCATATACTCTGAAGAAGCTCTACCAGATGAGGATCTTTGCTTTATTCTCTGATGTACCTCAAGGGCATAAAACTGCCCAGAGCACAGCATATGCTCAATAAATAAATCCCTCAGTAAGGGACTGTTTGTTTGGAGGTGAGGTAGGGTGCGGTGAAGAGGGAAAGGTATTCAGGTGGTTAGCAATAAACTTTGAACTGTGCTTGCCATAATTCTTTTTTTTTTTTTAATGGCCACATCAGGCTGTAAGCAGTGTATCCTGACCAAACTTAGAGGATCCCAAGAGTTGACCCCAATATGACTGCTCCTCTCAGAACCTGCAGGGATCCCACATCCCCCATCCTCTATCCCAGGCTGCCAACACACATTACAATTCTTCTATGAGAATAAAGACATATAGAAGTCTGGGAACCACTGTCCAGCTAATTCACTTGAATTGTAAAGTTCAAAAAAGAACATTTGTAAGTATCAGCACACTGATAATTATACTGAATTGGACACTTATTCTTTCTCTTGCCTAGGGTTTATTTTCCTTTCTTTTAATCATAGAATCCATAGTTTTCTAGAAAACCTCTTACTTCTTGTAAATCCGTGACTATATTTAAATCCGGATCTGCAGTAGGTACCTGCCCCAGGCCTGAGGAATGAGTGATTGGAGTGATTGGTCTAAATTCCTGTATGTGATCCCATACACCTAATAAGAGTCAACTGGGGGTGTTTGAATTATGACAGAGATTCTTCTTTTTCTGCAGTTTCAGAGGATGAAGAATAAGCTTGAATCTCCTAGAATCTGTCTCCAGTTCTGAACCTGCCTGATAAGAGCCAACATGGAGGAAAGCTGAACCAAGAGGAAAAGAATGAGGCTAAGTTCTGATGACCTCATTGCAGTTTCTGGATCCAGCTATGCCTGAAGCTAGTAGGCTTTAAGGTATATGACTCAGTATATTCCCATTTTCTTCCTGACATTAGTTTGAATTAAAAGAGTCCTGACTAATCAAATAAAACATAGAGGATAGAGCCCCCGAACCAACCCATCTCGTTTTCCTTATCCTTGAAGCAAAACAACAGATGTAAATGTGCATATTACCAATGATTAAGCTAATACTGCTGTATTTGTGACAACAGTGTGTTGTTGTTGTTGTTTTGACAAGTTTTTTAAATTGAAGAGTTTATTTGAGCAAAATTGGTTCAAACTGGGCAGAATTCAATATAGCAGATAGAAGGTCCAATTTGTTGTACAGAATTAAAGACTTTTATAGGCAGAGCAGAGCAGGAACAAGGAAGTTATAATAGGAAAAAAAGTGGGTTGGTTATCACAAAGTTTTTTCCTTTCCTTTTCCTTTCCTTCTGGGAGTGGCAGGAGTCTATTAGGCAGATTATCTACTGCTGATCAGGTGATTCCTGATCTAATGGTTTAAAATTTCATTTCTGGAAGAGTTGAGACTGCAATTAAGTCTTGGTTTGGTGATGTGGGGATTAGCATAAGTGACTCCATTTTGAATCTGTTGTCTTGTTTTTAAAATAAGTTTCATTTCACTGTAGAGTGAATTGGTTTTTTTAAAATTTAATTAAAGTATAATTGACACATGCATGGTCACATTAGTTTCAGGAGTACAACATAGTGATTCCACAGTTTATACTATATGCTACGCTTACCACAAGTGTACTATCTGCTATGACAGCATCTTGAAAAAAATTTCTCTGTGCTGCTGTAGAAGAGGAACATTTTGAGCAAGGATGCTTCTGACTGTTATCCTACTGACAGAACTCACCAAGATGCCCATTTCTCTGGTATTTATAACAATCAGATTCTTGATGCCACTGATCCACTTTCGTAAACCTCTAAAACCCAGGGTTTGTTGGGTTACTTGCCTCTGTCCACTACTATGATAGTGACAAGCTCATACCATTTTCTTCCCCATTGACTAAATTCCCTGTACTGTACCTTTGGTCCCCATGACTTATTCATTCCAGAACTGAAAGTCTGTGCCTCCCACACTGCTTCACCCCTTGGTCACTGCCAATTTTTATGTTTCTCAATTTTACATAAAAGTGGGATGGTTTCTTTAGCACAAACATGAAGTATGAGTGGTGAATAGCCCTGTTTACTCTGGATAAGCATAAAACATGGGGTTTTGCTGGTTGAGAATATACAATGTTTCTATCCTGTCACTCCAGGCCACTGTAGCCAGAGCCACATGCAGGCCTACATCTGAATGAGAGGTAAGTGGAAAGTCTGAGCCAAAGCGTCTGCCCTGGTGGCTCTCCGCCTTAGGGAACTGAACTGCATGGTGTGTGGTCCAGGAGCGCTCCAATTACACAGCCTCCCCCCCACCCCATTCCGACAAGTCCCCAGGGGACAAATGCTTTGTAAAGCTTCCCGGGGATTCCCCAGCGACCCCCACTCTAGGCTGAGAATCAAAGCTCTGAGCTGCCCTTCCTGTCAAGAAGTCCCATCTCTCAGGCTCTCATCAGATGAGGAGCTGGGCTCCATCCACAAGCACCTTATCTCCAGAATGAAAATACCCTTATGATTGTCAAAGTAAGTAATGCATTCACTATAGAAGATTTGAAAATTCCAAGGGATATAAAGAAGAACAAAACCCCACATATGCTCTTGCCAGCTGCTGTGGTCACGTGGGCGCCCATCAGCAACGACCCAGTCCCGACCTCCTGGACCAGCATCTGTATTTTCCCCGGACCCTCAGTGGGTTGTGTGCATATTCAAGTGTAAGAAACCCGGAGCTAGACAATCCCACAACTACACTTGAGTTCGTTTCCTCATAGACTTCTACATGTTTACTGAGGTTGGGATAAATACACAATAATTCATATGGTAACTGTGGACTTCTAAAATGTTACTTTGATTTTATTTTAATATTATTTAAATATTCAGTTTAGTGTCCTGCTTCTCTTCCTTAACAGCAGACGCTAGATGCCATCACTTTTGATTGTTTCTGAGGCTTGCTTAAAAGCTAGTGTCTCCATTCTTGTGTGAAGAATAAAATGACAGGCAGCACACAAAGGGTTAACGCCCGTTGGTCGCTTTAATACCCATCTAAAGACGCTGTGGCCACCTCCAGCCAAGCCCAGATTTTGTAATGTTTGCCATGCGTTTGCTTCGTGTTGAAAGATGGACTGAATGGAGATTTCTTTTTGTTTGCACGTATTTGTGTGTGTGTGTGTGTGTGTGTGTGTGTGTTTCTTTGCGCACAGTCTCTGTGTGTGGCCTTCTCTGGGTGAAAGCGCAGTGTTCCCACTATTGCTTATCCTGAAGGCTTTCCAAACCTCCCTCCCTGCTGACAGACAGCCAGAAGGGGGGCAGGGGGCACATCTCCCCACAGAAAGAAACTGCAGCGAACTGCAGAGATTTCTGAGTCTGTTCCTACTCAAGGAAGGTGAGGGAACCCTCTTTTAAAAAGCCTTGCTTACAACGCCTGTTTCTTTTTAGACGCATAGTTTTGGAAGGTGCCCAAGGTGCCCAATGGACTGTCTACCGTGTCCCAACCTTCTTCAGCAGTGCTGGGAAAACAGAAGAGGTGCTTGCAGGTCGGGATGAAGGGCTGAGTGATCCCTGGGGCCTCTGGGACCAGGGAGAAGGCAGGGGGTGGGTAGGGGGAGGCAGAGTAGGTGGTGCTTTGCCGTGGTGGAAGGCGGGGACTGGCCAGAGGTGAGAGAGGAAGGAATGTCACCACTCCGTAGGGGCCAGCAGCTCACCTGCTGTCCCTCTTTCCTACAGGGATGGTCTGCTCTCTCCTTCACTCCCTCTCTCCCTCTCTCCCTCTCTTCTTCTTCTCTCTCTCTCCCTCTCTCTCTCTCTCTCTCTCACACACACACACACACACACACACACACACACACACACCAGGAACCCAAACCCCCCCCCCCAACCCTTGCTCAGTCCTCCACCCCACAGTCCCGCCCTGGGTGCTGTGGCCTGGCCCCTTCTCTTTGTTGTTAACAGGACACTGACTTTAGAAGGCTTTAGAAGCCGAGACTGGGGTAGGCCCCACCTCCCCAGGTTCCCCAAGTCTCCATGGCCCCACGGCCCTGTGACATGGAGAGCAGGCCAGCCAGAGCCCGTAAGCTGCCCCCAAGAACAACCCACAGCTCTGGTGGCTGTGGTTCCTGGGCTGGCGCGGCTCTTGCCTGCTGTCTCCGCCCTCCCTAGGAGCGTTGCCCTGCTCAGAGGTCCCATGGGACTCTCCAGAAAACTGAGGCTGAGCTGCCTTGGTTTGCAGCTGTGGCACCTCCCCAGCCCCCACGCACGCATGGGCCCCAAAAATACCCAGTACAAAAGTCCCCTGTTCACTTCTGGTAAACTTTCAACTAAAAAGTTCAGTGTGTAGGTGAACAGGTCTGGATCCGACCTGTCTGAATACTGAAACAAAAGACAGGGCGTTTGGAGCCTGTTCGGTGCCGGTGGAAGACAGTATCCTGTGGGCGCCCAGCACCAGTCCCTGCTGGCGTCACAGCGCGGCCCCTGCACTGCTGGCTTCCTGTTACCTGGCCTCACTCATCCTGTTCTCTGTGGAGGTGGGCTGAGCAAGAGACTCCTCAGGGCTCAAGATGGTTTCTCAGATGTGGGCTTTGGCCAGCCCCTGAAGGTACTAAAAAACTGTAGGTAGCTTGGCCACCTACGTGCAAACCCTGAAGGGCATCTTCCCCAGTCTCTGCTGAATTCACACCATTGAACTTTGTGCCTTCTACAGCTTTCCTCGCTATTGGGACTGGACACCTCTACAAAAACATTTCAAAATGATATTTTAAAACATAGCATTATTTGTTTTTTCTTCTGGAAAAGCTAATACCTCATATTTCTCCATAGCTTGCTTCGAATAAGGTGGTGGGTAAGGGATAGATGAGCATTAGTGTGCTGACGAGGAAGAGCATGAGACATGAAGGAACCAAAAGTCCTGGGTTCAGATCACTCTTCAGCCACTTACTGGTACAGTCGATAATCTTTCTGGGCCTCAGTTTCCTCCTCTGAAGAACAGGAAGCATAATACTATAGGCCTGATTATATTACAAGATGGTTTGTGAATCAAGTGAGCCAGGGTTTGTAAATGCATTTATTCACCAGAAGGTACAACAAAAGTGAGTTATTTTGCTTTAAAATTTTTTTTCTCATTTTATTTATTGATTTAAAAAAATTTTTAATTTAAATTCAGTTTACCAACATATAGCATAATACCTAGTGCTCATCTCATCATATGTAAAAAATAATTTGAAATAAATATTAAGTATTTCTGGAAGTCTGGGTTTCCAGAACCCTGGATATCCGGGCCATTTACTCTCAGGTGGCATATAGTGGTCCCTGTGTGATCTGCCACAGTCGCTTTCTCAAGTTTTGGGAGGACTTCCTAATGTAGCAAATATGAACAGTAAGAGCTCTAGAAACTCATTCTTCACTTATCTGCTTTCTTTGTCTTGAACCATCACAGTCAGCACAATGGTTAAGGATGCAGGTGCCATTGGAATTGGACTGACATAGCTTTGAATCTGGCTCTGCCTCTTTGGCAAGTTACTTAGCTTCTCTGAGCCCGGTTTTCTCATCTGTAAAATCGGTATAATAATAAAAATTAAAATTAAAAAAATAATACATAGCTTATTAAATTCTTGTGGTATTAAAAGACAATGCACTCAAATTGCTTACTAGAACAGCATCTAGCACATTGAGTCAATGTATGTAAGATGATGATGATGATAATTATTTTAAAGAATTTGAGAGAAAATTTCTATCAACTGGTTCCCTTGCATTTAGCAGGAGGACTCTCTACTGGCCATGCATTCACTTGATGAGCATTTACTGAATACCTTCTATGAGACAAACATACTTTTTGGTTCCCTTTGATGAAGAGCTACCACCCTAACAAACTACTACCCTCTACTCTAATACTGAGAGCTCCAATTGCAGTGCACAAAAGGAAGATGAACACAGGGAAAGTTAGGACTTGGTTCAGAGTAATGGCAGGGTTCAGCGGGGTGCCAGGGATGTGGGAATAGATCTTTGGCATCTGTAGTAGATTGAGAACATGGTAAAAATGATCTGGAGCCGTGCTGCATTCAGAGACAGTATAGACTGCAAAGCAAAAAGACTCAGAAATGTAATGACTGAAGCAAGATAGAAGCTTATTTCTTGCTTACTCAAGGATTGGGTAGACAATCCAGGCGACAGTGGTGGCCTCATGGCATCAGGGAGCCAGGCTCTCTCCACCTCGTTACTCTGGTTCACTTAGCTCCCAGAAACAGTCCAGTCCCAACAGAAAGGAGAAAAGGGAAGGCACAACCACTCCCTTTAAGGACATGACCTGGAAATTATACATATTCCTATAATAATTTAGTCACGTGACCACAGCTAGCAAGGGATACTGGAAAATGTAGTGTTCATGCCAGGTTGCTGTCTGGCCAGCTACAATCTGGGGACTCTTTTACTACTGGAAGGAGGAGAGGATCTTGGGGGAGCAGCTAGCAGTCTACAGGGTAGGCTGAGAGGAATAGCAATACAGTAGACCACAGAGCCGATGGACAGTTTTGCCAAATAAGGGAGAATGGGTAACAAGAGGCAGTAGCAGTGGCTGACTGCCTGGGGGAGCTGAGACGCTGACCACTGACGACTGTATGGCTGGGTGGTTGGAAAGAGGACAGTACGGTAGGAGGTGTAGCATCTGTGCATGTGGCTGCACTACGGCGGGCACTTTGACTACATGGGATTGCAGGAGAGAGTGTGATTTGAGGCCTGGCATATCATCACCACAGTGCCTTTTCTGGGACATCCTGATTCTGTCTGGGATTTTTCTCTGCTACTTGAATCATTTGCCTCATTCATTTTGGAGTCACTTCACTGACTTTCCACTCAGGTTTCTACTTTCTTATATGAGCTTGAGCCACTAATCACCCCTGCCTAGGGTCTGGAGGTAGCAATATTAGTAAGGAAGGACAAAGGATTGGGCTAAAGACTTCCAAGTAGTTTAGAGACTGTCTCACCTGGGATGAGAAGGATGGTTGTAGTCAACTTTCATGGTCTTCTCCAAATTTACAGTCTGGAGATCTCCACAGAGCTGTTGACAACTCAGTCTAAAAAGTCAGACAGGCTTGAACTTGCATAAAGCAATGTAGGGAAGACATATCAGTATACATGTTTTTAATTTAATTATTTAATTTAATTAAATTAATTTCCTTTGCATATTTTTAATTTTAGAGTTTGTATCTCCACCCTCATTTCAAGAACATGACAGCATCAAGCCAAACATTATCTTTATGAACATGTGCCATGGGATGCCTGGGTGGCTCAGCAGTTTAGTGCCTGCCTTCAGCCTAGGGCGTGATCCTGTATGCTAAATGCATCTGAACATGAGTTCCTGCATTCTTATTTGTTTCTCCATAGGGAAAACATGCTCTGAACCAACTGCACATTTGGAGCAGCATCTTATGATTTCAAAAGCCTCCATCTGTGGCCACCAAACAGGCATCTGTGATGGGCATCTGTACTCTCAGCTTGTACCTGACTTTACAGAGGTGTGGTTCTTCAGCTCACATATGGTATTTCCAGGGTGCCCACTGGGTTGCTAGAGCCCCCAAGACTTGGAGAAAGAGAAACATGCTAAATGTGTCTATGCAAAACTTCACTTTTATCTGCCAAGAAGTAATATAGCTGATTGTGCTACAGGATAATGTGGGCTTACGTGTTGGTCCTCAGACACTGACTTCTCGAGATATCTCCAGAAACGATGGATAGGAGGTAAAGTACCAGCATTCTGGTTTGGTTTTATCACAGAAAAAAAATTGGTCACTCATTATAGCTCCATGTGCCAGACACTTGTGTTTGTGTTCCAAGAATAAAGGGCCTGGATGTGATAGACATGCAAACAAATAATTACAATATACTATGTGAGTTCTAGATTGAAAGCTGTAGGACTACAGCAAAATCAGGGCACCAAAGGTTGGATTTGACACCCATAGGAAAGCCCTCTACATTCTGGCAGTTCAGGACCCAAAAGAATAAAGTCAGGCACCCCTCACTCTAAAATGAAGCTATCAGTCAAAGCGTGCAAATGGCACCAACATTGACCATGGAAACATGAAAACAATGGGGACAGATGACAGGAAAGAAATGAAAAGACTTGGAGGTAGATGAGCTAATGACTTCAGCTACAAAGCAGGGAGACAAGAAATTTCATCTTTAGTATAAGTAAACAATGCTACCTATACAACCACAAATAATAGAGAAATTCAAATAGTGGTGAACCTTTATTGACAGGAAGAATAAGAAATGGAGGAAGGGCTCAGTGAGCTGAAGTCAAGAGATGGTGTCTACAATGGAAAAATGGAGAAGTGAGAATAGAAACATTATTTAGAGATGTGGTAGTAACTAGGGAGCTCAGGTAGGGCTGGGGAAGTCCTGGGGTATGTTACTTGCTTTTCATTTTAAGCCCTTCTGTACTGTTTGATTTTTGTCTTGTTGCATTTGTTAGAATTAAGTTTAGTTGCAAGTGGCAGAGTACTGGAAATAACAGTAGCATAAATAAGAAAGATGTTTACTTCCCTCTCATATAAATTTAGCCCAGGGTAGGCAATCCAGGACTACTATGGTGGCTCTGCTCCATGCTGTCGTCAAGGCTTCATACTCACTCCCGCTCACAGCTCCACCATGCCATCCCTAGACTGTGGTCCTTGTCCACATGGCATCCATGGTCGAGGCAGCAGAGTGGAGGAAGGCAAACCAGGCATAGGCACTAGCAATGCTGCCTCTTGGAAAGGTCCTAGAAGTCCTCGCAGGACATTTCCTATTACATTTTATAGGTCAGACTTTAGTCACATGGCTATAGCTAGCTGCAAAGGAGGCTGGGGAGTGTAGTTTTCATACTGAATTTCCATACACAAAATTTTAAAATTCTGTTACTATGGAAATAGGGGAGAATATATATTGTAGGACAAATAGCTGGCTCATTCTACACTCAATTTGATATGATAACAAAAATAATGAACATTTAATGATAGACCTATGTTTTCATAGGAAAATGCTGGAAACAAAGTAGCAAGAATAGAATGAGTTGATAGAACGAAAGAAGAATGCATGGATGAATCAATGTGTGATCAAGCAAATATCATGGAATAATCAGTGTAAAACCCAAATGGTGGATGTGTTCACTGTGTAATTTCCAACTTCTCTATATATCTGAAATGTTTCATAATAAAATGTCGAGAGAACAGTAATAAAATCAATTATTTTTTTAACTACTTTAAAAATTCTTAGCATGTCTAACCTGAGAGCTTGGTTTTTCCCATTTCTTCCATTCAAGTCTTCAGGTTTTATACAGAATTCCTCTAATTCTCGATATTCTGACTTCTGTACTCTCAACCCCTCCTCCTCCCTCTGTCATTTTCCACTTACTTTCTGGCTCTGTCTAGGTCTATGTTTTTTAATTTTTATAATTTTACATTTTGTTTGATTTTAATTTAAGTATAGTTGACACAATATTATAATGTTTCAGGCGTATGACATAATGATTTGACAATTACATACATTACAAAATGCTCATCGTAAGTGTAGTTACCATCTGTCACCAATATTATTGACTATATTTCCTTTACTGTATTTTCATCCCTGTGACTTACTTATAACCA
Organism: Canis aureus; assembly: GCF_053574225.1. Taxonomy (NCBI): domain Eukaryota; kingdom Metazoa; phylum Chordata; class Mammalia; order Carnivora; family Canidae; genus Canis; species Canis aureus. The sequence goes on along the minus strand of NC_135611.1, from coordinate 71,549,145 downwards.
GAAATTTGTACCTCTTAATCCCCTGACTCTGATTCTGGTGAGATTTGTTTGTTTGCTTGTTCATTTGTTTTGTTTTTTAGATTCTACATACTAGTGAAATCGTAGGAATTTGTTTTTGTCCAACTTGCTTCACTTAGCTTCACTCTACTCCATCCACGGTATTGTGAATGGCAAGATTTCATTTTTTTTTAATGGTATATCATGCATATATACCACCTTCTCTTTATCCATCCATCTATTGATGGACACTTAGGTTGCTTCCATATCTTGGCTATTGTAAATAATGCTACATTAAACATAGGGATGCATACATCTTTTCAAATTAGTTTTTGTTTCCTTCAGGTAAAGACTCAGAAGTGGAATTTTTAATTTTTTGAGGCATACTGTTTTCCCCAGTGGCTGTGCCAATTTATATTCCCACCTATGGTGCACCAGTTTTTCCTTTCTCCACATCCTTGTGAACACTTGTTATTTCTTGTGGTTTTGGTATTAGCCATTTTGACTGGTATAAGGTGATATCCTATGGTGGTTTTGCTTTGAATTTCCCTGATAATAAGTGATGTTGAGCATCTTTCCTTGCGTCTGTTGGCCATTTGTCTGTCTTTTTGGAAAAATATCTGTTCAGTTTAGGCTTGGGTCTTACATGGCTTCTGGTGTCTCAGGCTTGAATTACCTGTGGCCTCTTCCCATAGGCTCTGCCCTGATCTGATTATTAGTAGAAGATAGTCCTGGCACTTGCAGACCAGTTTATTAGATTGACTGCCAGGGCAGCTCCTCTCATCCTTGTCTAGCTTGGGGAATCGCACACAGTATTTTGAACAATAACTTGGGAGGATATTTTTTCCCCTCCCTTCCTGCCTCCCACTCTTCCTTCCTTTCTTCATTTTGTGCCACTTAGGGTATAGCAGCTATATTGTAGCTTATAGAATGTGAAGGAAAACCATTCAACTTCTAAGATATTTACTTTCTAGAACAATCGGCATAACTGGGAACATGAAACTAAATCTTACATGGGTCACAGTTGAGTTTGTGGTCATTCATACATTCGGCAAACATTAAATGCCTGTTATGAATCAAACACCATAATGGCTCTGGTCATGGATTCTTCCTAAACACCAATCATTTGGGAAGCAATTTTGCTTCTAGATGAAAGCTGGGCCCTGCTGTTACGGCATCCCTGGGACCGAGCTCCAGCTGCCCTTTCAGGAGAACTTGTCTGATCAGGAGTCCTTTTGGTAATTCAGCAACGAGGCCCCTTGTTGGGGGCCAGAGGGGCCTGTGCAGGAAGCTGTCCCCCCCGCACGGTTCACGCTGAGAGCGGCGCAGTTACCACCCAGGCCTTCCTCCCGCCCCTGCCCTACCGCACAGATGCCTCCTGAGGTGACCTTGCAGGTGTGCTTCATGCTTGGCAAATCTGAAGGGAACACACTGCACAGACTTTCTCTCACTGCACCTGTCATCTCTCTGGGCACGTGGAGCTTCTTACATGAATAACGCCTTCATTTATTCCGTGTCAACATTGGTATTGACTTCTTCCTACTCGCAGTTAGGTGGTTCGGGGAGCTTATCACTGCCCACATAGGTCTTTCATTATGCTGAGACTTCCTCTGCTAGCTTTTCCTTTAAAGATTTTATTTATTCATTCATGAGAGACACAGACAGAGGCAGAGACATAGGCAGAGGGAGAAGCGGGCTCCCCGGGGGACTCTGATGCAGGACTCGATCCCAGGACCCCGGGATCATGCCCTGGGCAGAAAGCAGATGCTCAACCACTGAGCTCCATGGGCATCTCTAGCTTTTCCTTTATATTTTGCCTTTGAAAGCAGTGGTTATGAATATATTTAGTGTGTGGCTGTTGTGTGGTGCTTTCTGCCTAATATTTCCAAACTTCATTTCCGCAGAATCTGGCAAAGAGTGGAGAGAAGGAAGAATAAGAGATGGAAGGGGGAAACGAAGCCAAGTCTGCTGAGAAGCAGAAGGTTCTGCCACTGTTGACTACTGGGAGCAAGAAATCTTGAATTTTCTTATTGTTTTGACTTTTCCAGGTTATAGTGGCTAAAGGTGGTGAGGAACGACCAGCTAGCTCACTTAACATCTCTGCCCTTTCAGTCTGGCCCATGTGGCACTGGTCTGTTTACACCTAAAAATAGCATATGATCAGATGCTTTTAACGTCAATCAGGAAGAATCAATTACCATTACCTCCTTATAATTTATGCATAGTAGAAAGGGACTGGATTGAATAATCTCAATAACAACAGCAACAACAATTCAAGTGCATTTTCCCCTGGCTTCATCAGAAATCCTGAGTTCGGGAGCATTGAAGGGATAACCCCTCCCTTGTCTGCCCTGAGTAAGAGAGCTGGGTGGTGGCCCTCCTGTTAATGCTTCTGGTACAAACTGGCAAGATATATGAGAAGGAGCCTCTTTAAATGCGTGCAGGTGGCTTCTTGCCTCAGGTAATGAATCTCATTGTCCCTTTGTGTCCTCACATTCATTTAGTCTCTGGCAAACCAATAAGTGACACTGTAGAAAAGGCAGGAGGGCAAATAGGGATTCCTAAACAAAGAAGGTAGTTTGGATGGAGGAAAAAAATAGAAAGAAAGAAAATCCCTTGAAACATTTTAAAAGCAGCCAAGCCTAAGCATGATCATATGAAACAGACATTCTCTTTTATTTCACCATGTCAAGGTGAATTTACTTTCTGGCTTTTCCTTTCTTTAAAGAGATTTTGTGGCCCAGATGTAGCACTTCCAAAAATCAAGACAATGGACATTTTCGATGATCCATTGAAAGGGATTGTTCAATTCAAGCGGATATTTCAGACTGTATTTTCATAATACAGGCAGCATGGTAAAAGCAAGAAGAGTGGTGTCTTCCTCCAAGGAGTTTATGGTATTTGCAAGCACTGCTACCTCACAAAGCCAAGTGCCTTGCCAGCTGGCTATACAAGCAGTAACGAGTTGTCCTTCAGGGCAGATGGGGAAGTGGGGACACACTCAACACCCTGAAGCTCCTGGCACCTGGGCCTGAATGTACAGATATGGTACAGGCCAGCCTAACCCTGCTCAGTCTTGCTCCCAAGCTAAGGGGCCACAGCCATCCCTGACCAAACCTTGTGTCTTGGCGCAGTGGCTAGTGGTTTAGGAAGGCCCCCTGGGTCTAGAAGAACATAGTGGCCTTAGCTACCAGAGCCTAGTCTCCTCTGCCCATAATCGTCTTGTATTTCTCAATTCTGAATTTGCTGCCAAATCTAGCTCTGTGATGTCACCTTGCTGATTAACCTCTTGAAACCCTGATTTTCTGATTTGTTAAATTGGAGAAAGAGCAATAACATACACTTACTTCTCAAGGTGGCTGTAAGAACTTGAAGAGAAATATGTAAGGTACATAGCACTGTGTCTCTCATATAGGACATGTTCGAAAAATGTTGGATTTATATCTTTCTGTTTTGTTACTAAGTGGGATTGGTACTCTGCTGCTTTGCAAGCATCAGACAAGCTCTCCTTTTAGAAATACTTTCTTTGAAGATTGCACTTAATGTAAGTTTTGAGCTGGCTTTACCTAATAGGAGGAAAATGTAAATATACCCCACCACTTCCCTAATACATACACATGCATAGACACCAAATCTTCCCCCAAAGAGGGCTTGGTTACATGTTTGGCAATTTGTACCAAGTCCAGCCTTAAAAAAAAAAAAAAAAAAAAAAAAAAAAGGAAAGAAAAAGTTCTATAAAGCAATGAGCAAATTTTATTAGTCATGTGGTTACCACTTCATGAAAGGAGCTGGTAAGCCCAGGTTCACTTCCAAATAGAAATGGTCTTACTCCAAGTCTCAAGTCTCTCCCTACAATAGGCAGATAGATCATCTTTCCAGCGAGGCAGCAGGCTTTCCCGTGCTTAGCCTCTGGAGTCAGGAAAACCTGGCCTCGGTGTTCTCATCTGTAAAATTGGGGATGATGGTACTACCTGGCTCACAGTTTGGTGGGAGAATGGAAATCATGCAGATGAAATGCTTAGCACTGTCCCTGGGTGCTGCTACTTGGTAAGTGAGAGCTGGGATCGTCCATGATCACTGTGTTGAAGATGAGAGCATTTCTGAAACCTCAACCAATATACACTGAAGTTTGCCTCTAGTTTTGAGCTGCAGAGCTTTTAGCAACTATTTCTGGGGTACATCATGGCCTGGCTCCTGGAAGAAAGAAACCCTTAAGCAGCTAATTAGTTCGAGAGAAAAGACAGAGTCTTGTGGAACTTAGACCGGTTGAGCATGGCATCCACGGGTGGGTGGAACTGTTCGAACATTTTAGAACAGCTGCTGGAATTCAGGTTTCAGGACTTCATCTTGCCTGTATTATTTTTTAAAACTTTGAAGAGTTTTGTGGGAACTGAAAACATTTCAGGATAAATGTCTAAATGCAAGGCTTTTGGCAGAGATAAAAAAAATTGTCATTCTGAATTTAAGTTTGCCTTGGACAGGGAAAGACTTAAGAAAACATCAAGAACACAGACATTTATGAAAATTGTATTTAGTCAAGGTTGAAAAGGTTTCTGTCTAGCCTAAAAGTGATGTCATGAAAATTATGGAGGAACATGCTGAAGGGACACACTGGGCAATGTTTCTCAAAGTACACTCTGTAGAACCAAATCTCACGAGATGTTTAGTGACAGGACGGTTCTGTGGTCATGTAAGTTTGGGAAACTGTACATTAGCTCTGCCTCTTGAGATGAACAGTACATATTCACATATAAAAGCTTTCGGAAGTCCTGGAGTAAAGTAATCTATCTTGGTAGACTCCTAGTTAGTAGCCCCCCAATAGCCATTCCTCCTCATTTGCCATCAGAACTGAGAGATAATGGACATGAAGGAATCACAATATTTCCCAGGGAATTCTCAGGGAATGAATTGTGATATTTGTCAGGGAATGAATCACAAAATTTCTATGGCAGTCACAGGACTTTTGGTCTCCTTTGCCAGGGATGAGTATGGGGTGAGCATATGACTCAGGTCTTCTGGTCAATGACACTTTCTTAAGGGGATGTGGGCTTTGGAGGCTTCTGGGAATCAAAAGAGAAATGCAGGGGTAGTGTGCTTCCTTTTTGACACCTCCCTGCTTTCTGCTTTTGCATGAGGCTGTGTGAGAATACAGAACACCTGGAGCTGTGGCCGCCATCTTGTGACCTGGAGGGGAGGGCCCTGAGAATTGAGATACAAGGTGTCTGCCAACCTATTGCATGATACCATGGAGCTGCCCATGGCTATGCTTCTTGCTGATGTCAACAAATATCCTAATGGTTTGAGTCTCTGATGGCTGGGAATGGAATGCAACCCAAAGAAGCCACCCTTTCCTTTTGTTTACTCCAGTGTTTTGCGATTGGTGGCAGACCATTAGTAGTTTCTGAGCATGCTTCCCCTTCTGTGCAGGTGTACTGTTTATTTCAAGAGGCAGCATTACTGTGGAGCTGTCTGCCCACGGGGTCCATTGTTTGGAAGAGCTAGAACCATCCCTCATTGAGGGCGCATACCACATGGGACATAGCTTAGGGGATGCTGATGGGAGGGCACGGGGAGAGAGAAGCCCGACAGTTGGGTGCCAGCCCTTCTCCTCTGCTTCCCTACTAACTCAGCTCTTTGAGTTCTAGTTTTAGCATCTGGAAAGTGAGGGGCTGGCCTCCATCACCACTCTCCTTTGCCAGCTCCTGCACCTGGCATCAGTGGGCCCGGGCATCACAGCAGTTACCATTTGCCTCCTGCCTCTTCATTGGATCTCCGCATTTCCATGGTTTCCATGGTTTCAGATGTATGTACTGCTTAAGCAAGATGAAAGCAGCCTGAAAATCTACCCAGGGAGCCATTCATTATTTTATTTTACTTTTTGAAGGTTGGCTTTCCTGATCTCCCCACCAGCCCTCCTTGGGAGTGGGATGGGGGCCACTGGACACCACTGGGCAGGGCTGATTTACCAGGACCGCCCAGCCAGCAGTGAGGAATGGAGTGGCCCTCTGGGCCAGCAGGTGGTAATGCAATCCAAGCCGGCCACACTGGCAGGTCGCCGGGTCAGTGGGCTCCCAGGTCGGCAGTTAGGCCTGTGTGAAAATCCCACAGCAGAATTTGATAGCACACCCGGTTTCAGGTTTCCCTGACTGCTATACTGCCAGCCCTGCTCTGGGGGCAGAGTAGTGGGTTGGGAGAACCTCCTCTGGGGCAGTTCCCTGGAAAGCTCCACACTCAGGCTCTGCAGAGGCTCCAGGATTTAGGAAGCTATGCCCAAGCAGGCATAAGAGGTTGAGGCTCTGTTTTCCTGCTTTGCTGCAAACAGATCCTCTTCACCTGACAGCAACCCCTTCTTCCCACCCAGAAAGTAACAACAGTGAAATGATATAAGGAGGTTTTCTTTCTGGGAGATTTCATGCCCTGTGCATAAGTGTGGAGGGTGGGAGAGGAAGGAAGCAAAGAACCACGAAAAGAGATTTGTTCCCCCAATTTTCCTCAGTTATCCTAAAAGTCCAAGCAGCAGGTTTTGCTACACTGTTTCTTAGATATATGGAAACTGAGGCCCAGGGAGATTAAGCAATCTGCCTGACGACATACAAGTGTTCTCTTGATTCTACTTAGAACCACTTCTCTCTGAAGACAGAGCACTTTGGCTGGGCAATAGCCCCAGAACTTGTTCTAGGTTCATGGGTAGCTTTCAGAGTAAAAGAAAGACCAAGAGAATTATAAGATTTTTCAGATTGAATGTGTTCTGCAACTTGACAATTCGGGTCACAGAACTACTGAACATTTCATTAGAGAGGGTAAGGGGAGGATAAAGAGGGGAAGAAGTCAACAGTGGCATGCCCAGCATGTAGACAGTTCAGGGCCCACAGGCTTGGTAAAATCAGGCTTCCTTGGAACTGAGGCAGTCCTGTGACTGCTTCCTTGGGCGAGGCAGCTTTCCATGCTGTGACACAGCAGCCTGGCAAGGTGGTTCGGCTTGGTGCTGAACAAATGACATCATTGGCTGAGGCCATCCACCTGGCACCTTCTCAAGAATGCTGGGATAATTTTAAAAGGTGGAGGGCAAAGGCAAGCATGAGAGATGACTCCTCTTTAGGAATCCTGTGTTGACAGCCATCTATGACCTCCAAGATGAGAACCGGTTTCTGCAAAATTGCATTTTTAATATTAAAGGAAGAATCGGCAAGCTTGTATAGGCCTAAATGAATTTCCAATGGTTCAGCAGAAAAGTCAACAAAAGGTTGTGTTTCTTGTTCTAATCCCTTCACTTATTCCGCCAAATGGTTGTCAGATGTTCAACCACACTGAAAGTCAAGGAAAGCCCACACCAGAAGGTTAAACTTTTGGCTGCAGTGAAGTGTCTTAAAAACAGCGGTGTTACGTATGGCTCTGGAACCAGTTGAAAAGCCTTGAAGAAGAGTTTACCCTGTGTGTTTTATGGTGCCTAGGGACAAGTGGGAGGAAGGAAGAATAAAAGGCCTGCTCATTGCTTGGATAAAAGGAGTCAGTATGAAAACCCAGGTTCTTTAAACAAAGCCATGAGTTCCATAGACTTTTCTCCCTGCGTTGCAGAGCAGTAGTGTCCTTCAGAATGAGTTTTGGACTCTCTCTCTCTCTCTCTCTCTCTCTCAGAAGTACTTCCTTGTAATAAGAATTCTTACTTGAGAGTTTACTTGTTTACTTGTTTACCAAAGGGCTGTTTACAAATAGTTTTCCACTTTTTTTCCAACTCTGATCAATCAACAGTGCTTTCATGGAACACTGTGTTGAGAAGGCTTCTGAGGCTGTGTCTGGGCTCTAACGATGAAGGATAAATCAGTGATGCTTGCCATAGGTCTTCACAGGGAAAGAGGACGAGCACAAAAGCCAGATATTTGCATCCTGTGCAGATAAGAACAGTGGAAACCAGTAAGGCTTGAGTCACACTGCATATTTTCAAATCCTGCTGCACTTCTGTAGATCATATACTGTGGGGGCTCAGATTTATACACACTATTTCAGATGAACAACAAAAAAGATAAAGCGTCTTTATTTTTTGAAGGGATCTAGTATTTCTTGCAAGTTCTCACCTTGCTGGGAAGCTGGAAAGGATGGGAGGCAAGGGAGAGGAGGGAGGCAGGGGGAGCTATTTAATTTGCCAATTTTGGGGGTGCCTGGCTGGATGAGTCAGTACAGCATGTGACTCTTGATCTTGGGGTTGTGATTTAGAGCCCCCATGGGGTATAGAGATTACTTTATTTATTTTTAAAATTTTATTTATTCATTCATGAGAGACATGGAGAGAGAAAGAGGCAGAGACACAGGCAGCGGGAGAAGCAGGCAGAGGGAGAAGCAGGCTCCATGCAGGGAGCCTGACATGGGACTCGATCCTGGGTCTCCAGGATCACACCTTGGGCTGAAGGCAGCGCTAAACTGCTGAGCCACCCAGGCTACCCTAGAGATTACTTTATTTTTTTATTATTATTTTTTTTAATATGAAAGATTTTTATTTATTTATTTTTTATTTATTCATAGAGATGCAGAGAGAGAGAGAGAGAGAGGCAGAGACACAGGCAGAGGGAGAAGCAGGCTCCATGCAGGGAGCCTGACGTGGGACTCGATCCAGGGTCTCCAGGATCACGCCCTGGGCTGCAGGCGGCGCTAAACCGCTGCGCCACCGGGGCTGCCCTAGAGATTACTTTAAAAACTAAAATCTTTAAAAATAATAATTTGCCCATTTTTGTGTTTCAGTTTTTTCTCATTGAAATAGTCTTTTTGGAGGTGGGTGGGTAATTTGGCCTTTTAGATTTCTTCTTCCTCACCTTGCTCTTCCACAGAGGGTAGTACCTGGATACATGTAAGGATGGGGGAAGGTCTAGTTGTGACCTTGTGGCTGAAGGGAGGAGTCTCTGTAAGGGAACTGCCCTGGGATTCTGGTTCGGTTCTGTGCTATCCCCATTAGGCTGCCATCTGGTCCTGGAGAGGTAACTGATGGTTTGTTCTCTTGGCTTGGTGAAGACTCCATAGTCTTCCTTGATTGCACTTCTCGCTTCTCGATTCTCACTAATGCCCCAGACACTTCTGAACCTCTGCCTCTCTCCTTACCTGGCCCTGGGCTAGGATGCATGGTTTGTGGTCTCTGAGGTGGTATCCTTGTATCAATTAGAATTTCGGAGCTTCAAATACTATACAAAACTTCAATTCACACTGCCTGAAGCACAGAGGAAATGTATTATCTTACAATGACAAAGCAAAGTCAGGCTGGAGGCACATGGTATTCTAGAAGTAATATGTTCTTCCCTTCCCTTGCTCTTTATGGGGAAGCTGCTCTACCTCCTCAGATCCTGTCACATGGCTGTCAGAGGAAGTCAGTATGGCTTGCTAATGGCCGAGAGGCAATCGAAACCTCTCTCTAAGCAAAGGTGGTGAGTCAACTCCTTCATTCTGGTTGGCTTTCTTTTTCTTCTTGGCGGAACAGAAATCTTTCTACTCTGTACTTTGCTTTGCTAGGGTAATGTAGACTTGCCTTCCCTACACCATTGAAGGGTGGTGGTCCAAATCTACTGGGCTTGGCTCCTGCTTTTGGAGCTGTAAATTCACTGATTTATTATTCCCCCAATACTCTTCATCTGTAAACTGGGGATAATATGGTACTTAAATCATGGAATTATTATGAGGATAAAATGAGGTAATTTATGCAAAGTTACCTAGTATAGCTCCTTGCACACAGAAATATTCAATGTTAGTTTTTCTCCCCCAGTTGTTACAAGAAATATAAAAATTTTTCCCAGGGATAAAAATAAACATTAACATTCTGAAACTGTTTTGAGAAAGATGATGTTCCTAAACTGGAACCAAATTGTCCCATTTTGAAATAATAATTTATTAGTGAATGTATATGAATTATATTTTATGATTCTTCTAACTTTTGAAAGTTATGTAATCAGAGCAGATTTTCTGTAGAAACAGGTAGTTTTGTATGCTTAATTCATTGCTATTTCCCCAGCACCTAGAAATAATAGCTGGCTTAACTTATTTTTTTTTATTTTTATTTTTTTAGCTGGCTTAACTTATAGTAAGGCATCTTCTCAAGTAGAACTGGTCTTGAAATTGTAGGGAATACCTAAAGTAAAACTGTAAGTTCCGGATGACTCTTCCAGGGGGCATTGTTTCCAGTGGAATGTCCTGGGTGTTCTCAATCGGAACGTCCCCAAACCCTTCAGCCTCAGTACACAGCACTCAAGATCCTTGTATGCTGACACCTCCCTTTGCTCTTGCCAAAGAATAGCTGATGCCCCAGGACAATCTAGCTTGCCATGACCTACTCTACAAATATTCATGAAAGGCAGTTTTAAGCCCCTCATAGTGTTACTAATACCAAGGAGTCCTCCATACAAGGGTCTACATTTTCAGATCACAAAGTGCTCAGGAACAACATACTGTGTGTAGTATTCTTGGAGAATTGATTCAACAGAGAACCAGAGAGATCCAAAAGCTCTCGTTGCTTGCTGACTGAGGGCAGCTTTCAGTTTTCAGTGTGTGTGAAATGAACACAGAATGGTACATCTGATGCTAGATTCTGGGGCTGGATCTTCATTCAGTGGATCATCTTCTGCCATGATTTAGCTGGACCAAAAACAGACTCAGAAGACTTTCATGAAGAGAGAAGTAGCTAGCATGCCCATTTTGCTTCTGCAGATGAACAGAAGGTTCTTCTGCAAGGTCACTATGGGAGACCTTGGGACAAAGGGGAGAGCCCCAGTTTCAGCTGAGCACTTGTAATATCCTTATTTGAAAAGAAAGATAATTTTGTCATTGGCTGTCTGTTCAGTGTACCTGCTTGTGGGACAAGGCATCTTTGATTCACTGGCATAGGTGGCGATGTCAAGCCCCTGTCACTGGCCGTCCAGATTAATCCTAATGGGCAGCTTTGTTCTGAAGCTTATTATTGTCATGTGCAATATATGCAAATGTATCTCCGTCTCTCCCTCTCTGTCCGTTTCTCTCTTTTTTGTTTTAGCCCCTTGGAAGTATTTAAAAACCTAGACCTTTCCGCATGAGGGAGTATATTTTTGACTATGAAACACTCTAATTCTGTGTTGTCCAAACTGGTGGTCACTATCCATCTGTGATTATTTAAATTTGGATTAGTTAAAATAAAATATCCAGTGTCTCAGCAGTACTAGCCACATTTCAAGTGCTCAATAGCCACATGTGGCTAGTGGCTTACATTGGACAGTGTAGATTATAGAACATTTCCATCATCACAGAAAGTTCTATTGGAAGCACTCCTCTAGATTCTTGCTATTTTAAGTGTGGTTTGGGGCCAACAGTATCAGCTTCAACAGAAAGCTTGATGAGCAGTTCCAGCCCAGACCTATTGAATTTGTATTTAAGAGGATGCTCAGATGGTTCATGTGCACATTGAAGTTTGAGAAGCATTGCTCCAGTTCACCTGGTTACACCCTGCTAAAGACTTGAAATTTGAGCTTTGAAATGGGAAAAATATTTACTTTTTCCTGGGCTCACTCCATGAGAAAATAGTGCTTATTTTGTTCCTATGACTACTTTTTCTTCATCTCCTCTAAAAGGTTTGATAACTATCCTAAGCTAACCCATCCTATCAGGGACGGTGGGCTAGTTAACCATTGTTAATCTCTTGGTTTTGACAAATGTATCATGGTGATGTAAGATGTTACTACTAGGGAAAGCTAAGTAAATCATATTTAGGGGCTATCTGTACTATCTTTGCAAATTTTCTACATGTCTAAAATTATTCCAAAGTGAAAAGTTTGTTAAAATAAAAAGTTAATCTAAAGTATTTATTTGCAGCAATTTTCATGTCTTTAAATTCAATCAAATACAAGCTATACTTTGAGGGACTATTTCATAACACTTGACCAACCTGAAGAATTTACCAGAGGGGTCCTTCGGGGTAATGCTTCCTGGGGGTGTCAGTTTGAGGTGGAAGATCTTAGGTCACAGGATTCTAATGGTAATCAGAGATTGCCAGAGCAGCCAAAGATCCCTCCAGGTTATGGGATTCCAAGGGTATATGTTTCCTCTATTTTTAGAATATTTTTGAAAAAATAATATAAGAGCCCAAATTTTGTTGACAGAATTGCCTCAGTTCTCCACTTGATGAATGCAAGATTTCAGTTGGAAGATAGAAGATTAAACAAGTATTCTTCTTGTTCTTTACATTCTATATTGTGATAAAATTTATATGATTTCTCTTAAGGCTTACATTTAATGAGATGTCCCATTTCCTGAAAGTCCTGCCAACTAGTTACTGCTTTTTTTTTTTTTTTTTTTTTTTTTTTTTTTTTTTTTAGTTACTGCTTTTGAACTTGATGAGTCAACATACTTCCCCTTGTAAGTCCTCTTAATTGTATCCCAAACCTTTATTTGAGCTAAATTTCCTACCTTCAGTCTATTTCAAATGCAGAATTTAACTGCTAGTTTACCTTATTGCCTGTTGAGTATATGGCCAACCTTTAATTACTCAGAAACCTAAAATCCAGCACTGCTTCTTCTATCTCTTTGTTCATTCATGTTGGTTAGCACTTCTCACTCAGGAAGAACAAGGCATATTTTGTACTGTGGAGATGGAAAGGACCAACCACCCAAAATCTTAATTATAGTCTCTGGTCTATGGTATAAAAAAATACCAGAAGAAATAATAATGCAATTAGCATTATTGAATTTTAGTGATCATAACTTTTGAAGCTCATCAGAAAAAAAAAGTGTTATGCAAATTTACCTCTGTCTCTTCCTTATTTCCCTTCCCTAGCAAAAACATTGTAAATTGTTAAAAGTCTTCTGGTGACTGTCACATTTGGCACTAGTTTAATTGGTCTTGGCAAGTGATTTTAGTGACTCATAAGAAAATACTTTTAGTCTCTTTGCTAACAGATGCCTGTGCTAAAAGCAATGACAACAATGTCACATGGCTATAAAATTGCAGGAATTTGCTGCTGGTGGTCCAATAAAAATAAACTTGTATGAAAAGATAGTCAAGAGAAGATAAGATTTAAAATATACATTGTTATAAACATTTAGTCATAAAAGATCTGACCTTTCTTTATTTGTTTAACCACCATATGTTGAAATTGGGAATCTGCATGAGACATCTCAGGAATCACAAAAATTTGAATTTCTTGGTGTGAGATTCATCAAGCACGAAATATGATCATATTTCATTTGAAGCAGTGTTCTCATTTCTTGTTCAGAAGAAGTGTTTCTGACACCATATTAAGGTGATATCCTACTCATGTTTTGCTTTTCTAAAAAATTTCTTTTTGAAAAGGAATGTATTATATTCATAGGTTCTTAAAATTACTATCATTTCCCCATGCATCATCTGATTTGATGACCATTACAACTACATGAGGTACTCTCATTTGAAACATGACAATATTTATACAACAAATGTTTGAGAAGTGCCTGTTTGTCTGCCATGAACTCTGCTAAGTACTGGAGAAACAGCTCTGAATAAGTCCACGGCCTCAAGGAACTTACAGTCCAGAGGCAGATGAGGCAAGAAAAGGTTTGTACTTATCAAGAGCTGTGATAGGAAATGTCCTATATGCCATGCTAGTATCATAGACACAAGATTCATTGATGTGAGGCAGTCCCAGCCTCCTCTTTGTCCCAACCCAAGGAGAACTTTGGTCTTTGCCTATTCTTCTTTACCTCCACCCCACTACTCTCAGGAGGTTCTGTCTTTGCCAGCTTTGATTATGGATTTTTGTGCTTCATACTCAAAAGAATGAATAGAAAGAGACTAAAATGGTGTGAGGAAAGAGGGGACAATGAGTTTTTTTCTAGACTAGTTTCTTGGCTTGACCATTATAAAGAATTCTTGGAGGTAAAATAGAAAGGACACTTTATTTATTTATTTATTTATTTATTTATTTATTTATTTATTTATTTTGCTTGTTTCTTTCCTTTTTTTTTTTTATTGGAGTTCTATTTGCCAACATATAGCATAACACTCAGTGCTCATCCCATCAAGTGCCCCTCAGTGCTCGTCACCCAGTCACCCCATCCCCCCACCCAACTTCCTTTCCACTACCTCTTGTCCGTTTCCCAGAGTTAGGAGTCTCTCATGTTCTGTCACCCTCTCTGATACTTTCCACTCATTTTCTCTTGAAAGGACACTTTAAAAAGAAGCTTAGAGGTTAAGCCATTATACATAAAGTCAGATTAAGCAAGTTATAAGGGTCAACTTATCTCTAGTCAAAAAGTATGCTCATGACCAATTCCCTCGGACCTGGGGTCCAAGTTTATACCCTTAATCCCAGAGACGGCAGGGTTGGGTTCTTTTCTCCGCATCCAAGTTCTTGGCTAGTCTGTGTCCCAGACAGGCAATCATGGGAAATAATGGTGCATTTCTCAAAGTTCGGAACATTCAGTTTGATCCAACACCATAGGTGGGCATCTACATATCTAAATCTCTCCAAACTAATGTACTGATTCAACATAGTCCCTATTAGAATCCTTATTGGTTTCTTTGTAGAAATTGAGCAGCAGCTCCTAAAATTTATGTGGAAATGAAAGGGGAACAGAATAGCCAAAACAACTGAAAAAAGAAAACAGGGAACAGGGGAGCCCTGGTGGCTCAGCGGTTTAGCGCCACCTTCAGCCAGGGTATGATCCTGGAGACCTGGGATGGAGTCCCACATCAGGCTCCCTGCATGGAGCCTGCTTCTCCCTCTGCCTGTGTCTCTGCCTCTCTCTCCTTCTGTGTCTCTCATGAATAAATAAATAAAATCTTAAAAAAAAAAAACAGTGGAGCATGCACACATCCTGATTTAAACAATTATTAGAAAGTTATAATAACCAAGACAGTGTAGAACTGGCACAAGGATAGACACAGACATGAATAGAATAGAATTGAGAGTCTGGAAGTAATCCCATACAACTATGGCTAATTGATTTCAACAAAAACGTCAAGGCAGTTCAAAAAAGGAAAGAATAGTCTCTTCAACAAATGGTGATAGGACAACTGGATAGCCACATGCAAGAGAATGAAGTTGGACCCTTCCCTCATACCATAAATAACATTAATTCAAAATGGATGAAAAACCTAAATAGAAGAGCCCACACTGTAAAACTCTTAGAAGAAAACAGAAATAAATAATCTTTGTGAACTTGGATTTGACAATAAATTTTTAGATATGACAAAAAAGCCTAAGCAAAGGAATTAAAATTTTGAAAATTTTTTCTCAAAGGACACCATCAAGAAAGTAAAAGTACAACCCACAGAATGGGAGAAAATATTTGCAAATCCTACATTGGATAAGGGACTTGTATCTAGAATATAGAAAGAACAGTTAGTTACAAGTTAGTAATAAAAGACAATAACTCTTATAAGTGGGCAAGATATCTGGATACTTTTCCAAAGAAGATATCACAAATGGCCAATAAACTAGGTTAGCTAAAATCATGAAGTCAGGTAATAACACGTGTTGGAGAGGATGTGGAGAAATTGGAAACTCCATACACCGCCAGTGTGGATTTAAAACAGGGTATCCATTTTGGGAAACAGTTTGACAGTTCCTCAAAAAATTAAACAGAGTTACTTGACCCAGCAAATCCACTCCTTGTTATGTACCTGGGAAAAATGAAAATATGCCCATGCTAAAACTTTTACATGTATGTTCATAGCACAATTATTCACAATAGCCAAGAGTGGAAACAACCCAAGTGTCTATCAACTGATGACTATATAAATAAAATATGGTTTATCTATACAGTGGACTATTATTTGGCAACAAGAAGAAACTACAGGTGCATGGTACAACTTGGAGGAAGCTTGAAAATAATATATTAAGGGAAAGAAGCCAATCACAAAGGACAACATATTATATAATTCTGTTTATATGAAATGTCCAGAACTAGAAATCTATAGACAGAGGGTCAATTAATGGTTGATTATCTATGGCTGGGAGAAATGGAGGGGGGGATTGGCAAGTGATAGATAAAGGAGTTTCTTTTTGAGACGATGAAAATGTTCCAAAATCAATTAGACAAAGATGCACAACTCTGGGAATAACAAAAAAAATCAATTGAATCGTACATTTTAAATTGGTGAAATGTGTGGCATTATGAATTATATTTCATAAAGCTTTTACAAAAATCATATCATTTTGGGGGCACCTGGGTGGCTCAGTGGTTGGGCGTCTGCCTTTAGCTCAGGTCATAATCCCGGGGTCCTGGGATGGTGTCCCATGTCAGGCTCCCTGCATGGAGCCTGCTTCTCCCTCTGCCTGTGTCTCTGCCTCTTTCTCTGCATCTCTCATGAATAAATAAATAAAATAAAATCATATCATTTTATACTTTACTTAGATGAATATACTAATTCAAATTGTAAACATTTTTAATAGCTTTGAGAAAACCAGACCATGACTGATATCCTCCAGAAAGTTGCATCCAACATACCTACCCAATGGTGTATGAGGATCCCTTCCCCTAGACTGTAGGCACCAGGATGGACGTGGGTTATTTTATGGCTGGCATCAGTTCTGAGTGGTTGGTGTCTGTGCTATCCTGGTTGTTAAAATAGTTTCCCTTTCCTTCCTACTTGTTCCCACACCCTGGCCCACTTTGAGAATCACCAAATTTTGCATATATTTGCAAAGTTGATATATTGAAAGTGATTAGGTTGGATTCCTTTAATTATGAGGCTGAGTCTGATTTCTTTTTTTAAGCATTGAAATTTTCTTTTGTATCAAAGTCCTCTACACATGGTTTAAATATTTCATTGGATCATAAGAATTTAAAATGAAAAGATTAGTCTCTAGCCCCATCTCAGTCCTGATCCCCAGAGGTGACCATGTTACTCTTGTAACATTTTCTGATTTTAGTCTTTGGTATGACTCTCAATCTCTTTACATTTACTCATGACCTTTAAATAATATACACAAACCCTGATTTCTCTATTTTTCCCTGTAAGCAGCTAACTCTTGAGTTCTAGCCACTGAACCTAAGGATTTAACTCATCTCACCCATCTTGGGTAAACTCATGGCAATTTTTTTTCCCTGTTGGTTGCTTTTGTAACTGAATAATATTCTTATACATTTCTTTGGTTTTTTGTCAGTGACATAAGAATATCAAGCTCGTAGTCTTTCCCTTTTCTGTCATATCCTCCTTTCTACTTCCCACGTTCTGTGGTCTGTACTTGAAAATTCCACATTGCCAAGCCTAATGTTATTTATTATTTAGAGTCTGCTCTGAAATAGCAAATTTATGGGGCTGTGCCAATACTTTGATTCTAAAAGCTGAAACTCAGTAAAGTGCTTATGTTATTATGACCATGTAAATACTGTTCACTGAAGATCCAAGTAATGCTTTATGTTTATATTTCCCTTTCTTGTTCCTCCTGGAGCTTCTAACTGCTTATTTATTCTTCCATTGCATCTGGCTTTCTTGCATCTTTAATTATTCCCCCCATTCTCAAAGAATACTATCAAATGTATGAAATCTTCTTTTTCAAGATACGTCCTTCCTGGACACCTAGCTCCCCCGCACTGATTGTTCTCCTAGGTTTGCTGTACAGCTGCCTTCTGGAACTTGTCACTCTCCTGGGTGAATGTTTGCTATGTCTCATTCAGTTTGCTATGTCTCAGAATCCAATATTGCTCATCCCGAGAAAAGCCATATGAGAGCTAAACTCAGTCTGCAAATACCTTTATTATTTAGTCACATTTTATTTATAATTAGACTGAAATAGGATTTCCAGATGATAATACAATATTTTTGATGTAAGTAATAGAAAGCTTGATTTTAAAAAGGTGGAGTAGGAGGTTCTGGTGTAAATAACCAAAAAGTCCAAAGTTAAATTATTTTCAGGTATGGTTTGATCCAGAGGTTCATTGCATCTATGGCCTTTTTTTTTCCTAATTGATTCATTTGTATTGTGATCAGGGAGTGTGATCTGCATTTTTAAAAATACTTTTTTACATTTATTGAGATATATGTGCCTAATATGTGGTTAATTTTATAAATATTCCTTGGATTTCAAAAAATATATTCTTCTATTATAAAGAAGTGTTTTTGACTACAAATATTAATTTTATATTATATTTTAAAAACCCAGCTTTTTTTTCTTACCCTCTTTTTTTTTATTACTATTTATCTGGTATGCCTTTGTCCCTGTTGTTGCTCTATTTGTCCAGCTCACTGTTTTGTTTTTTTTTTAAGATTTTATTTATTTATTCATGAGAGACACAGAGAGAGAGGGGGGAGTGGAGAGAGAGAGGCAGAGACATAGGCAGAGGGAGAAGCAGGCTCCATGCAGGAAACCTGATGTGGGACTCGATTCCGGGACCCCAGGAGCACACCCTGGGCAGAAGGCAGCGCTAGACCACTGGGCCACCGGGGCTGCCCCTGTTCAGCCCACAGGTTGTCCTGTAGTAGTTGTGATAGAAACCATTTTAAGCTCAAAGTATCACTTTAACCTTTTATGGTATAAAATCTTTGTATGCCTAGAACTAGAAGAGTCTGGTGCATAGCTGCTCAAAAATAATTGCTAAAAGGCTTAATGAATAAAATGGAACCGCACACCTAATCAAAATAGTTCAATTCCACTCAACTCATTGGTATCTCCAACTATTTCTGCAATCTTCCATTTGTCATATTTTTTATTTCTGTTTGCTATTTGAGATCAATATCAAATTTTCAGTAGGAATCTCTCAGGAACGGAAATATATCATTGACCACATCATTTGCCTGCTTTTCTATCCACCCAAATTCTGACTATTCATTTACTAAGAGCACAGAAAACCTGTGGAAGAATGGTTTCTATCCACCACTAAATTAAAGGAAATTATGGAGCGCTAGTAATCTCAAACTCCCAGAAATGTCCTAAAGATAATCACCTAGGGGAACCCAGCTGGGCTCACAAGCCGGCTGGGATGGAGTAAAGGGGCGTCAGTGGTCTGCTGTTCTTAGAAACACCCAAGGGCCTGGCCTTGTGGGGATTTGCCTGGCCTGATCTATGGAGCAGATCTAGCCTTGCCCAGAAAAGTTTCTTTTTCCTAAAATGAGACTTCTTTATTCAGACTTACATCAGCAATTTTGCTCTTTTTAAGGACACAGTCCCCTTCAATCTCTGCCAACCCCAGTGACTTAGGCATAATTTGAATCTGTCATATGGTGCTGATATACAGAAGGTTTGGTCTGGCTGCTAATACTGGCAAAAGGAGTTGAGTTTTTCCCAGTAGGATGAACATTCTGCACTTAATGAAAGCAAGATTCTAAAACTGGCTTCTCTTCTACAACATCTAGGTCTCATAAAATTACACATGACTCAGGGACCACTTAGATGATATGCAGGGGGGAGTTATTTTATCCAAAGAAATCTCCTTGGTGAATCCTGTTGAGGCCCAGGCCAAACAGCTTCACATAAATCTTATCTGAGAGAGACCAGATAGCTGTTGCCTTCAGCGTGACTTAATCAGAAAGATCTGATGGGGTACTGACGATTTTTAGATGGCCATATCATGGAACTCTCTCCACAGTCTGCTAAACAGCAGATGCTACTCACCTGATAGCTCATTTTTTATTATTCCAGAGTGAGAAAAACATTGTTAAGGACTTCATTTGAAGCATCCCTTTAAGATAAGCACCTCCCCACTTGAATTTGAAATGAATCAAGGCAGCTGGACCTATTCATTTGTTGTCATCGATGCTTTTCATTTTTTTTCTTCCTAACTTAAGCAAAATTAGACAGCTTTCTCCCTCTAAATTGTAGGTGATATTAAAAGTTAGAATAGATTGAAAAAGTAAACTTTAAAAAAAATTCCACTTCTAGGAATTTAATCTACTAATACACTCTTCTTTTTTTTTTTATAAGCCAAGCTATAAAAGGATCTTCAGTCAGCATTTTTTAAATCAGAAAAACCTGGAAACTACTTAAATGCCAATTAACAAAGAGTCACTGAAATATATTGCAGAATAAATTGGATATATATACAGCATCCAACAGAATTGTGCTAACATGGAAAGTTCTTCAAGACATCTTATTACGTGAAAACAAGCCAGATGAAGCACTCTAGATATTGATCACATGATCCTCCTATAAACCTTTTAAAGTATGTGCGTCTGCGATGTTTATGTATATGTATGTAAGATGCATATTTTGATGTGTGAGAAAAAATTTTTTCTGAAAGAACTATAAGAAATTACTAATAACTTTGGATGAGATGAAGTAGAATATTACCTTCATTGTGTAACTTCCTATACAGCTTGAATTTTTCATTAATTACATGAATTAATTTTTAAAAATATGTTATCTGAGATTATCTGTGTGGTAGGGTTACAGAACATCAGTACATTCTTTATAATTTTATGCATTAAAGAAACACTTTCAAATGTTATTTTTCAGAGCCACATTCATGGGAATATAGTATTGACAACAACAAGTAAGGTGGTTACATTTCAAAGCTTAGTTTTTCTTTAAAATAACTTATAAAAATTAAATTAAATTAAATAACTTATAAATGATAAACCCAAGAACTTCAAATCTAATAGAAATGATCTTGTACAAGAAAACTTTTAATCTGGCATGTGAGATAGGCTCTGGAATCTAGTTGGATCTGGGTGAAGAAAGTTGTTTCAAAGTGTAATAAACTAGAATTAGGACTTTTTAAGAGAATATTAGAAATAAATTTTTGAAAAATATTAATGCGTGGTGATTTCCGGAAAAAATACAGAAAATAAATGTGCATAAACTTGACAAAATGCATTTTCTGGTGTGTTCTATGGTTGCACACATATTTTTAGAAATGCTTGTTAAGTGTAAAGATTTTCTCAAAGACATCATAATCCACCACATTTTTAAATAAATAACAGCTGACGAGGACACCAGGCACTGGCTGTTTTCTTTTCAAGAAGTAGTTGGTTGTGTCATTCTGCATTTCCTTCTCTCTACCTGATCATTTTAATTCTGTGCTTAAAATCACTTAACTCCAGCCCTGAACATTCAGCTACTACACAGTGACCCTCTGTTCTCCATAACCTCATGCAGGATGACAGAGAATGCATGGGTCCCCTACTCCCCTTGGGCTTGTTGACCCCCCCTTGGGCTTGTTGATTAACTGATTGATTATAAAGCAGGATGTAAGCTTATTCTGGTGTATATCAGTTCCATAAAATTGACGATCACCTCAAAAGTGATTCTAGTCTACATTCAACAGGACCTGTGAAGTAATTTTTACTCAGCTTGAGGTTTTCCTCTGATTAAAAATAGACTTTCCTATATTCCTTAAAGTTGAATTTCAAAGAAAAGTTGCTGTGATTCTCAGTAAATAAGAAGTGAGTCAGATCTGCTTTTGTGATGGATGAAGACCTTTAGCGCCAGATGGTGAGAGAGGAAGAAGGGGGATGGGCTGTGGACAGGGACCCTGGGCTTCCATGAAGCCAAGCATGCTGTAGCTTTTCTCAGAGTTCCAGGAGTATTAAGAACATTCTCTTCTTAGCAGACGATGTTTCAGATGGGTGCCAAGGCCCGCCATGTTTATTCAGACTGCTTTATGTGAGTGGTCAAATTTAGGACAGAATTCCATATTATTTCCAGGGAGAATATTTTAACATTTTTTTGGGTAGGAATTGACTTGCTACAAATGCATTTCAATTAAACAGACCAAATATTTGCTGACAAAATACCTATTCAGTCATAGATGAGTCCCCTCCACATTGGGCCTCCACCCACTCATGGTCATTTCACTGGATGTTCTTTCCGTTGCTTCAGTGGCAACTTGTTACATTTTATGAATTTTCTGAAAAAGGTGTTCCTATAAACTGGGTTCTTGGAGGTCTCCTTGGAAGGTTGCTCCTGAATTGAATCCCTCTGCTCCAGGCCAGCTGAGTGTTCAGTCTTGTCCACACACGTTTGAAGAACCATTCCAGAGGCCTTAACTCTCTGCTGTCCGCATTGGTCCTGGTAAAACTTAACAGTACTTCCATTTGAACCGACTCTTGCTCCACTTCTATTTCCATCTGCTACAAGATGTTGTGGATCTACATCTGAAGTGGGACTTTGTTTGGCCTGATTGAGCTTCTTTAAAAGCCCTGAAAGTTCCTGTGTTTATTGTCTTTTGACTTTGAGGTCTCCAGGCTTGCTTACCTCCCATGACCTTGTGTCCCTGTGTCTTCTTGGATGTAAACAGTTTCACAGCAGCAAAACTGCAGCTCTCAGTGACCTCAGAGTGGCAGCAGGGAAGTGAGTAATGGTTTTCAGAGAGAAATCTCTTCCTGAATACATTTTGTTCCACATCTCCTGGCCCCTAAAGGGCTGTCGATAGCAACAGTCACACATGTCCTTTCCTCTCCACATGACCTTATTTTTAGATGAGTATCTTCAAAAGAGCAAATTGAAAGATATTTGCATTCATCTCTCAATTATCTTTCATTTCTTGTTCTCATCAAAACTAAAGACTCCCATTTTCCCACATCTTTGGAGGTACATCTCCAAATTTAGTCTTCTTTCAGGAGAAAATATCTACCTTCTTCCTCAACCAGCCTTTGACCTAGATCTCTCTGTTCTCCCAAATGCCAACATCCCCATCCCATATCCTTA
Organism: Canis aureus; assembly: GCF_053574225.1. Taxonomy (NCBI): domain Eukaryota; kingdom Metazoa; phylum Chordata; class Mammalia; order Carnivora; family Canidae; genus Canis; species Canis aureus. The sequence continues at coordinate 71,526,580 of NC_135611.1, read as the reverse complement.
GGAAAGAAGTACAAGCTGGTTTCTGCCCCCAAACAGCACTGCATGGAGAGAAAGGGTCGGCAGATTTCCACCCTTTGCCAACCTGCCCTCTGACACCTACCCCATAGCTGCATGGCAGACTGTATCTGAGCAGAGACCCAGCATAGATTCCAGAAGGGAAAAAAGCAAGGCTCAGGGTCAGGGTGAGACCCAGAAAACACCAACTCCCTTGGCATAATGGCCCCTTTACAGGGAGATGCCTTTACACCTTTACACAGTCTGAACGTGGCTTCCTGGGGTGCCCCTTTGTCCAGAAACAAACCTGGGTCAAGGGGAGAAGTCCAGAACAAAGCAAGTAATGTTTCTCTGCTGTTCCATTTACAGATTTGTTTTCCTAGTGCCGGGGGCCAGGCATTGCTTGTTAATACTTGAAGACCAGGATTTGCAAACTTGATGCCTACAGATCCAATGGCAGTCCTGTTTTGCTAGTACCGCTTTTTGTTTATTTATTATTTTTAAATTTTTATTTATGTATTTATTTTAAATGTGGAACATTTCACAGATTTGCATGTCATCCTTGTGCAGGGGCCATGCCAATCTCTGTGTCATTACAATTTTAGTATATGTGCTGCTGAAGCGAGCTTACTAGTACCACTTTTTAAAAAAAATCATTGTTTTTTTTATATATTCCCCAAATGAATGAGACCATAAAAGATAGTGAAAGGGAATAAAGGGGAATGGAGAGAAAATGAGTGAAAATATCAGTGAGGGTGACAAAACATGAGAGACACCTAACTCTGGGAAACAAACAAGGGGTAGTGGAAAAGGAGGTGGGCAGAGGGTTGGGGTGACTGGGTGATGGGCACTGAGGGGTCACTTGGCGGGATGAGCACTGGGTGTTATGCTATATGTTGGCAAATTGAACTCCAATAAAAAAAAAAAATCATTGGAATCTGAACTCCTTCCCTAGTTTCCCTTAGCCCAGCTGCTCCCTGCCCCACAGCCTAAGCATTAGGAGTTTCCAACCTCTGAGACTCAGCAAGCACACACTGAGGATCCCCTGAACTCTCAGCTTTGTGTTAGGCATGTGGAGATGACTTGGACAGGTGAGGCAAAGGTGGCAAGTTCCTCCCTAGTGAAGTTTTCTGGGACTTGGGAATCTCCAGAAGAAAAAGCATGAGATACATAAAGCGGCCAAGTGAATGCAGTTTAGACAAAGGGATCAATGTTGGCAAACACAGCTGGGGGAGACATCTTTGTCTTGTGGACGAAGAAGAGATTTATTGAAGTGTGGGGAGGGTTCCTGAGGAGAGAAGAACAATCAGAAAATCCTGAGCCAACATGTAAATCTGTGGGCAGGAGGAGGAGAGTCTTGCCCCACTTGCGGGTATTGGGGAAGAAGCAGTGGGAAGTTGGGTCTAACTCTGAAGATTACTATCATGTTGATGGTCAGTCACTTTTATTCTCCGTCTCCTTTAATGCTCTTGTAGTCGATATTTGGATGGAGTGATTTTTGTCTCATGGCAACTGACCAAGTGGCCAAGTAGAACTGCTGGGACCAGGTCTTCCAAGGCCACATGAACCAAAATAGGACTTTATATTCACTTTTCTGTGAGCATCTCCCATTAGAATCCTCTTGATTTTCACATCTCAGAGTGAAACGCAGGAGTCTTCCACAGCCGTGCCATGGATCATCAGGTAAATGAAAGACTTCGTTCTAGAGCCTGAGCCATATTTACTGAGCCTGCCTGAGACCAAGTCTAGTAGCAGAGACCGTGTAAGTGTCAACTATCTAGAATAGTCAAGTTAGATTTACTTTGTTATTTTGTAGAGCCTGCACTGAATTTCTAAAACAGGGTAGTTTGTTTTTATAATCAATCATTGCACTAAACCAATGTGTTGATAATCTCATTTGTTTCAGTTATTACTTTGCAGGTTAACTGTTGGAACAGTTAACTAGCAGTAATATGAAGCATCATTCAGTTCCTCAGCCCCTAGATTACTATTCACAATTATGACATTCTTTTGAAGAATATTAGTAGCTTCTAGAGTTATAGGTCTACGTCCCTTCCCCAAGACAACCTCACCACCAAGACATATGTTTAAATGAAAACAAAACTCAGATCACATTCTGCCAGCTACACTCAAACATGTACTTGCAGGTAAGCACAGAAAATCATTCAACCTCTGCCCCATTCTCTTGCCTTTTTAGAAATGCGGACAAGCCCATTGCAGGAAATATTCAGTGTAATGTGGTCATGATGAAATTTTGACATCAGGATCAGGTGACAGAGGTGACAGAGCCGGTCTGCCCTCCATTAGTTGGGGACTACAGGGCAGAATTCTATCCCTAGGGCATCATTCCAGGAGATATTGGACTGCTGGGACTGTCAGGTCAAAGAAGGATGTGCCAGTGGAAATCTTCTTACCAACCACGTGCTGTCACACCACTCTTTTTCTCTGGAGCAGACTTACTTTTAACATTCCTTGTGGTAATGAATGCACCCTCTCAGGCAGATAGAGATAGGGTTATTTGAAGCCCTCGCTTTTGTTTCTTCTGGAGCCTAAACTCCTGATAAGAGTTCTTTATATGTTAACTAACAATTGTTGACTGATCACCTGAAAGCGCAGATGAAAATAAAGTATAATCATAGATATCATCTGGTTTGCCTGTATTTTAAGGTCCCTTCCCTTTAATCCCCAACAGCTGTCCTAAAGCCACTTCCAGTAAAAATATAACCTAAGCCAAAGAGCATACTTGCTACATACATGCAGCTTCCATGCAAATCCTCCAGCACCTCCCAACCTCTCTGTAGTTCTAATGAGATCACCACCATTGAATTACTCCTCTAGAGACATACAAGAGCCACTCCTCCTGGAACCCAAATCTGAATGATTGATTTCACAGAGTCTCAGAGAGTAGATGTTGCAATGCATTGCTCGGATGCCCCTTTAGGAATGAAAGACTTGTTCCCTGAGCTGCTGAGAGTTCTTGCATCCTTGCAGAATGTAGAGCATATTCATACCAGAAAAGGAGCTATAAGTATCCCCAAATGGTACCAAACAGGACTGGGTCCTCTGGGCTCCACACCATCTGTACTGTCTATTCTGGGGATGTCTGCATTCTGCTTCAGGACACTCTCTCTATGTTTAGATCATTTATTCCACTGTTCAAAAGACGATCTTAAGGTACCATGTCTTAAATTCCATTTTTATTTGTATTGGAGTTACATAGGCACTTGGTTAAAAGAATAAAATAATTCTACAAAGTTTATTTGACAGAGGCTGCTGGTTGAGCCCTGACATTAGTTCCTGCCTTCTTTCATAATAGGATTTCTGTGTTTTAGCAGAGCACCTGGCCAACAGCTGGTTACTGCACTTCCCGGGCTCCCTTGTAGCTTGGTAAGGCCATGTGCCCACAGTCTGGCCAATGGGTCTGTACTACTTCCAAGGCATGTTCCCATCAAGGTATGCACATGTGCTTCCCTGACCCACTGCCCCCTCCCACTGGCTGGCATGACAAGAACTAGAATGGCTACTGTGGTCCCAGAGATGGAAGCCACATTTGGGGGTCATAAAGCCAACCCTTCAACCCAAATTGCTTCTCTCTGGACCATTTCAAACCAGAGAGCAAGAAATACCTACTTCATTTGAGGGTTTGTATTTTGAAGTTTTTGTTTTTTATTTTTTATTTTTAAAAAGATTTTATTTATTTATTCATGAGAGACACAGAGCAAGAGAAAGGTAGAGACACAGGCAGAGGGAGAAGCAGGCTCCATGCAGGGAGCCCAACGCGGGACTCAATCCTGGATCTTCAGGATCATAACCTGGGCCGAAGGCGGTGCTAAACCACTGAGCCACCCAGGCTGCCATGTTTTGTTTTTTATTAAAGCAAGCATAGCCTGTATTTTCATCCATATAGGTTGGGTGTTTGTTTTTTTGGTTTTTTTAAATCCTGTTTTCTTTTTCCCACAAACAACCATAATATGTGAATAACATACTTCTGATATTTCATATTTAGACATTCCCTATTGAGTTTCCAATTTGGAATATGAATATTCCACTCTCTATCTCCTTTTCGCCCACCCTCACCATCTCACTGCATACTTGCTACCCATGCCCCTCATCCTCCAAAGTAGTTATGTGGTAATTTTAAATAGATAAATATTTATTGTTTATATAATTATGACAATGCAAATGGTATATAAAACTGATATCTGCAGTGTACCATGGAAGCTTTTCCTTTCTTAAATAATACTTTGTCCCAGAGATAATATTGAGCTAGTTATTTTTTCATTTTCTTAGCTTCCCGCTGACTTATCATTAATTCAAACCTAAACACTCCCTTAGTTGTATGATCTCCTCTGAATATGTTTGAATGCACTTGGGATGCAATTAGTTTTATGAAAAAATATCCCCAGAGTTTTCTGACTGGCTCCATCTGGACTAGCTGTTCACTAAGCCTGATGTGTGTTCCATCAGCCATCTTAAACTGGACCTCAGTACCGGTTCTACAACTTTGGATTGCTCTGCCTGCCTTAATCCTTCCTATGGGCTACAAGGGCTGCTCTGGCCATGTGACAGCATGTTTCCCTCAGGCTAACCTCTGAGGGCTCCATAAGCAAGTATTCTCCTTGATAGAGGCTTTATTCTGAGAGTATTAGCCACCTTCTGTACAAGGAAGACATTGCAAATCTCTGAGCTAGATCAGCGCCTTCCTTTTTGGAGTTGAGACTTAAAACTTCCTGCATTAGGCAGAAAAAATGGACAACAATTAACAACCTCCTAAAAAACCCTCTGACTTAAGGTATTACTGTTTAATTATTTCAAATTCATATTGTTCTGGCCACAACAAGTGGCCAAGTATTGCACAGGGATACTTGACAACATTCCCAGATATTTTGGGTATGGTACTAATGTATAAATTTTTGGTCTTTGTCCAAGTTCAGGTTTAGGTATAACTTTTACTAAGAATGCCTGAAATCTAAACAACCAAGTTTAGAACTTCAGTGAAACCCTTCCCCATGTTCTTTTACTGCCAACATTGCCAGTCATCCCCCCACCCCCGGCCCCCCAGCCCCTGCCAGCGAATTCTGGGAGGTCAACTCACCTTGGCATATTTTATTACAAGATTAAACTATTCATTGCAGGAGGTTATCTGCTCAAAAAAGGGTGGAAATGGTCAGTCTCATTTTCCCTTCAGTTATTTTCCCTAAATTTCAGAACAATTTTGGATGGTTGAAAAACCAATGTGGTCTGATGAAAGCTTATCACCTGAGAACAGCCAAGGAGACCAGAGTGAAGATGACTGTTTCTCGCTGGGGCTGATGTGAAGCTAAACCTCATCAATGGAGCTCTCTAAAACGCACACACAAACTCATACACACACACCCTAACAGCAACACAAACTGAATGTTTGATCATTTCAATCTGGCTATTGATAAAAATTTTGAAAAAATTTAATGGAAGGAAATTGGTAAGAGTTGAATTCCAGGTGAATTTATGAAGGCGTTTCTAAGCAGAATGTCTTTGCAATGTGTGCTTTTTTATGTGCAATCATCACCATGTACTTCTGAACATCTTCCACAGAACCCATGCGAGGTGCCAGCTGCCACATACACAAATGACTAATGTCAAAACAAGGTAAGACACATTAACTGGTCTCAACTGTCTCAACGGAAAGTGAGGGGGATAGTAGAGAAGTGGAGCCTTTACTTGCATCTCCAAGGAAGGGTACAATGTATACCAGTGACAAGGAGGAGGCAAACAATGTGTGCAAAGGGAAAAGTATGATTGCAAGGTGCAGAGGTAGAGAAGAGCCTGACATGCTTCTGGCACATTCAGAGAGCAAGCTTTCTGAGAACACAGGATTCAGGTGTAGAAGTAATAAAAGGCCATGGCAAAGGGGTGCATTGATTCTAAACTGTGGTGGAGCAGCAGGGCCAACTCACAGGATTTGGACATCTTGAAGGCATTGGGAAACCACAGGTTTCTATTGTTGTTTAGAGGTGTGGGTTTGGTTAGGAAGGAAGGGAAACGTGATATACACAAATGCTGCTCTGGGATGATTCATCTGACCGTGATGTGTAATGGATCAGAACAGAGAGGCACGGAGGTCAGGGAGCTGCAGGCTCCATGTGAGGAAATGAGAAAGGCTCCCAGTGATGAAGCACCTAGGCCATAACCACATGACAGGCTGTGTGAGCTCACCATTCTGCACCTTCCTCAAGGTGGAATAGGTATCTGGCTCCATCCTTCAGATCAGGAAAGTAACTCTGAGAAGTTCAAGGTCACACAATGAGGGAATGGCACTGATGGGATTTGAACTCATTTTTTTCTGACATCAAAGCTTTGTTCCTTCTACTCATCATGACACATCAGCCTCTTGTTTTTTTTATTTTTGTTAAAGATTTTAGTTTTAAGTAATCTCCACACCCAATGTGGGGCTCTAACTCACAACCCTGAGATCAAGAGACGTGTGCTCCACTGACGGAGTCAGCCAGGCACCCTCAGCCTCTTGTGGTTAATTATAGGCAGTGACAGAGGACGTGGAAGGGAACCCTATCTATGACTGGGTTGTCCTCGCAGCCTCAGTGTCTCTGTGTCGCACCATGATTTTGTGAGTAACTCAATATCCTCTTGTTTCCACTCGGGATTTGTGGGGTAAAAGCCATTCCACGATGCAAGAGTCTCCATGGAGGCCAAAGGCTGCGATTGCTCTGAGACAGAAAGTGAGGAGTAAAACACGTTTTAGGTTTGTGGGAAATTGCGAAGGACAAGACAGAAATCATAAAGGTGCAATTGAATTACGTTGTGTCGTGGCCCCTGGGATAACAGCTGTTTTCCAGGCCTCCGATCGTTCTCATTAGGAAATTAAAAATGTGAAGCTCCGAGGCTGCAGCCCTGCACTGCTCGGGCCACGTGGTGACAGGAAGCCCTGTGTTTGCACAGGTGGGGGAGTGAGCAGCCCCACAAAGTGGGTGGCTGGAAGCCCTGCCCGGAGCACAGGTGGGCTCTTGGAAGAAAAGCAAACCCAGGAAGAGGCTTGTGTGTTCTGGTGTTGTCAGCTTCTCTCCGCGGAGGGAGGAGTGGTCCACCAGGCCTCTCATGTTGGTGGGTCATTTCAGGGCCAGATCTAGCTAATGGTAGGGCCCCCACAGCCTACCTGATGCAGGAGGATTTGGTCCTGGCACATAGTCAGTTCCTCTTTCTGGGCTGGTCTTGAAAAATTACCTACAACTTGATATTTTATACTCAGATAAGAACAACTCAAACTAAATATGCCTTTCGAGAACACATGTAGGAATGCCATCGATTTCAGAAATAAAATTTTTGTTTCAAATAAAGGGAATAAGGAACACAGGACTCAGGATCATGACCATCACAGGTTTGGGGCTTGGGGAGAGGAAAGGGGCCAGGATGTGCAGAACCACTCAGATGATGGCACTGTTGCCAGCATTCTCATTTCTGAGTTGGGTGGTGACATTGTGTGAGTTGATACAATTATTAAAAACAACCCTACATACAAACGATAGGAGGGCATGCGTGGACCAACAATGACAGTATGCCAAGCACCTAAGATTTCTGTCCACCCAAGGTGCAAAGAGAATAGGAGGATAAAAGATGTGACATCACTGGAACTCTGCCAAGGAAACCTAGATGTCAATAAGCATTTCTTCCAATTAAAGGATATTTAATATCACAGAGAAAGTCAGAAAATGTGAATTTTTGCACGTGGCCTACAACTAATCAGTTTTGCCACCTCAAGAAATTACTTTCCTCATCAATCGCTAGAATGATTCAAGTACACCTTTTATTATTTCCTTCCCCCTCTTCTCCTCCCTTTCCCTGTCTGCCCTTCCCCTCCTTTCTAATTCTAACCTGAAACATCCTTTCCTTCCTGAAAGAACACAAAATGTTATGAGTTTGGCCTAACTGATATCAAAGGCACCTCTGGCTGCTGCATGGGTTGTGGCAAGGCACTGGGGTCAGTAGTCAGGGCGTGAGGTTGTTGCCACCTCCTCTAGCTGAGATGGTCCAGTTCAGGATGAATTAGAGCATCATTCTGATACCTCCTATGACTTATCTTGTTTTTCTCTCCAAAGTCAGAAAACTAATCTCAACTTCTTCATGTCTTGAATGTTCCGAGCACAGAGTCATCTCAAAGCAGAGAGAAAGAGGGAAAAGAAGACAGAGAGATTAAGCTGAATGAGAATATGTGGCAGCCTGAGAAAAGTCAAGTGATCACAGTGAAAAGAAAATGGTGCATTTCCAAATGTGTTCTCTGAACTCTTCTCTCAACCAAATTCATAGAATTAAAATATGCTCATAGTGTGATGGGCAGCATGTGTGTCTGAGTGAAAAATAATTTAACAAAAACAGCTAGAGAAATAATTTAACAAAAATAGCTAGAGAAATAGCTATGTGCCAGCAAGTGTGTTAGGGCCCAAGGTCAAAGAAATGACCATGCCCAGTGAATCCCTGCCCTTGAGGAACTTCTATGGGGACAACAAGAAACAACTCCATCTAAGTAAATATATTACATAGCATGGGTGGAGACGATGCTTTGAGGATGAAATGCTTCAGTGTGTGGGGATGCAGTGATAGCATGGACATGGTGGTCACAGAAGGCTGCTCTGGTGGGGAGACGGGAGACCGGGGCTAAGAAGAGAGGCAACCGAGTGCACATCACAGGAGCTTTCTCTGAAGCGGGGAGGAGTAGCACCTGGCTGTCCCTGCAGCATGAGTGGCTGTGTGCTTGGTCCATTTGCAGACCGAGGAGGCTCATATGGCTGCAGTGAGAGCCACTATGTGATTTACAAGACCCAGTGCAAAATGAAAATGCAGGGTTCAAAAATTACTAAAACCTTAAAAACAGCAAGAGCGGAGCACTGAACCAAGTATGGGGCACTTCTGAGCCCAGGGCCTGGGCACCCTCACATGTCAGCCTGGTGGGCCCTGCCTAATGAGGGAAATGAAGTCTGAGAAATAGTTGTGCTGGCTGTGGAAGACCTTGGAACCCATTGCAGGGACCTTAGACTTTACTCCAGTAGGAAACCATCACAGGTTCTAAGTAGGGCAGCAGTATGGCCTGGCTGCTTCTAGAAGGATCTCTGACTCTTATATAGGTGAATCTAAGGAGACCAGGAGTGACAGCAAGGAGACCAGTGAGGTTGCTAAAGAATTGCAACAATGACAATAAATGAAGAACTCATTCAGCATGCCACTCTGTTGTCATAACTGGATACAATATTGTCTTCACCAGCTTCCCCATTTGGAATATTCTATGTGTTTTTTGGCTCCAGTAATAAATGAAACTACTCTGGGGGCTGGAGCAGATTTGAGTAATATGCTCAAAGAACTTAGACAGAAAGGAAAGCCAGGCTGAGCATGCCCTTTACCTTCTCTGGATGCCTTTCCTCAACTGATTTGGCACCAGATGGGGACGGGAAGTAGAAGAGAAACACATACTTCAGAAAAATTCCATCCTGTGGGTCCCTGATCTGGAATTCCATTTCATTTTCTTTAAAGGAAAAGGAAATTCCTGAGGGCTTAAAGAATGTCTGTCAATGGCTTCTACAGGTGTCACCAGAAGGAAGAGTTGGAATTCTAACAGAGCCAGGAAGGAGGATAGGCTCTAGGGTTTGGTGGAGTAGGTGGCCTCTGCAAGGTGCAACTTCAATGGGCATCCAGCATTTCTTCCCAGAGGAGCACCCTGGAGATTCCACCTTCTGAATCATGGCTTTGGGTGCAGATTTTGACGGAATTATGGCAGGGAGATGGAGGATGCTCCTGCCTGAGGATGCAGGTAATGGTAGCTAAGAAAACAAGGAAGAGGATTAACAGTAGCCAAGTGTTTATGCACACCGATGCACTCTAATGTGGATTTGTGCCTGCCTGTAGCAACTAGATTGCTAGAATCTGTGTTTGTACAGTGAGGAAGAGTCAGATCAATTGCCTAAGGTCACCCACTTAGGTGGGTGATTGACTAGATTGACTAGAATCTGTGTTTGTACAGTGAGGAAGAGTCAGATCAATTGTCTAAGGTCACCCACTTAGTAATGAAAGAATCAGGATTCAAAACTGAGCTCATATTTTTCTCATCTTGCAGTAAACTATTAGTGGTAGTTTTTAAAGCAGCCACCTATCCCTGGACCCTCTTCTCACAGACTCTTCCCTTTGAATCTATGTGGGCTTATGAGTACTTTAAACAATACGTATGGCAGAAATGATGCTATAGAACTTCCAAGACTAGATGAGAAAAGGCCAGGCAGCTTCCATCTGGTTCTCTTGGAACCCTTGCTCTGAGAATACTTGCTTTTGGAATGTTCCTTCTTGGATCCTATTAGCCATGCTGTGAGAAGTCATGGCACATGGAGGAGCCACATAACAGTACCTGGGCCAAGCTCCAGGGAACCCAGCTCTGAGCAGCCCAGCCCAGAAGCCAGACATGTGAGTGAAGAAGCAACCTTGGGAGTGAATCCTTCAGGCTGGGCTTTTCCAGTCTTCGCTGCTGAGGCCACTGACAGCATGGAGCCCTGTATGCCCATACTTTCCTGTGTCCTTTTCATATTTTCCACTCAGAGAATTCATAAGCATAATCTAAGGGTACTTGTTTTATGCCACAAGTTTGGGATGCTGACAAGACTAATAATTTTGTTTTGGGCTGACTCGATGGTATAAATGGACCTAAGATCATGTGTCTAAAAGGAATGAGCAATATGTGAGATGGTTTTGAAATATATTGACTAAAGAAAATACAAATTAATTCTTTATTTGTTACCAACCATGGTCCTGTTTCCTAGGAATGCCATGTGTTCTCTTAAATCTCGTCATTTAAATGACAAGTGTCTGAAACAAGAGGTTCTTGGACTAAACAATGAATAACATCTCTCCATATAAAGTTTAAATAAAGTCTTTCTGGTTTATATAAGATCATTAAAGTGTCCTTTACCTCAATAGTTCCACGCTGTGTAGAGTCATTTGGAATTACACGGCAAATTACATTTATAAATCAATGACTGGTGGAAGCAATTTTAAATCAAAGTATTTGAATAACTTCATTTTTTTCAAAAGTAGTATGTTTTAGTCTACATTTCATATATGAGGAGGCTTTGTCAAATTTATATTTATTCATGTACCCAAACCATATCCAGATTACACTTGAGCCCTCTCCGAGGCCTCTTTGTACTATTTAATTGCTTTTGACAAGCATGATATCCCATAAAAGATACGGCTTTCCTCTGAAAGCTTCCTTCAGCTAAAAATACATTGTACTGAAAATAAAGTGGTTGCATCATCTAAATTCAATTCTCTATAGCATTTTGTAAAATTTCATGACCAAGCTCTTAAACTTGATTTCAAAGTGTCTGAAGCAAGATGTGGACATGAGCACATGAGCATGCTGCCCTCATGCCAGCAAGCCAGGTAGCACTTTCAATTCCCGTTTTCCAGGTTTCCAGCACACCAATGCTTCGGATTTCTGAAGGAAAATAATTTTTGAGGAACAACTTTTGAGGGGGGAAACAGGTTTTTGAGTAGAGAATGGGCAAACATCTGGGGCAGAACCGAGAGAGAAAGAAGAAACTGTTATAGCTATAAAGAAGGCATTTGGAAAGAGCTGAATATGGAGACAGGAGAAAAAAACAGGGGAGCAAAGCAGTGGTGACACCAGGAGCTCTAATTATTCTCATCACCAGGGTGCCTATCTTTTCCCTAATGGTGAAAACTGCATGGTTTTCCTGGTTAATCTTCTGCCTCCCAACTCTTGCCTGGTGCCCCGACCCGTGTTCATGGGTGCCATGTCACACCTGCACACTCCAGACTCCTTCTGGGAGTGTGCACTAAGCACTGTGACAGAAACTCACGTGAAAGACTTGGGTTTCAGCAGTGATAAATCTTCCGGAAGATGAAATGGCTCTGATGACTTTTATGCTACCATCTGGACTGTGGTCATTTCAAAGGTTAACTCTTTGTTTTAATTGGTGTGGCTAGCATTGCTTGTGTTAGATTAAAAATAAAACAAGGGAAACCCACCTCAAAAGCTATGGCCTTAATACAGCGAGAGGTCTGCATGTGAGCTGGCCAGGAATGACTCATCAGGCTCCTGGAAGCCAGAGGCTCCAGTAAATCTACATATTTGATAATGCTTGTTTTTGTTTAACTTAGTGAGGCAAGGCCAAATAGCCAAACCTACAGCCATGCATGAAGCAGGCAACTTCTTGTAAAAACAGAAGGATTGTCCTTAGGATTCCAAGAACACCTATGTCATCGTGCTGTTTCTAGATTTTTGGAGGTTTACTTTCCAATGAGAAATATGTAGAGAACTTCAAATCAAGTTCAGCGTGGTTGAAAAGGCCTTGAGAATTGTTGCATGTACATTTTATATATGTTCATACACCCATAGAGTAAACATGCTTGTGATTTCTCCAGAAATGAGATGAGGATTTGCGTGTAAGGGATTTATTAAGGAAGTACTTTCGGGAAGACCAGTCAGGAGGAAGGGAAGCAGGACGGTAAAGGGAAGAAGTCAAGTCACACGGTGGAGGTGTTTCAGGCTGAGGCCCCAGGGCAGGGGAGTGGGGGGTGGGGTGGGGGGTGGCATCAGCCTGATCCTGTAGGGGACTCTATAGGGCACGGTACATGGTAAATCGTAGCATGTCTCAGCTGGCAGCCAAGAAGCTGAGTATTCCTATTCTCTAAGCATAGAACCCCTGGGAGATAAGAGCAATAAAAATTTTCTAGTGTGAATATAATTTGGTGAGACTAAGATTTGGAAAAGGATTTGTGAGCCCATTTATTGTCAGCTGCCATATAATATAGATGTTCCAATATGGTAAAGTGCGAGCGAGTGTCTCAGTTCCTGTTATGAATCAATGGTCTCAAATGCCTAAGGCCCTCTCTCCTCATCTGAGGTGAGGAATTTTCTATGAGACCAGACTGAGGAGTTTTGACATGCCCTGTTTTCCCAGAAAATGATGCTCCTCACATTTCCAGATTTATTAGTGTTTTCTACAGCAACAGTCCTGTCCTCCATAGTACAAGGGAATCAGAAAGAATAAATGAGATTCAATCTATTCTGAATGGCTAGGTTTCCATTCGTTCAGTCACCAATTCAACGAATATCTATTGTGTGCCCTCTATGGTCTAGGACTTGTGCTACGTTTTAGAGATCCTAAAACGTTTTAAAGAGCAACAAAAGATATAACTGTAAATGGGTCAACATCCTTGGAGCAGAGGCTAGGAGGGATGGAGAGAGACCTGCAACTGGAAAGGTAAGCAGGAACTATATCCGGGAGCTTCTTGAAAACTATGCTAGATGCAATGAATTTTTATTTTATTTTCGGGGGCTCATCTGATTTAAAAAATATTATCAGCTTTCTAGTTTTCCCTTTATCCCATTCTAGGAGAATTAGAGACCACATGATGCAAATACATCCAGACACCTCCCCTCCAGCTCTGAATCAAAATTTCCATGTAAACTATCCCTCAAGAGCATGGATTTCACAGAGTCTAAATGATCATGTTCTTTTATGTTTATTAACTGCTTTTCTGTGCTTTTTCCTGACTTCTTTTAGCTTCTGGACATGTGACACTCACACAAAATAATCAGAAAATAGATTTTTTTTAAATCAGCAATATTTTAGGAGGGACACCTGGGTGGCTCAGCGGTTGAGCGCCTGCCATCAGCCCAGGGCATGATCCTGGAGACCCGGACCGAGTCCCACATCAGGCTCCCTGCAAGGAGCCTGCTTCTCCCTCTGCCTGTGTCTCTGCCTCTCTCTATGTCTCTCATGAATAAATAAATACAAATCTAAAAAAAAAAAAAATCAGCAATATTTTAGGAACCTTCCTCTTCTTCTAACTTTAATTACGTAAACTTTTCTATTGGCATGGGCCAATACAAAGTTTAAGTTTAAGCCTTAAACTTAATTGGCTACATGTTGGAGTTTGATTATTGATATGCAAAAGAAGCATTTTGTAATAATAAGAGTGCAATCCCTAAAAAGAGATAAAAGCTATAAGAATGACATACCTGAATTTAATTCAGAGTCTCTACTTGGGTCTGTCACTTATAGAAATGTAGGGTTTTTTCAGTCTCCCTATCTCTCTGGAATTCTAATTGCCTGACTGGTGTGAATCTTAATTCTTTTTTTTGATGACTTTAAATTTTCTGGTTCAGACTAACACCCACCAGATTTCCTGGGGTGGGGGTCAGGGGCCTGAGGTATCAAAAAAGCCAGTGGAACAGCCCAGCCATGTTTTTGCATCACCTCTGAGCCCAGGATGTTGCTCCCACTGACCTGAAGGCTTCATGCTGGAGTGTGTGTGCTTCACTGATGAGGTACCATGAGACACCAGCATGTTGTGGTGCTCAGGCATGTTTGAGGTGCATTGTCTACTAAGAAGCCCCACATCAAAGAGTGAACTCTACCTCTTGGATGGTATTGGTGCAAGAGAAGGATCACAAATGGGCCTCAAGCAAAAGGTGATTGTAAGAATGAATAATAGTCCCAGTTTATCATACACAGCCATGTAGTGCTATTTCCACAGTCTAAGAGAAATAATGAGCAATTTAATGAAACTATCCATAAACTACACACTTAAAATTCAAACTGAAATTATTTACACCACCACTTAAAAATATGTAACTTAAAATCAAAATACCAAGGTTTGAGTGTAACTGTATGATTCTGAGCAAGTTGTTTAGTCTGTTTTGTAAAATGTAAATAATACGCAAAACAGGAACAATAAGAATAATATGGATTGAATTGAGTTCCCTAAAAATATATGTTGAAGTCCTCACCCCTAGTACCTGTGAATTTGACATTATTCGGAAATAAGTTTCTTACAGATATAATCAAGTTAGGATGAGGTCATCAAGGTAGGCCTAATTTAATATGACTGGCATTCTTATTCAAAGAGGAGAAGCGACACAGGGACAGACACACAAGGAGACCATCATGTGAAAACAGAGCAGAAATGACAATGCAACATCTATAAGCCAAGGCAAGGACCACCAGGGGTTTCTGGTGACACCAGAAACTAAGCGAAAGGCATGGCACAGATTCTCTCCCAGAAGCAGCAGGGGAAGCATGCATGGCTCTGCTGACAACTTGATTTTGGATGTCTAGTTTCCAGAATCGTGAGAGAATAAATTTCCCCTGTTTTAAGCGACCTTGTTTGCGGTACTTTGTTACGGTGGCCCTAGGAAATGAATACAAAGAATATCTATCCTGCTTTTCTTCATGCAAATTGTACATGGGTGTTCTTTGTAAATTTTGTAAGTTACTCTCTTTCTTTCAAGAAAACAGAAAATTCAAACTAAAAAGTGAAAAAAAGGAAATTTACTGACTCAAGGAGTAGGTAAATCCGGGCAAAGGACTCTTATCTTTCAGTACAGAATATTTCATCTTTTTCTAAGAATCCCTATAATGGCTACTTGCAGTTCCAGATATACATCTTCTCAGGTCAAATTCAGGTGAAAAGAAAGGTGACTTCCTGTAGCTTCCAAAGAAGTTCTGAGTTGTACGCAGTCAAGTCATGTGCCCATGTCTTAACCAATCACTGTGGCATGAAATATGGTGTTCCAGTTGGTCATATTGGGTCACATGCTTCACCCCTAGAGTAGGGGGTTGAGCCTCTCTTGAACCACATGCACCAAACATGGAAGAGGATAGGTTCCTTGAAAAAAGTTAATGGTATTACTAGAAGAAAGGAAAATAAATGTCCCATGTCTTCCTCCAGCTTCTGTCCTATTTCTTTGCTCATCTTCAGCAAAATGTCTCAAAAGCATTGCCTATTACCACAACTATGGCCTCTTATCGTTATGTGGACTTTTGTTCCATCACTCCATAGATGGGCATCTCCAAGGTCGCCAATGAACTCTGATCACTTCCAGTGTACAAAGCCAGGCCACAATCTGTCAGCATCTCACCAGGTGACCTAGAACCACTCCCTCATCTATAAGCATGGGCATCCTGCAGTCAATGCTCCTGCCCACTCTACTGGCTCCTCCTTGTCTGCAAGGAGGCCCATCCCTTAGCTACCCTCTCCCTGGATGCCTGAGGTGTTAAATACCATATGCTTGCCAATGGTTTCCATGTGGAAATCCCCAGTACTGATCTCTCCTCTGGATTCCAGACCTGTACCTCACTCTTGTGGGTTTTACCTTTTCTCACATGGCTCACCAGGCTCTGTCTGACATCTTGACCTCATCTCAGCCACTGCAAGGGCTCACCTGGTGTCCTACATCAGCCTCTCACTCATCTCCCTGCTTCCACTACTGCTAACATGATTGTATCAGAAACCATAGTGAAATTGAAGTTATCCTTCTGCTCCATACCCCTCACTGGCTTTCTTCTACATTTACCATTCAAGTAAAATAAAATCCTAAATCCTTACCCTGAGTGTCAAGAGTTGTAGATGCTTTGCTCCTGCCTGCCCCAAGGGCAGAGTGAGGGGAATGGTCAGCTCTGGGTGTGGACAATAAGGGGATGCCTTCCACAATAAGTGGAAAATTTTAAAACTATGATAAAACCCACTTACTCTGCCTAATATCACCAGGAGCCAGCAATTCCAAGCTATGTGGTGATTGAATACTCCTTTGAAAAAAAAAAGCATTTGTTGGTCAGAGTTCTAAACAATTGCAGAAAGGATGTAGAGTTTCAATGGCATATTGGTAAACTGTAAATGAGCATATTTTTATCCCTTATTCTTTAATGAACTTTGTATTTTACACAGAAGTTAATTTGGAGTTCTCCCAGATACAGCAGTTAGGGAGGACTCAGTTACACACATGTTAGTTCCAAGAGTGAATTTTTAACTGTTCGAGATCATTCAAGCTCTCTTTGGACACAGTATGTAGCCAACCTGATGCTTGTAAAGACGAAAAACAGGAGTTGACTTCCTTCAGTTCTGTTTTCTATGTGTCTACTTAAAGTTTTTGTCTTCAAAATGTAAAGTCAAAACTTCTTCTTCTTTAATTGCTAGCTATTTTATAACTTAAGAACAAATAAAGTGATTTTTATGGAGTGCTATGTAATATTATAGAAAATAATTTGTCATATAGAGGAAGTGAGTGTTAACCTTGTTGACCTTGTTTCAGTACATTGGACACTTTAAGCTTGATCGTACCTGAGCCTTCACTCTGGCTCAGTGGCTCACAAACAATTTTGCCCCTACGGGACATTTGGCAAAGTCTGGAGACATTTGGATTGTCATAAGTGTGGGAAGGGTGAGGGAGCTGCTGCAGGTACTTAGTGGGTAGCACCCAGGGATGCTGCTAAATAAGCATCGTGCAATGCACATGATAGTTGCCCAAAAGAAAGAAATATCCTGTCCAAAATGTCAACAGTGCCACGGTTGAGTTACGAGCTGTTCTCTCTGCCCCAAATGCCCTTCCATCAGAGCTGTTCATGACTAGTTCCATGTCATTCAAGTCTCAGGATAAAAGTCACCTCCTTGTGGAGGCTTTTTCTGAGTACTCGTCTGGAGTGCAGTCTCTCTATACTTGCCCTCATATAACCTTATTTTATTCTCTACATAACACTTTTCACTGCCTGAAATTAACCTTTTCACTTATGTGTTTGTTGGTTATTGCCCATTTCTTTTCTGTGAATGGAAGCACATGAACACGGGGCCTTGTTCACTGTTATATTCCCAGGGCTTAGAAACGTAAATGACACTTAATAGGAGCCCAATAACTTTGTGTATGATGAATGGATGGATAAGAATAAGATAATAGATGTCCACTAAATTCCTACACTAATTACAAAGTACTATATTCCTGGTTTTCTCTATTCATTGGGGGCTTCTCACTTGGTTTTACTTATTAAGCATTCACATACCTACAGATGAGAATCACACTTCAGATTGTCGTAATTCAGGATGGAAATATTCCTTTTGACATACACACTCAGTGGTTGTTTTTTGTTTGTTTGTTTGTTTGTTTGTTTTTAATGACAACATCCAATCAACTGGGTAGTTCTTTCTTGACCATATCGAATTGTTTCCCTACTCCTTTGGGGCATATCGGGCATATTGTTTTAGACCTGAGCAACAGTGATAAATATTAAAGGCAAGAAGGTAATTTTCTTATTGATCTCTCAGACATCCTGTGTCCCTTGATTATGCCTATGCTTATATATGCTTTTTAAGTGATACATATTATTAAGGCAGATTACATTATTTTTCACTACGATAAGCTTATTTTGGAGATAGGAGAATTACACATGGTCATTTCCTTTTAAACACTTTTTAATTGTCAATGTTCCTCCAATAGGAGGAGTGAGATGCCTTACTTACTTACTAGTCCTGGACTAGATGGATACCAAGAAGTCAGATATGGCCCCTCGGGGAACCAAGAATCTACAATGAGGAAAGGGTGGTCTCCTCAGTAAATGGTGTTGGGAAAACTGGACAGCTACATACAGAAGAATGAAACCAGACCACTTTCTTATGCCATACTCAAAAGTAAATTCAAAATGGGTTAAAGACCTAAGTGTAAGACCTGCAACCATAAAAATCATAGAAGAGAACACAGGCAGTAACCTCTTTGGTATTTTTTCCAGTAACTCTTATTCAACAGATTCATTGTTTCTCATTATATGTACTGGATCATATTATTAAAACCGTAATATTGGCACATTGTTATTAGTATGCAGATTAGGCTTAACAGAAAGGAAAGTTAGGACAGCATTCTAATTTATACTCCTTAAGATCGGAATCTGATTTTTATTTTTCTGATCTGCATGCTTCCATGAGGGTTTAATCACACAGGCTTTGACAGAATACTTGTAATCTGGAATCTTCCAAAATGATATGCTTTAGCCTAGGGCATCAGATTAATAAATCCTGAGAAACATTTCAGGTACCTTCTCAGTAAGAAAAAGCTGAATATAGAAAAGATCTGGGGGAAACTCATCACTAAATAAAGCCTGCTTGACCCTCCTACAAAACACCAGACAGAGACACCTCCAGCCTGGGGAGGTGGACATGCTGGGTTGTGTGACTGAGGAAGGTCGAGAGTGGCTCTTCTTAAATAAGGTGGAGTACCTGCAAGTCCACCTTGAAGGAATGGTACCTGCTGTTTCATTACAATAAATAGTTATGGAAGATTCAGATCCATAGCAGGATTTAAATATCTGAAGGCATAAAGATTGGTACTGACTGTCATTTTCCAAGTTATTACTAATAACCATTTATAACCATGTGGAGAAGAAAGTTAGCAGATTCTAAGTATGAAACACTGAATCTCACACACTGTACCGTGACCTCACATCTTCATTCACTGGCCGCTTATGTGCCTGAGTCCTGCTGAAATTTAGTTTACTTCTATTTTTTAAAAGATCAGTTTATTTTCAAAAGTAAGTGGATTTTTGTTTGTTTTTGAGAATGTTAGTTAAGATGCTGTCTTTCTTACTTAGCTGGACTATTTGTTCCAGCAGTGTCTATTAAATCAAGGACAAGGCTGCCAGGCTTGGGGTAGTCATAGCTGTTTCAATTGCCTATTAAACTGTCCATTACCATGGCTAGTAAGGAAGTTGCTCCAACAAAATAGCTGAGTCAAGGCTCATGAATTCTTTGTTCCACCAAATAACTTTTATGAACTTCATGACACCCTCACTTTGTTTTGGTTTCATCAATACTTGTATGTATTCTACATACATGATTAGTTAGACTTAGGAACCTGAATGTTCAGGGATATTTTAAGTAGGAATGAATGATTTTGCTGCCTAGTTTATTGATTAATTATAAATAATCCCTAAATCTGTTCTCTTGATGAGAGATGACAGAAGTCTCCTTGCACTTCTCTGTCAACTAACAGTATTACTTGTCATTACACATGAATTTGGACAAGTATTTTCTTCTTTGACTTGTCCTTTTCTGACTCTTAGTTTTTCAATTTAGATGATTTACTGGTGGATGAGGAGGACCATTTCCTAGACTAGTAAGATTTAGAAGATTGTTGGGGTGCCTGGGTGGCTCAGTTGGTTAAGTGTTTGCTTTTGGCCAAGGTCTTCATCCCAGGGTTGGGGTATCAAGTCCCAAATCAGGCCCCCTACTAGCCGGGGAGCCTGCTTTTCCCTGTATCTCTCCCTCTCTCTTTCTGTCTCTCATGAATAAATGAATAAAATCTAAAAAAAAAAAAAAAAAAAAAAAAAGATTGCTTGCCCAGAATGCCTCCAACCTGAGCATGATATTTCTACTGTTTCAATTTCTTAACTCCAAGAAGACACAGCGATGAAAAATAGTCACTAACTTCAAATTGTTATTAAAAGGTATATTACAGATAATTTTATAAAAGTCAACTAGGTAACCTGCAGTTGCTCTCCAGGCAATGGATAAGATTAAAGTATATTTTTTGAAATCTGTTAGCATTTAAATTCTTTTATCTTTTAGGCTTAACTGGAGGAGTGAAGTAAGAAAAGTGCGTGTCTCCAGGCGTGATTAGAAAAGAGTAAACATTTTTCTTTGTTGGAGAAGAGCCAACAGTTTTATTTTCCTAGAAAATCCAAAGCCCAATTAATCAAATTGATAGGATGTTTTAAATAAAACAAAAAAGTACTTGGATGGGAAACTCCAGTTGGTAGGTTAGTTTTACTCAAAATTATTATGTGGATTTTGTCTTTGAGGCGCCCTTGCTCCCCACCCGCCCCCAAATGCTGATGATTCGAATGTCTGCAACGACCGCAACATACTCACCCAGAGCCCAGCACTCAGTTGCTCTAACCAAGAATCCCCATCTGAGATGATGACTTTACATCCTACCAGAGAGGACACTCAGACAGAAGCCATTCCTTGACCAACAGGTGGGGCTTTTCTAATTAGCATAGGCAATGTCAAAAATGAGTTTTTATTGATGAAAAAAGTGGCCTGCTGACTGGTGTGCAAATACTATACATGAGCTCTAAATGTTGAATTTAACGGTATTCAAGATGTATGGATTAACTGAAAGTTTTTTTTTTTTTTAATTTAAACATCCCATGCCCTCTTGAATGTAAGCAATATAAGACTCTGACTTAGAGTCTGCAATTTATGTCCTTTGCCATCGTGTTCGTGCTTGATCCCTAAACAGTCCTATGTCTAGTCATTGGCTAAGGTTCTGACAAGGTTAACTAATAAGGTTAACAGAATCCTGCTTCTGGAATACTGCTGCATTTTTCTCAAGTGAGCCCTTCATGAACTGTAGTGGTCAGGGCACCTAAAAGGGTAGGAGACTGGGACCTTTCGGGCCAACGAAACAGGGAGTAAGAAATGTTTGGGACCTTCTTGCCTGCAAATGTGTGCTTGATAAATATATGTAAGGTAGCAGAATTTGAGACTTGCTTTCATTATAACCTGATGCTGAGTTTTGGGGGGATGTTGCTAACCTTCACCACAGAAAACTTCTTCCTCAGCAGCTCTCACCTAAGCCCGAAGGGAACCTAAGAGTGCTCCATGGCCCAATTGGTGTGGGTCATTTTGGAACACATCTGTTTCTTGTCTTCCTACTGTCTTTCCTTTTATTATGTATATTTTTTTTCAGACCATACAGACTTTGCAGGTGTTCTGCACCATCATCTTCACCTACCTTAGTCCTCTCCTTTCCTCTGCCTTCTCTCACCCACATGCCTGAGAGCAAATGATGAACCTACTATTAAGACTCAGTTGCTTCCAGGCTCCAGGGGATTCTCTTTTAAGTCCAGGAAATGAAATTCTAACAATAGAACTTTAGGTATCAGAAAGAGAGTAAGGGAGGTATTTTAGTATCTGCTGCCACCCAACTACTTTCCTCCAGTATATTAAGGTCAGCCCTGGACAAGGGTAGGCAATTATTGGGAGGGCCAAGGGGAGACAGGGACAGCTCTGGGCAAAGCTGGTACTGCAGTACCATTTGTCTTCTGGCCTCTGCATTCTGCACTTGCCTTGTCCTCAATCAGAATTCTAGGCTCTGAACTTTCTCGGCCTTCTTCTAACTGTAAAACCGCCTTTTACTGCCTGACTCCTTAGCATTCAGTATCAACAAATCACCACACCGACATCAGTGACGTTTGTGGGTTCATGTATTATTTTTAAATAATCTACTTAATCATCATCATGGCCTCGTAGGCTCCAAACACAGAGGGAGAACCAATGGGGGAGATGTTGGGAATCAGAATAGTCCAGAGGAGAAGGTGATTTTGAGTAGAAGTCTTTACCTAGCACCCTAATTGTTTACTATGTGCCTGCCTGTCAAGTTCAGCTTCACAAACTGCTGGTCTCCAAAAAATAAATTTGTCTTTCCCCTAAGGACGTGTTTTCTTCTTTCATTCCTCTTGCTCTCCAAATTCACAGGTGGGATTTTTCATTATCATTTTTACAATGATAATAATGATATAGTGGAATGCCAAGCATTTCTATAAAAAATATGTTCACCTGAGACTAAGGTAACATTGTGTATCAACTAAAAAATTAGAAAACATATATGTAATAAATAAATAAATGTATGTAAACATATATATACATTTACATTATAATATTTCCATTAAGTTAAAGTGAAATGAGATAACAGATGTTTTTATTTTTATTTCATTAAGAAATTGTAACAGGTGCTGTCAGTGCCCCACCCGTATTCCTGGGTCCTATCACTTCATGCCAGCCTACCACTTTCTAGCTGCCAGGACCTGCATTTCTTCTTTGGAGACAGACAAGACCTCTCTTCCCTGCTTACCAGAGGCAAAAGTGCCACAAGGAATCAACCACTCCTTCTCAGGCACCTTTCCAATGACTGATTGAATGGATATATAAATATCCAGCTCACTCACAGCAGGGTTTCACTTCTGCAGTGTATTATGCCTTTGCAGTGTGTCCTATACCATTGCCTACACCTTCTCCCCAGACTTAAGTTCCAGCTTAAGTCCAGGGACAACAGGCTTACTAACAGGCCTTCGATAATGTGTCTCTTTGGGGTGCCTGGGTGGCTCCATCCGTTAAGCCTCTGCCTTTGGCTCTGGTCATAATTCCAGGATTCTGAGATGGAGCCCCAAGTTGGACTCCTTGATCAGCAGGGAGCCTACTTCTCCCTCTCCCTCTGTCTCTCCCCCCCACTGCTGGTGCTTGCTCACTCTCTCTCTCTCTCTCTCCTGCTTGCTCTCCCCCTCTCTCTCTCAAATAAGTAAATAAAATCTTAAAACAACAACAACAACAACAGTGTGTCTCTTTCCTGTTTACTGCTCCCCTCTGCTACTGTGTATCCTGTACTGTGGTGTGCTAGCAAACTGGTGCTCAAAGCATAAAGAAAACAAAAAACAAAACAAAAACAGCTTTGAAGTTTATATGGTATAAATTTCCATGGTATAAATATTCTTGCCAAGGCCTATTTCAAGTTCTCAGCGCCACATCACTGAACATGGAGCTGAGAAGATGTGTATAGTCAGCTATTGCTAGCCTGTGGGAGCCACCTCCAACATTCCAACTCCCCTAACTACTTGCACTCAGATCCTTGTTTCAGGGTCAGTTTCTAGGGGACTACAAAAACAGAAAATAAAGTTCAGAGGAACGAGGTAATTTCCTTAGATGGAGATGCTTGGTCAGTGGCTGAAGGAATGCCTTATTATTACTTAACAAATTACAGGGTAAGATGTGATGTTATTATGTTAGTGACTTAGACTTTGACTTGCTTGTCAAATAGGAATGCATTAAATACAGACACTTCAGATAGAAAAGTGAAAGGAATTGAAATTTCATTATTATAAAAACTGTGAAGCAGAGATAATAAAAATTTTGTATTGCAACATTGTATCATAATATTCTGCCAAAGGCCTGATTCTCTCTGTTCCTTATCCTTTGTGGCAACAGTTTCCCGAGCCCTGGACTCATGTTTGCTTATGTAATTAGAAAGATTAATTTTGTATAGTAAGATTCAGAACCATAAAATATTTATTGTACCCCTCAGTGGAACAGAAATAATCAGTCCTGAGCTTTTCCTTTTAAAAAAGGTTGCTAAAACACATTTAGAACTTCATAGCTTTTGAGAACACTGCCTTGAAGTTACTTCTCTTTAAAAAATGTTTTCCACTGCCAAAAAATTCCAAGCAACTCAACTCCTTCTGCTTCTCCTTTACAACATGGGTTCCATATTGCCAAGCACATGAAGCCTAATCTGCAGGCATCTCCAGTGTGCAAAGGATTTCAACTATCAGGGACATTCCATCTTGGCCTCCTGCAAAAACAGGTCAGTCTGCCAAATATGATATGTGATATGAATTGGATGCTAAGAGAAACTTGCATGACTGATTCAGACATGGCTCTTAGTATTTCTAACCATCTTAAGAACTGTTCTGTGCAACTCCAGTAGAAACAGTCCTGAGTACATAATTATTTCCTTCAACTTTACAGACCCTCCATGAAGATCCTAACTTATCCTTTACTGTATTATATTCATGGCTCTATCAATATCCTCTTTAATTTAAATACCTCTTTGAACTATATTTTATTTAATAGGTTGTACCAAAGTTACTTAGCTTCCACCTGATGAGCACAGGACTATAAAGCACTTCATGATTATTAATGATCTATGTGTGATTTTGTGACACAGAAATAGATATTGGGTCTAATCATGCAAATTAAGGATGAATAAATTGCCAACCAGGCCATTAGGAGACTGTCTAGGCATGGGAAGAGACATGATCATTTAGTTCATTTAAAAAACCATGTATCAACTGCCTACTTTGTATTGGGAACCAGTGTGCTAGGAGTATTCTAATGGATACAGAGAAGTTAACAACTTACTGCTTTTGTTTGTTGAAACTTAGTCAACGTATGTATCTTTGCTTGTATCTTTCTCATATTTTATTTCCATGTCTTGCATTCATTAATTTATATATTTATCTTACCCCTTTCATGAGACTTTAAGCACTTTCAAGACAGACACTTGGTCTTATTTATATACCATTTGCCTAACTGCCTTATAAAAAAAATACTCAAGGAAAATTGTTAAACTGAACTGAGAGGTAGATGCCATTTTTTAGGCCTGTGCTTGAGCTAGCAACACAATTTAGGATTCCTGACTTCACATTCTCAGCTGCTTTACCCTCTCTATTTATAATTCATAACATAATAGTGATGTAAATGCCTTTGTGTCTAAAGAGTTTATTATTCATGGGACCACTTGAGTGCTTAATATGGCAACATGTATGAATGCCTATTCGGATAATATTTTTTAAAGTGTTAGATTTTATTCTGACTCAGCAGATTGACTCTTTCACTGGCTCCTATAAATGTGGCCCAAAATTGTGGGTGGTAAGAATGTAGCCTGTGGACCACATGTGTTCTCTAGGCCACATTCACAACATGGAGAATTCCTGAATTCCAGATGAAACCCAGGCTTCGGGTATAACTTGCCTAAAAAAAGCCATGCCTCAAAGATTCTGAGCCAGTAATGGGGCCAGTCCCTGAAAAATGTGCTGCACCCCTAACCCCACCTCCACTCCCCACACACAGTCTTCAGCCTTCAACCCAGTTCTCAAGCTTTGGCCTGCTTTTAATTGAGTACTTGAGAATTCACAAGAAATCTTTGCACACACTTTCCTGTTTGCCACTCTTTTCTACAACTTGATCCTGTTGGCTTTCACCCTTGTCTTTATTCTGATCCTCTTCTCTCTTCCCCCACTCCACCACTCCACCACCCTCCTCCAATCCCCACAAGAGAAAAACCAACACCCTGGCCTGGTTGAGTAACATCTACTTGACTTTGGCTGAAGCGTAGCACCAAAGAGTTATAATCCTGTGATACGAATTAAATTCAAGTGCAAAAATGAGATTGTACTATATAAAATGGAAATAACAAGAACAAGATAAAAACCAATCAAACTTGTGGATGATAAATATGTGGCATTTGTGCTATCAACTGCTCCTCCTAAATCTATGGTGTGCATTGCTAGTCTGTCCTAAAGCTTTTTCCCACTGAGCCTGGACATGATTCAAGAATCCTTCTGAACATGGTATTTACCATCTGCTATCAGAATTGGCCCACAATTTGGAATATATTTTTCTAAATCTTCTTTCGAATGCCTTTCTTTTGTTGGGTAAGAAGAACTAGGTTTTCATTTTTTTTTCAGAGTACATATTTCCATTTATTTATTGAAATTCAGTTAATTAACTTATAGAATATTACTAGTTTTGAGGTAGAGGTCAGAGATTCATCAGTGTTATGTAACACCCAGTGCTCATTACATAACATGCCCTCCTTAATGCCCATCACCCAGTTACCTTGTCCCCCTACCCACCTCACCTTCCACGACCCTCAGTTTGTTTCCTATGATTAAGAGTCTCTTATGGTTTGTCTACCTGATATCATCTAGTTTTATTTTTCCTTCCCTTCCCCTATGATCCTCTGTTTCATTTCTTAATTTCACGTATGAGTGAGATCATATGATAATTGTCTCTGACTTAGCTCGCTTACCATAATACACTCTAGTTCCATCCACATTGTTGCAAATGGCAAGATTTCATTCTTTTTGATGGCTGAGTAGTATTGCATTGCATATGTATACCAAATAAGAACTTGTTTTTAAAGGAAAGTTTCTCCAAGTGTGGTTTCTAAGCCAGTAGCATGAGCATCATCTGGGAATTTGTTAGAAATGGAAATTCTCTGGTTCTAACCCAGACCTAGTCAGATACTCGCGGGATAGAGCCTAGGAATCCATGAGTTGTTTTTTCATTGTCACAAAATATGCATAATATAAATACACCCTTTAACCATTTGTATAGTACACAATTCAGTAGTATTAAATACAGTGCTACTGTACTGTAGTCATCACCACTATCCATCTTCAGAACTTTTTCATCATCCTAAACAGAAATTCTGTACCCATTAAAGAGTAATTCCCCATTACTCCCACCCACTCCCAAGTCCCTGGTTACTTCTGTTTTCTATGTCTATATATTCACCTATTCTATATACTTCATATAATGCAATCATACATTTTCCTTCCTGTATCTGGCTTATTTCATTTAGCATAATATCTTAAGGCTCATCTATATTATAGCCTATACCTGAATTTTATTGTTTTTGTTAATAGCTGAACAATATTCCATTGTATGTAGAGACCACATTTGATTTAGCTATTGCTCTATTGAAGAATATTTGAGTTATTTCTAACTTTTAGCTATTATAGGTAATTCTGCTGAGTATTGGTACACAGTATACTTTTGAGTCCCTGCTTTTATTTTTCTTTTTAGATTTTATTATTTATTTATTTATTTGAGAGAAAAAGCACAAGCCTGGGGTGGAGGGAAAGGAAAGGGAGAAGGAGAAGCAGACTCCCCAAAGGGAGCCCAAAATGGGGCTCAATCCCAGGACCCCAAGATCATGACCTGAGCTGAAGACAGTTGCTCCAACCAAATGAGCCACCTTGGCACCCCTTATTTATTTTGAGAGAGAGATTGTGTGTGCAAGAGAGTAGGGGAGAAGGGTAGAGGCAGAGGGGAGCAAGAATCTTAAGCAGACTCCACACCAAGCACAGAGCCCATCATGGTGCTTGATCCCATGACTCTGAGATCATGACTCGAGCTGAAATCAAGGGTCAGATGTTTAACCATCTCTGATTTTAATTCCTTGAATATATGCTAAGAAGCGGACTTGCTAGATCATTTGGTAATCCTATGTTAACTCTCTAAGGAACTGTCCAACTGTTTTCCATCGTGGTTGTACCATTTTGCATTCCCATCAGCAATGTATAAGGGTTCTAATTTCCCCACATCATTGCTAACACTTGCTGCTTATAATTTTTTTGATAATAAGCATCCTACTGTTATCTCACTGGTACCAATTCATACTTCATACTGAGGTTTTAATTAGCATTACCCTAATGACAAGTGATGGTAAGCATCTTTTCATGTGCTTTTCAAGCATTTTGTATATTTCCTTTGGAGAAATGTCTATTCAAATCTTACATTTATTTTTGAATTGGGTTGTTAATTTTTTGTTGTTGAGTTTTGATAGTTCTCCATGTATTGTGCATACATGTAAAGTGGATATTAATCCATTATCAGATATATGATTTGTAAATTTTACAAAAGATTTTATTTATTTATTCATGAGAGACACACACACACAGAGGCAGAGACACGGGCAGAGGGAGAAGCAGGCTCCATGCAGGGAGCCCAATGTGGGACTCAATCCCAGGACCCCGGGATTATGACCTAAGCCAAAGGCAGATGCTCAACCACTGAGCCACCCAGGCATTCCTGCAAATATTTTCTCCCATTCTGTGTGTTGTCTTTTCCATCTCTTGAAAGTGTCGTTTGATGCACAAATTTGTTTTATTTTCTTGAAGTTCAATTTATCTATTCTTTTCTTTTGTTTCCTGTTCAAGAAATCATTGCCAAATCCAATGTCATGAAACATTTTCCCTATGTTTTCTTCTAAGAGCTTTATAGTTTTACCTCTTATGTTTTAGTTTTAGTTTTTAGGGCCTTGAGTCATTTTGAGGTAAATTTTGTATATGGTAAAGGATCTAACTTTATTCCTTCAAATGTGGATGTTCAGTTTTGCCAGTACTATTGAAAAGATTGTCCTTTTCCTATCGAATGATCTTGGCACCCTGGTAACAATCTGTGTTTTAACTAGATCTCCAGATAACTCTAATGTACACTCAAATTTGAGAACCACTATAAGTGGGTTTTATCCTTATCTTACACTTAACCAACATAAGATTGGGGTAATCATAACCTGCCTTCCCTAATGCATTGAAGGCATTTTATCTTGAAATTATGAGTAGTTTCACTACAATCATCTAATGGGAATCCTAGACATTGAGAGTACTCGTATCAAAAAGGAAAACATTACCAGTTTAACGTTTGTTAAATTTGTCGATAACATTCGACAACATCCATACTTGTTATAACCAGTAAGTGATCCAATGAATTTCTCATTGCCCTGTTAGAATTAACCACACACACACAAAAGACCCATGACATTGGTTAATTGGGCTCTAGAAATAAGCTTTCTAGCAGATACTCTTAAAAAGATTTTTACCAAACTTGATCTTAAACTTGTTTATCATAAGTAATGTTCATCTCAAGTTTTAGTACAGGAAGTTAACAAGACTAAAATTTTTAAAACTTGCTAAATTTTGTATTAAAGCTCAGCTTGAATGTTAAATTGGTACTTAGCTTTCAAGTATTAGTGAAAAAAGAGACTAACTCATTATAAATAAATTTATTTACAGTATAGTTAAAATTTTTTGTATAGTTGGCTTGTATACAATCAAGCTAAACCAACCACATCTAAATGTACCCATGATATGCATGTCCAAGCTTTGTAGCAATATCTAGAAATTGATCTTCGATATACTCTTAGAAGAAAATGAGTTATATGAAACTGCCAAACATTTCAAAATTCAGTGACACAGATTGATTTCTACTTATTATTTAGATATCTAGGCTTATTTAATTGACAAATTAGACTTTGTATCTTAGTTAACTATCTTTCAGTGATCAGTCATCAATGAACAATAATTAAAGTAGTAAAGGTTAAAATGTTGAAACCACATGCTGTAGTTCTCAAAAATCAAGTCAACATGTGTAAAGGGAGGAATTATTAGAGGATTTATGAAATCTGGCCTGAACAAATTAATTCATCAGTGTAGCCAAAGGTCTGTCAATGAATTCAAGAACCTTTTCAAAAAGGGAAACATCTGTTGCAATTTAAGTTTCTGTTTATAAGTGAATGTTGTGGATTATTCTTTCTGAAAAAGGATACAACCATTTATACAAATGTATTTTAAAGTTAATTTTAAATTACTCTTGTGTCTTTGGGGATCATGGAGGGGGGCAATCATTAGGGGATTTGTACTATTATTGTATTCTCCACCCTTTCTTTGTGATGGAAGGTAATATGAATCCCATGATGCCAAACGTCTAGGAAGAGATCATTGTCTACATGGGTACACAAAGCCTTTACCTATCTATGTTGAATTTATTGAAATGATGTACATAATGGGAGATTAAAAGTACTTCCAAAAGCATACACACATATATGTGTACACCGTATATACACATATACATTTCTGCCTTACACATTTACTTAGAACATAAACTTCAACTTAGAAGAATCCAATCATGTTTTGAACTGGGTACAGCAGGTATTATACACACATAATAGATAAGAAAACTGAAGCTTACAATCATTGCATGAACTTGTTCCAGAATGAACAGCAAACAAGTGGCAGAACTTAAACTTACACTAATGTCATTTGACACTGGGGCACTGCTCTTCCTGTTGCAACATATTACCTTCCCAGCTGTGTTTTCATAAACAATGAGGGCTCATCAGAGGTCACCTACCTTTGCTACTCAAAATGTGATTTGCAGACCAGCAGTATGGCTTTTCCTGAGGGCTTGTCAAAATGCAGGATCCCAGGCCTCTCTTAAACCTAATGAATCAGAATCCACATTTTTATAAGATCTGCAGGTACCTTTAATTGGTTTGGAACTCACTTTGGGGGGTGTCTGGTAGCTCAGTTGGTTAAGCATCTGCCTTCAGCTCAGGTTGTGATCTCAGGGCCCTAGGATAGAGCCCCACCTAGGGCTCTCTGCTCAGGGGAAGCCTGCTTCTGCCTCTCCCTCTGCCTGCCACTCCTCCTGTTTGTGCTCTCTCTTGCTCTTGCTCTCTCTGTCAAATAAATAAATAAATAAATAAATAAATAAATAAATAAATAAATAAATATTTTTTAAAGAGAAGAACTCATGTTGGGAAACCAATTTACAGTTTAAAAACACCTGCTGTGGCAGCCTGGGTGGCTCAGAGGTTTAGCACTGCCTTCAGCCCAGGGCTTGATCCTGGAGACTTGGGATCAAGTCCCGCATCGGGCTCCCTGCATGGAGCCTGCTTTTCCCTCTGCCTGTGTCTCTGCCTCTTTCTCTCTCTGTGTGTCTTTCATGAATAAATAAATAAAATCTTCAAATAAAAATAAAATAAAAATAAAAATAAATAAAAAGAGCTGCTGAAATCCTTAAGATTTCATTTCAACTTTCATAACAATAGTTTTCTATATTTCAAAGATACATAATGATTAATTTTTGTGGAGTTTATTCCAGACTTATTAAAAGACAGAAGATTCACTATTATGGGTTTGAGACTAATTCTTTAATTTTATTTAGGAATTAGTTCAATGCCACACAGAAAAAAAAGTTGAGCTATTAACAGTCTTCAAATCATAAATAAAGCTTTAGAAATGATTTTGCTCACTTAAGTTTAAAACTCATGATATTCCCTTCAGTTATTTTTAATATACTCAGTGTATTCTTGGTATGATTTATAGTTTTTCATAATTAACTATGGAAAATGTGTGGCTTTTAGTTTGCCCAAGAATGGGGATCTCAGTTCAATATAGTGACCAGCAGTATGCATCAGTACTGCAAATGGAAACAACTTCATTCCAAATTAAGCCAATTCTCTCTATAATTCACTTTTATTATCTTCCTAAAACTAAAATCATCCCTGGTCAAAAATGTATTTTTCTTAGCACAGAGATACACGATAACTTATATTATCAAAAGGCCTTCCTCAAGCCTGTGGCTTCACAATAACCAGTTTCAATAGCAGAAGTTGATGACAGTCACTCAATAGTAAATTCTGGGCTTGAGAGTCTTTATGAACTGTAGATTCTAACTGGCTTTTAGAAGAAACCCATAGCCATGTCAAAGAGGAGTTAATTTCTATCTCTAGTATTTTTCTGTTCAATGAAAATCCACAGAATCCGATCTTAAAACTCTTTGTGCCTCTGACTTACCTAAGTGGAGCAGAGTCCCAGCTTGAGATGGGGCCATACTCACAATGCAACTTGAGCATAACTAAATATGTCAAGAAACCTTGCTGGGCTTTATCTGTTCACATGGGAATCCAAGGAACTTCAGGGGGAAGTTGTATGAGGAAGGCTATTATAGAAGGGAGTGTTGGCATTTAGTTCTTTCTTAACTACCCTCATAGGTAGCTGGAGCAGAAGGAAGCAGGTTTGATATGTGGAAGTTGGAGCAGGATTTCCTGGGTAGACCTGGCCAATAACATCAAGAATAAAGAAAAGGGAAAATATAAGCCAAATACCTTCAGAAAGTGAGAAGAATTTTATAGTTAAGTGTCTCACACATACACTGTATGTTAACTAAACTGAATGTAAGTAAAAAATTTAAAAATAAATAAATAAATGAAAGCAAGAATAATTTTAGATTAATAAATCCAAAGTAAAGGAAATTAAATAGAAGTTAAACACAGCATGGAATGAAGATGTGCTCAGCATCATTAGTCATCTCATACAATGTCCAAGAACTGTGAGCATGTGGAGCAACTAGAACACTTATGCATTGCTGAAGGTAGTTTATATTGGTACAACCACTTTGGAAAGCTCTTTGTCAGTATAAACATACATGCATATGTATCATGATCCAGCTGTTGCGTTCCTACGTGACAAAAACAAGTGCATATCCCAGTTTCCAGTCTGGAATATATGGAGCACAGAAGTCATCACTCCATCCTAACAAGGTAAACAAATGGAAAAATCAACAGCTCTTCTTAGATCTGTCAGAGAAATGAAGTCATAGGTCTAAGTGTTGTCCCCCAAATTGGAGAGGCAAACAGGCAATACAGAGAATCACAATTTTCATGAGCAAAAACCTCCGTGGGAACCACTATCGAGGTAGGAAAACCTGAACTGTATCTGAAAAATAGCTGAAAGCTCAATGAGGACATATATGAGACTTAAAACCTCAGGGAAGGGGGTCTAGTCTGGAAGGAAGGCATACTTTTGTGAGTTTTGGCTCTAGGAGCTCTAATAGGTTCTCACAATGAATATCAGAGAAAAATCCCCTCATGCTTTCAGCAAAGGAAGGGAGAAAAGAAACCATTTCGAAATAAGTCAGAACATTCCATTCTTCTTAGAAAGGCCTGACCTCAAGAGAAACTGTTTTACCAGAGCCTAACCTGTTGAGTTTTGTCAGAGCCTAACTGACATGAAAGAAGAGAAATATCCAACTCCAGCTCACTCTAACCATCTCAGCTTGCCTTAGGAGGGTTGGGGGAGAACTGAGAAACACTTGTGAAGTTCATAGCCCAGGGACACTGCTTACCAAAACACTGAGACCTAATCACAAGATGGTAGGTAGAATGCCTCTCCTCCTTTGACACCACAATTTGCTGGGCTTCCTTATATTTAGTACATCATGCTAGCTATCAAAAAAAAAATTTCAAAGCATACCAAAAGAAAAAAAAATGCAGTTTGAAGAAACAGAGCCAACATGAGAACCAGATTCAGTTATGGCAGGGATGTTGGAAATATCAGACCATGAATTTAAAACAATTGTGATTAATAAGCTAAAGGCTTAAAGGAAAATTATTTCTCTACTCACAATACTTCTGACACCAAATGTGTAGGTTTTCCACACTGAGCAATTCTCCAATTCTCTTTGGACACCAACTGGGCATCCCGCAATTTAATTCAATTCTGACACTAACTACCCAAAGTTAGCACAGACCTCATAGGTTAAGGGCCCAGTCTGTTCTCCATCTCACATGCTAATTGCAAGAGGTGGGTTCCAGGTTGTCTGTCTCAGATACAAATCAGGAGTTCCCACAACCCTCTCCTTAAGTTTGATTATTTGCTGTAACAGCTCACAGAACTCAGGGAAACACTTTACTTACATTTACTAGTTTATTTTAAAGGATATAAATTAATAGCCAAATGAAGAGATACGTAGAGTGAGGTCCAGAAGGGTCCCAAGCATAGGAGCTTCTGTCTCCATAGTTAGAGATGTGCCCTACTGCCAGCATATGGTTGCCTTTACTGATTTGGAAGCTCTTCAAATATCATCATTTAGGATTTTTATGGAGTTTCCATTAGGTAGGCATGATTGACTAAGTCATTGGCCATTGGTAATTAACTCAATCTCCAGCCCCTCTCCCTTCCCTTAGATTCAGCAGGTAGGGTCGAAAGTTCCAGCCATGTGATTAACATGGGGGGTTCCTCTGACAACCAGTCCTCATCCTCCCAGAGTCACCTTATTTCCATAAACTCCTATATGGTTGAAAGGGGCTTATTATGAATAACAAAAGACATTGCTATCACCCCTATCACTCTAGAATTTATAAATTTTAGAAACTCTACTAGGAACAGGAGATGAAGATGAAATGTATATTTCTTATTATAACACAATATTACAATGTTTTGCTGGAAAAAGTAAATAACAGAACAGCAGAAGGGTAATGTAAGCAGACAGATGAAAATTCTAAAAACCAACAAGTAATGCTAAAAATAAAAACAAACAAACACTGTAATATAAATGAATAGTGCCTTTGATGGATTTAGTAGTAGATTTGACATGACTGAGGAATCTTGAGGATATGTGACAGAAACTTTCAAATTGAGAAATAAAGAGAAGAGAGATTAAAAAAAAAAGAATTGAATATCCAAAAACTGTGGGACAACTAAAAAAGATGTAACATACACACAATGGGAATACAAAGAGAAGAAAAAGAAAAAGGGACAGAAATAATATTGGAAGCAATAATGGCTGAATTTCCCCAAACTAGTCAGACCCCAAACCACAGATACAGAAACAGGAACCTCAGAGAACACCAAGTAGGATAAATGCCGCAAACAAACAAACAAACAAACACATAAAAGCAAACAAAAAACACAACACCTAGGCATATTAAACATTCTGAAAAAGCCAAAGGAAAAATACACCTTACTTCTAAAGGAACAAAGATAAGTTCCTATATCTTATAAAGGAACAAAGATAAATGACTATAACTAATCATTTAATGTCTGCTCTCAGATTACAAGAGAATTAAAGTAAAAATCAATAATAGAAAGATAGTGGGTAGCTTAGTGGTTGAGCATCTGCCTTTGGCTCAGGTCATGATTGGTCCTGGGATTGACTTCTGCATTGGGCTCCCTACTGAGAGCCTGCTTCTCCATCTGCATATGCCTGCCTTCTCTCTCTCTCTCTCTCATGAATAAATAAAATCTTTAAAAAAAAAATAGAAAGATAGCTTGAAAATCCCAAAATACTTGGAGATTAAGCAATACACCTTTAAATAAAACATAGGGGGATCCCTGGGTGGCGCAGCGGTTTGGCGCCTGCCTTTGGCCCAGGGCGCGATCCTGGAGACCCGGGATTGAATCCCACATCGGGCTCCCAGTGCATGGAGCCTGCTTCTCCCTCTGCCTGTGTCTCGGCCTCTCTCTCTCTCTCTGTGACTATCATGAATAAATAAAGAAAATCTTTAAAAAAAAAATAAATAAATAAAACATAGGTTAAAGAAAAGTCGCAAGAGAAATTTAAAAAATAAGTTTAACTAAATGAAAATGAAAATACAACTTACCAAATTTGGGGGATTCAGCAAAAAGAAGTGCTTAGAGGGAAAAATTTATAGCATTGAATTGCATACATTAGAAAAGAAGAAAGATCTAAAATCAATAATCTAAGCTTCCACCTTAGGAAACTAGAAAGACAGAGCAAATTAAACCTGAAGTAAGAAGAAGAAAAATATAATGAAAATTAAAGCAGAAATCAATGAAATTTAAACAGGAAAACAATAGAGAAAATTGATGAAACCAAAAACTCATTCTTTGAAAAGATGAATGAAATGGAAAAGCCTCTAGTTGTGCTAAGAAGAGAGAAGATATAAATCACTAATATCAGAAATGATATAGGGGACATCACTACTGATCTCATGGAAATTAAAAAAATAACAAAGAAATATTTGTGAACAACTGTATATGCATGCACACAGACTTGATAACCTAGATTTAATGAGCTAGCTCCTTGAAACTCGTAATTTG
The DNA here is from genome assembly GCF_053574225.1 of Canis aureus. Taxonomy (NCBI): domain Eukaryota; kingdom Metazoa; phylum Chordata; class Mammalia; order Carnivora; family Canidae; genus Canis; species Canis aureus. The sequence continues at coordinate 71,490,794 of NC_135611.1, read as the reverse complement.
TCAAAATGTACACAATAAGAAATAGACTATCTGAATAGGCCAAAATATATTAAATATATTAAGTCAATAACTTTACAAAGTCAATACCCTTACAAAACAGAAAGCAATAGGCCTGGTTGGGTTCAGGAGTGAATTCTACTAAACATGTAAAGAGGAATTATACCTTTAACTTGAAAAAACTATACATTTTCTATAATCTTTTCCAAAGTGTAAAAGCAAAGGGAATACTTCCTAACTTACTCTATGAGGCTAGCATTACACTAACACGCAAAGCAGACAAAGACATTACAATGAAACTATAGACCAATACCCCCTCATAAACATTGTAAACATCCTCAACAAATTATTGGCAAATTGAATCCAACAATACATATAAAAAGAATTATACACAACAACTACGTGGGATTTATCCCACATATACATGTTTACATACATTTTGAATGTTTCAACATTCAAAATTCAATTAATGCAATTCAACACATCAACAAGCTAAAAAGAAAAATTACATGATCATGTCAGTAGATTCAGAAAAAGCATTTGACAAAATCCAATACCATTTATGATAAAAACTTTCAGGAAACTAGAAGAGTGGAACTTCCCCAACTTGATAAAGAATACTTACAGAATGGCACCTGGGTGACTCAGTGGTTGCGTGTCTGCCTTCAGCTCAGGGTGTGATCTGGAGACCCTGGGATCGAGTTCCGCATCGGGCTCCCCTCAGGGAGCCTGCTTCTCCCTCTGCCTATGTCTCTGCCTCTCTCTGTGTCTCTCATGAATAAATGAATACGATCTTAAAAACAAACAAACAAACAAACAAAAAGGAATACCTACAGAAAACATGCCGATGAATGGCAAAAGAGTAGAAATTTCTGCTAAGAACAAGACCAAGGCAAGGATATTACCTCTCAGGATTCCTTTTTAACACTAACTGGCCGATCAACTAATGTGATAAGAAAAGAAAAGGAAATGGAAGTTATACAGATTGTGAAGGAAGAAATAAAACTGTTTTTGTTTGTAGACATGATTGTCTCTGAAGAAAATCTGAAAGAACTGACAAAAACACTTCTGAAACTAATAAGTAATCATAGCAAGGTGGGAGGATACAATGTTAATACACAAAAGTCAATCACTTTCCTATACACCAGCATGAACAAATAGAATTTGAAATTTAAAATAATACCATTAACATTAGCTCCCTCCAAATGAAATACTTAAGCACAAATTTAATATATATGTACAAGATCTAAATGAGAACTATAAAACTCTGATTAAAGAAATCAAATAAGAACTAAAAAGATATTTTCCATGTTCACATGTTCATGGATATGAAAATTCAGTATCGTCAAGATGCCAGTTCTTCCCAATTCAGTCTAATAGATTCAACACAATCTCAATCAAGATTCTAGCAGATTATTTTGTGGATATCAACAAACTGATTCTAAAGTTTTTATGATAGAAGTACTAAGTTAGTTATCAAACCATAAGAAAACATGGAAGAAACTTACATGCATATTACTAAGTAAAAGAAGCCAATCTGAAAAGGCTACATGCTACATGATTCCAAACATATGACATTCTGGAAAAGGCAGAAGTAAGGAGATAGTAAAAGAATCAGTGGTTTCCAGGGATTAGTGGGGAGAAAGAGATGAATAAGCAGAGCACAAAGGATTTTTAGAGCTGGGAAACTATTCTGTGTGACATTATGATGGTGGATACATGTCACTATATATTTGTTAAAACCCATAGGATATACAACACCAAGAGTAAAACCTAATGTAAACTATGGACTTAGTGTAATGATCGATCAATGTAGGATCATTGATTATAACAATCTAGTGGGGGACATTGATAGTGGGATGACTGTACATATGTGAGGGCAGGAGATAGGGAAATCTCTATGCCTTCTGCTCAATTTTGCTGTGAACCTATAATTGGTCTATAAAATAGTCTAATAAAACAAAACAAAGTAATTTGTTCATCAAAAGGCATATTTTGCAACAATGAAAGCAGCAGAATGGAAACAAATGATACCATTTTTATACACTAGAATACTATATAAGGCAATGAAAAGGAAAAAAACTATGGCTATATGTGACAATGTGGATGCTTTGCATTTTATGTCTCACTTAAAAGGCATGAGAGTATATATTTTATCATTCCATTTACATTAAGTAATTTCTATAGTGATAGAAAATAGGATCATGGTTACCTTTGGGTGGGGGGAATCGAGCTAGGAGGAAGCATGAAAGAATTTGAGTACTGAAAATATTCTATATTTTAGATCTAGGTGTATTAAAATATAAGTTTCATCTAGCTGCACACTTAAGATATGTGCGTTTCCTGAGGAGCAATGAATCTTTCCCCTCAGATTGTCCTTCAGACTGGTCCCCATATCCTCATGCCTGGATCCCAGGATGAAATAAATATATGGAGCTCATCAGTTAAAATCACGTGGGGCATTGTGAGCTGAAAGTGTCAGCAGCTTTGGCAATAAGGAGTACCACCAGCAGTGATGGAGAGGATCCTTTATATGGACATAATCTCCTCTACAGCTTTGGTTCCCACATCAACAGCAGGAGCAGTACCTTCCATTATAGCTATTGTCATGTTGGGGGCATCTCAACTGTTTTTGATATTTGCAGGGAATGGAAATTTTACCTCTGAGGTAGAAGGGAAAAGTGAAGGCTACCTTGTGGGGACCAAGAGAACAGGTTTGTGGAATCTACTTCTTCTGGAGTGGAATGACACACAAGGAGGTCTTCTTCCATTAGAGTTCTGAGTCATTTGAGATGGAAAGTGGAACCACACAGATGGTGACCAAAATGTCAGCCTCATTTTTGATAGAGCACTGAGAGAAGAAGGTATACAGACACGAGAAGAATGAGATTCCCAATATTTAACCTGAGGATTAGACAGGTTTATTCATCCATTAAAGGCAGTGCTGGAAAACCACAATGCCTTGCTTCCCTGCAATAGCAAAACCTTTATTAGTTACCTTATTATCAAGGGCAGCCTAAAGCATGTCTTCTGCAAGTAAGCAGACTCCAATAATAAAGGAGGGAGGACTAAGCCGTAAGTGTTCAGTTCATTATCCCAAGCTCCCTACTCAGATAAATACTACCCTTAAAAGGAGAAAGTGAGGTAGCACTGTGCCACATGAACAGATGTTCTCTGTGTTTAAGCCTCAGGAATGGGAAATGAGTGCCTTCCAACTGCCCCAAATATCTGGCAGGAATATGAAAATCTTGAGTTCCCACAGAGCAGATGAGTTGTGATTATCATTATGGTCTATTTTTAGTCAGGTGATGGTGTAGCCTTGGAATTATGTCACAAAGGAGTGGCACACCCTGAATTTAGGGTATTTTGTGATAACATCTGGAGGTCATCATCTTATGTCAGGGTCCTGAGAGGGTATCAGGAGGCAAAAAGAGACTGATGATATTTTTTGTCTGCTTATGAGGAGAAAAAAAGCAGCCCCAGATTTGAATCAGAACACAATTATCATAATTCTAGATGCCTGTGTACCAAGGTCACTGGAAAAAGAGTATTCCTTCTTCACACATGGGCCAGTGGAGGAGTAGGAGATATGTCTACAAGGGTCTTTCATCTGGACAGCCAGTTGCCTCAAAAAGAGGTCAAATCCAATCTTTCTTCTAAAGTAGGAGCCAGGGCTGGAGTAGGGCTCCAGTTATAAGGAGGGGAAAAATCTCAATGTGCTCAGAAAGTTGCACATTTTTATACAGAAAATAATACATTTAAGTTTAAGGTCATTTCAAGCTGAAGTAAAGTGAATGAAATTGCTATAGTTTTAAAGGTAAAGATACAGAATCACCACAATTATAGCACGTACCAAATTTCAGGTACTTTACAAAAATTGGGCTTGGGACATGTTATTTTCAGTTATAATTGTATAGTATTTTCTTTTGTTGTTGTTTTTGTTTTTTTTGTCTAGTATTTTCTTAACATTTTGAAAATTATTAATATTTTTGAGAATCACTCATAATTTTTACCCATGAGTTCATTTAAATATGTAATTTTAACAGCTGCTACATTAAGCCTTATCCAGACACTAAAATTACTTCCAGAATAATATATGTCTAATTTATAATGAAAGTCAACAACCACATCACAAATAGAATTACTGAATAGAATAGAACCAAATAGAATTTACTGGAAAGATATGCTTTAATATTTTTAAACAAAACTCCAGTAGTCCATAAGCATCTGTGTCATGAAAGAAAAATAGAGGGTTTCAAATCCTTTGCAGGGCAGATTATCAAGCCAGTCATTTAGTGCATCTTTAAGAGAGCAGAGTAATTGTGGTGAAGGAATCAGAGAAGATTCTGGAGATGCACAGTCGGACGTAACCAGAAGGGACACCAACAAGGGAGGGAAAGAGCAACCACAAGGAAGGAAGGAGACAAAGTTGTTACAGACTGTCCCTATTTCACCATTTTGCAAAAGATTGAGTCTAAACTTCTAGCAAATCAAGATGGAAGATTTGTAAAACCACAATTAGATACTTAAGGCAATTCTTCAAGTTTTACTTTAATCTTTGGCATAATTTCTTCTACTCTCTGGATTATTGGAATCTGCAAACAAAAAAACATTCTTCATAGAAACAAGAAAATAAACGATTATCTCTTATATTAGCACTATTTTTTTTTCTTTCTGATGTATTCCCTTGTGGGCTTCTCAGGTGTCCTGAGTCTGTGGGAAAGAACATTTACCAGTTAGTCACTGAATACTTATTTATACTCCTCCCTGCTCTACTGATCAAGAGAAGAAAACTTTTTGACTTCTTAAAAGTCCATTTTAGATATTCCTTAAATGACTCAGTTGACATGTTCCTTGGTGATAAGCAATCTCACGATGACTAAACCAGCTTCTACTTTTGACATCTTCTAGTAGAAGAAATGAGTCTCTGTGTAGAAGTTTCTTTTCAGGTGGCCTTTATTTCAATTTTAACAAATAACCACTTCTATAATAGGAAACTTTCTTTTCAAGAGATCAGAATGTTATATTGATGCAAAGTGCTTATTGCTGCCAAATTCTACCTCTCAAAAAGTCAGAAGACACTGACTTTCTATTGCTGTAGAGATCTTTTTAAAGAGTTCTTTACATGGCAATGAAGAATAATACTTTTTTCTTGTGCTTTGGATTTTCAGAAAAATAAGAACATTCTTCCTAAGAAATGGGCACCAGTAGTCTCTGAATGCAGCTGACTGAAAAGTGGGCTTTTACATGCAAGGTGGAAATCTACATTCAGTGAAGGTAACTAGAAAGCTAATATTTAATATTAGCTCTCTCAGAGCCAGATTCTCTCTCCCTAATCATCCTGTAAACCTATATTATTCATGGTGGGTTTCAAAGCAGACCGGGATCATTAAGGCACTTGAGAAGGGTTGGCAGGGATGCTGTAGTATCAGATGAAACTGTGGTGGTACACTGGGTTTGAGGAAATGTTGGAGGGACCATGACCCAGTACTTGTCAATGTTCTCAGGGCTTGTTGGAAACAACAGGCTATCATGATGGATTTTCCAAACATATTTAAAGCGAAGGGGGAAAAAAAACGGGAAGGTATATGGGGTGGTAGAATAAAAGCAAGATAAACAGAAAAAAAAAAGAAAACAAAGAGCAATTGGGTATTAATTGTGGAGTAAATAGCAAGGACTATTAAAATTATGTAGCAACAGTTATAGATCTTTCATGCTAATTTAGATCACAGCATATGATGTAGTTTGTGCATAAACTTTATTTTAAATTATACAATTATCATTACATTCTGTCAAAGGCCCCTGAATTAATAATTTATCTCTGATCACATTGTTTAGTATTGTATCAATAAATGTCAATGCCAAATATTAAGAGAGTAATTTTTATCACCATTGTATAAAACTAACAGATATTTCTTTGGCTAAATTTTTCTCTTTTATATTTACAGGTAGACCAGTTTGCTATTGAGTTTGTTTCTCCAGCCTGGGCTATAAAAATAAAACAAAACAAAACACCAGCATCCTCTGGGAATCACTTGGTCTTAATCCAGCATTACAGAGATGCCAAAACACAATTTCAGCGAGGTCCACACTTACTCAGGTAAACTCACTAATTCATGTGCTATGTTAGCTAAACAGTAAAATATATTTAGTCATTCTGCTTCCAAAGATTGTTAGATTTTATACTAAGGATTTCATCTGACTGCTATATAAAATTTGTGTAAAGGGCAGCCCTGGTGGCTCAGCGGTTTAGTGCCACCTTCAGCCCAGGGTGTGATCCTGGAGACCGGGGAAGGAGTCCCATATCAGGCTCCCGGCATGGGGCCTGCTTCTCCCTCTGCCTGTGTCTCTGCCTCTCTGTGTGTGTGTGTCTCTCATGAATAAATAAATAAAATCTTAAAAAAAAATTGTGCAAAGATTGGATATCTATCATAGCAAAGATAATATGCTGACCTCTATGAACTTAAAGTTGTGTAGCACTCTAAGCCATTGGCATCCTTGTTTATCCTGAGAATGTACATAATACTTAGAAACAGATAATTGATATTGTAAGGCTAACTGCCCATATCTTAAGGATGATAGTCATTGTTTTCTTGGCATTTTATTTAGTATCAAGCCAATGGCATTCTCTGCAAGGAGTGCTTGTTCATTCTTGAACTTAGCTCTTTATCTTTGATAGAGAATTCCTTTAGATCCTTTTTTAAAAATTCAAAGAGGATACTTACCTGGCAGGGGAGATACCATGATCACAAAAATTCAAAGAGGAACTTCTATTATAAATGCTTAAATATTTTTTGTTTTTATCAACTTTTTATTATTAATATTTTTAAGCATATAGAAAGTTTGGAAGAAAAACACAACAAGCGTTCATATCACTCATATACTTACCATCTAGATTCAGCAGTTGTTAATATTTTGCCATGTAGGCTTGTGTGCATGTTATGTGTACAGTTGCTGAATCCATTTCAAAATAAGTTACAGACTTCGTGATTCTCTTCCCTAAATGTTTCAGCTGCATCTCCTGAAAATGGCATTCCACTGCATAATCACATCATTAACACAACTCAAGAAACTTAACAGTACTTGTATATTATCCAATACTCAGACCATATACCATTTTCTTCGTTTGTTGCCCAAATATATTTTATGTAATATGTTGTATAGCTGGGATTTTTGGTGTCTCTTTAATGTCTTTTAATTTAGAACAGAGTTGTCCCCAGTACTCTCCACCCCTCAACACACATTTTGTTTTCTTTGGTATTGAATTTTTAAAGTATCCAGGCCAGTTTTTTTGTGTAATATTCTACATTCAGATCTACTTGATTACTTCTTCCCAGTGTTATTTAACTTGTTTATCTCTCCTGTGTATTCCTTGTGAATTGTGAGTCTTTAGGTCCATCTTAAACGTCTTAATGACTTCATAAAATTGTAACTATAAGTGGCATTAAGTAAGATGTTTCTCCTGTGCTTTATAATTTCTTAGCAAAATATATGCTACACATTTACCAGTTGAATTATGTCATTCATATTCAACCTCTTTGCATTCTTATAAGTCATCTACACATTTTCATTTAGAATGTGGTATGCTGGTATCCCTGGGTGGCGCAGCGGTTAAGCGCCTGCCTTTGGCCCAGGGTGCGATCCTGGAGACACGGGATCGAATCCCACGTCGGGCTTCCGGTGCATGGAGCCTGCTTCTCCCTCTGCCTGTGTCTCTGACTCTCTCTCTCTCTCTGTGTGTGTGTGACTATCATAAATAGATAAATAAATAAAAAATTAAAAAAAAAAAAAGAATGTGGTATGCTATACCAAAAATTGGTCTTTTCCTGCCAGAGTGCCATCTTTTTTTTTCTCAGTAATCTGTTTGTGACTTTTAATTAAATATACTTATCTGTACTGACAGGCAGTAGATCTTAGAACTATCTAAACTGCAGATTATCAGCTTCTAGAGTAATAATATGTATTGTGAATTATAAAAATAATGCAATTTATAAACATAACTAAATTCTTTAGTGTACCAACTGTGAGGGAAATCTCTGTGCTGTATTTATAATATGTATTAAGTAACATGAAGTCTCTAAAGAATTGTGACATTTTAAATTAATCCAAGCTATAAGTATCTGGAAAACTCATATCTGAAAGGTTTCATAGAGACTGCACATTAAACTAATTACAAATCTATTACAATTGGTAAGTTAGTTCTTTAAGCTCTTCTCAAGATAAGATGAAAGTTGAGAATGTTTATTTATGACTGATGTGACTATTTATGCACAATATCTGTTTTTAGGGCAACATTTCAGTCTTTTCAGAATTTACCTCTTAACTAGATACTGAGGGGATAAAATAGTCCAGAAGGAATAAATTCAATTATAAAAAGACAGTAAAGTGTACAATGTGAATTACTATACAGTGTCTTGCATCTGAGAATCATTATACATACTATAGAAAAGAGTTAAAACCAGAAAAGGAGATATTTTTATCCATTCACTTAGACATTTGAGAATTAAATAGAGAGCTGATATGCCCTTAATGTATATTATCTGATGGTAGAGGAGGGCAATGTTTTTAAAAATTGGTTTATTAAAAGTTAATTTATCAATTTGCCAAAAATTAATTTTAATTGATGTTCTTCTTAAATATATTTGCCCACTAGAAAGAAATTATTCTTGTATATATTCAACTGATTCATTCAACAAATATTTACTGAGCATTGTATGTGCTGTGCCCATAACAAGAAGTCACTGCCCTCATGGTGCTTAAGGGAGATGGACAATGAATATATAAAATATATATAATATGTAACATTAGGTAGTGATAAATGCTATAAAGTCCCATTTGTACCTCCTCCTCCTTTCTTTCCTGACTAGATGTCAATGGTCTGAATCTGGTATCCATCCTCTGGCAAACAACCAAGAAAGCCAAGAAAGTGACACTGCAAAAGTCACATAAGGATCGATGGTCCTTACCCTGGATGAGTGACGGGGGTGCTCTTTTAAATAGATGGATTCAGTGAAGCATCTGACAACAGAAATCAGAATAAACTTGGAATGTGAGCCATGAGAAGATCTGGGGGAACAATAGTCAGGCTGAAGCAACAGTAAATATTAAAAATATAAAGACAAACTCCTTGATCAATACCTATTAAAAAGTCTAGACTAGAAGAAAATGATCATAAGTACACTAGACTACCTACAACCTCACTTGCTACAAATTGAATATTCCCTAAAATGATCCCATGAATACATATTATTGTGAATACGTGTACTCAATATAATCAATGTATTTTTGAATGTTAAGTAATCTTGTACACTGTTTCTCCATTTATTTAGACCTTTATATCCTATAATTGGGCTTGAAAACTTTCTCCATAGAGATCTTGTATATTATTTTAAAAATTTGCTACTAGACAATTAGTTTCTATTAGGTTTTTTTAGATGTTCATTGCTGGTACAGAGAAACGTTACCGACTTTTAAAAATTGACCTTGTGCCCAGCATCTTTGCTAAATGTCCTGATTTGCTTTACTTTCTTGATCTGTATAATATCTATATATAATGTTGCTCTTTGCCTTTTATTCTCTTCTGATAGATAGTAACATTGGTATGTTAGTCCTTTTTATGATTGTTTATATTTCCCTGTTATATTTTTTCAATTATTTTAAATTCAACCTTTCTGTATCTTTCTGTTTTAGATGTTTCTTAGTTTTGCATTTAGCGTTTTGTTTTGTAATCCAATAGGAGTACCTTTTACATTTACTATAATTACTGTTATAAACGATTTATTTCTGCATTTCATACTTCCTCTTTGTTTTCTTATTCTTTCTTTCTTCCAAACAGATAAAAATTTCCTCTGCTGGTTTGAGATTTACATTCTAACTTTACTCTTCTAATGGGTTATCCTTAACTTATTAAGACCTATTGTTACACTTTTTCTTATTTTTCTATTTCCTAAATTTATCAGTATCTATACCTTCCCTCAAACAATACAAATCATTTGGTTTTCTCCCATTTCTTTCTAGCTGCTCTCTGAAATGTTTTAGTTTACATTGGAATTTCAGTTTTGAATTGTTATGTGTTTTTTCCCCATTTTATCTTTTCTTTTCCTTCTTCATCTTTTGTTCTAACATTTTTAGACAATAGTGAATTTTAAAAAGTTACTTGCTCACTCCTTCTTCCCATGTCTATATAACATCATATTGAATTTATTGTTCTTGGAGTTCTTCAAGAAGTTTTTATGTATTTTTAAATTGTGGTAAAATATACATGACATAAAATTTACTAATTTAACCATTTTTATTTTTAGGTGTGGTAAAGTACACAAAATTTACCATCATAACTGTTTTCGTTTTATTTTAATTTTTAAAAAGATTTTATTTATTCACGAGAGACACACAGAGAGAGGCAGAGATATAGGCAGAGGGAGAAGCAGATTCCCTGTGAGGAGCCTGATGTGGGACTCGATCTCAAGCCCCCAGGATCACGACCTGAGCCAAAGGCAGATGCTCAACCACTGAGCCACCCAGTTACTCCTTGTAACTATTTTTTTAAGTGTACAATTCAGTAGTGTTAAGTACATTCTCATTTTTGTGCAACCATCTCCACCCTTCCATCAGGAACATTTTTCATCTCCTTAAACTGAAACTCTGTACCCATCAAACATAAGTTCCCATCTGTCCTCCCCCTAGCCTCTGTCAAACACTGTTCTACTTTCTGTCTCTGTAGATTTGGCTACTCTAGGTATCTCATCTAAATGGAACCATATACTGTTTGTTCTTTTGTGTCTGGGTTATTTCATTTAGCATGTCTTCAAAGTTCATCCATGTTACAGCACGTGTCAAGATTTCCTTTTTAAGGCTGATAATATCTTATTGTGTATATACATTTTGTTTATCCATTCATGCAATGATGGACACTTGGATTGCTTCCATCTTCTGGCTGTTGTGAATGATGTTGCTATGAACATGAGTATATAAATATCTGAGTCTGTACTTTTAATTCTTTTATGTGTATACACATAGATAGCCATTCTAATGGATGTAAGGTAAGGTTTTGACTTGCCTTTCCCAAATGATTAGTGATGTTGAACATCTTTTCATGTATTTACTAGCCATTTGCATACTGTCTCTGGGGAAACGTCTATCAAAGTCCTTTGCCCATTTTTGAATTGGGCTGCTTTTAGATTGTTTATTGCTTGTGGATATATATGTAACTGATTTTTGCATTTTGACTTTGTATCCTGCTACTTTGCTGAATTCGTTTATTAGTTGTTGTTGTTATTGTTTGTTGTTGTTATTTTTAAGTAGGCTTTATGCCCAGCTTGGAGCCCAATGCAGGGCTTGACCTAAGCTGAGATCAAGAATCAGATGCTCAACTGACTGAGCCATCCGAAAGGCCCTTCATTTATTAGTTCTAACAGCTTTTTTGAGTGTGTGTGTGTGTGTGTGTGTGTGTGTGTGTAGTCTTTAGGGCTTTCCACATACAAGGTTATATCATACGCAAACAGAGATAATTAGTAAGATTATTATCTTTTTATTATTATTATCATATATCATATATATTATCATATATATTATTATTATCATATGCAAACAGAGATAATAATCTTACTTCTTCTTTTCCAATTTGGATTTACTTTATTTCTTCTTCATGCCTAATTCCTCTGGGTAGGACTTCCAATACTATGTTAAATAAAAACAGTGAAAAGTAGACATACTTGCCTTGTTCTTGATCTGAGAGGAAAAGTGCTTAGGCTTTCACCATTAAGTATGATTTTTGATCTAGATTTTCCATGAAGGGGCTTTATTATATTAGTTTCTTTCTGTCCCTAGTTTGTTGAGTGTTTTTCATCATAAAAGAGTATTGAATTGTCAAATGCTTTTCTGCATCAATTGATCATGTTTTGTTTTTTTCCTTCATTCTGTTTTTATGGTGTACTACATTGATTTTTGTATGTTGAACCATCCTTGCACCCAGGAATAAATCTCATTTAGTCACAGTGTATAATCCTTTTAATACATTGTTGAATTTGAAGGGTGCCTGGGTGGATGGGTTGGATGGCAGACTCTTGGTTTCAGCTCCAGTCATGATCTAGCATCTTGGGATGGAGCCCCATGTTGGGCTCTGTACTCAGTGGGAAGTCTGCTTCCAGATTCTCTCTCTCCCTCTGCCCTGACCCCACTTGTCCTCTCTCACTCTCTAAAATAAATAAATCTAAAAAAAAAAATGCCATTGAATTTGGTTTGCTAGTATTTTGTTGAGGACTTTATTTATAAGAAATATTGATTGATAGTTTTCTTAGTAATTAGTTCAGATTAAGGCTGGCCTCATAAAATGAGTTAGGAAGTGTTTCTCCTCTTCAAGTTTTTGGAAGTGTTTGAGAAGGATTGGTACTAATTCTTTAAATGTTTGGTAGAATTCAGCAGTGAAGCCATCTGGTCCTGGGTTTTTGTTTGTTGACACTTGTGATTTCTGATTCAATCTCTTTATCAGTAAAAGGTCTACTCAGATTTTCTACTTCTTATTTGGTCTTGGCAGGGTGTACATTTCTTGGGATTTGTCCATTTCATTTAGGTTATTGAATTTGTTGGTGTACAGTTGTTTATAGTACTCTCAAAACTTTTTTTTATTTCTATAACATCAGTAATAATATTTTCCTTTTCATTTTGGACTTAAGTTATTTCAGTCTTCTTTTTTTTAGTCCACATAAGCTAAATGTTTGTCAATTTCGTTGATTTTTTTAAAAAGAACTCCTGGTTTAATTTTCTCTAGTGTTTTTCTATTCTATATATCTGCTTAATCTTTGTTATTTCCTTCCTTTTGTTGGCTTTGGTTTTAATTTGTTCTTTTTTTAGTTCCTTGAGTTGTAAAGTCAGGCTGTTTATTTGCGATTTCTCTTCTTTAATATGTTTATAGCTATAAACTTCCTACTTGGCCGTACTTTTGCCACATCCCATAAGTTTAACTATGCTATGTTTTTATTTTCATTTTTCTCAAGATATTTTTAATTTCCCTTATGATTTCTTCTTTGACCTTTGAGTTATTTAAGAAATTGTTGTTTAATATCTGTATTTCTAGTTTCCCTCCTGCTGTTGATTTGTTTCATTTTATTATGATTGGAAAAGACACTTTGTATGATTTCAGTCTTTTAAAACTTATTAAGACTTGTTTTATGGCCTAACATATGGTCTATTCTGGAGAATATTCCTTTTGCACTTCAGAAAAACGTGTATTATGCTGTTTCTGGAAGGAGGCTTCTGTATACATTTGTTAGGTCCATTTTGTCCACAATGTGGTTCAAGTGTACTCTTTCCTTATTGATCTTCCATCTAGTTATTCTATCCATTATTGTAAATGGTGCACTAAAGTCTCCTACTATTATTGTGCTTGAATTGCTTGTTTCTTTTTTAAAGAGCGTGTTTGTGTAGCAAAGTTTCTGAGGCCTTAAATGGTAGAGATTTTTGTTTGTTTTTGCACTCCCTTCTTTAAATTACAGTCTGAATAAATGTGCAAAGTACTAGTTTTGGAGATTTTTCTCCCCTTCAGTACTATATATATATATATATATACACTTGTCCTCTTGCAGAAGTTTTTGAAGTGTCTAAAATGAACATTATCTACTCATATGCAGGTGATCTGCTACCTATCTCTGGAAGTTGTTTCTTTATTTTGATATTCTTAAATTTTACTATAATGGGACTGAGTATAAAAATTATTCCAATAATAACAATCTGTTTTAGTTAACTGTGTGGGAGTCTATTTGATCTTCTTTTTAGTTAACCATTTTGGAGAAGTTACTGACTTTGAGTTTTATAAGGGCAGGGACCATGGCTTTCTGGTTCATGAGTGTATCTTCAGTGCCTATCAAGGCTTCTGACATATGCTAGGTGTTCTAAATAGATGAATGACTAAATAAATAGACACTAAGGGGACTGCCAACTTTTCTAAGATTCTATAAAACTTATTAATATTTCCTGTCATTTCTCTCAATAGCTAAGGACATTTTAAAAAAGATTATTATTATTTTTTTATTTATTTGAGAGAGAGAGAGAGAGAGAGAGAGCATGAGTGGGGGGAGGAACAGAATGAGAGGTATAAGCAGACCCCACAGTAAATGTGCAGCCTGGCGTGATCTTCTCACCCTGAAGATCATGAGCTGAGCTGAAATCAAGAGTTGGGTGCTCAACTGACTGAGCCACCAACATGCTCCAATAGCTAGATAATTTTTATGGCAGAAGCGAAATTGGTGTTTAATGGAATTTAAAATAAAACTGAGTCCATTAAAATGGCTTTTGGATTATATATGATATAAAAAATACATAGGAAAAGAATCATGCAAATTATTATTGGTTTATATATTTATATCTAGAGCCTGAAAGATATTAGCTTCATTAGAAAAATGCAGCAAGCCTTTGTACATGTCATTTATCATCATTTATCATATTATAGTTGGTCTACAGACCTTTCTCCTCTACTTAACTGTGACCAGGTTGGTGGGATGATCTGTTTTAAATAATGTAGATAACAAGATTTGTACTATACTCCTTTAGACCAGTAATATGTATCACTATATAATAATTAAAATTCTAAGCTTTTGCACAGCAAAGGATACAGTCAACAAAACTAAAAGACAACCTACAGAATGGGAGAAGATATTTGCAAATGATGTATCAGATAAAGGGCTAGTTTCCAAGATCTATAAAGAACTTCTTAAACTCAACACCAAAGAAACAAACAATCCAATCATGAAATGGGCAAAAGACATGAAGAGAAATCTCACAGAGGAAGACATAGACATGGCCAACATGCACATGAGAAAATGCTCTGCATCACTTGCCTTCAGGGAAATACACATCAAAACCACCATGAGATACCACCTCACACCAGTGAGAATGGGGAAAATTAACCAGGCAGGAAACCACAAATGTTGGAGAGGATGCGGAGAAAAGGGAACCCTCTTACACTGTTGGTGGGAATGTGAACTGGTGCAGCCACTCTGGAAAACTGTGTGGAGATTCCTCAAAGAGTTAAAAATAGACCTGCCCTACGACCCAGCAATTGCACTGTTGGGGGTTTACCCCAAAGATACAGATGCAATGAAATGCCGGGACACCTGCACCCCAATGTTTATAACAGCAATGTCCACAATAGCCAAACTGTGGAAGGAGCCTCGGTGTGCATCGAAAGATGAATGGATAAAGAAGATGTGGTTTATGTATACAATGGAATATTACTCAGCCATTAGAAATGACAAATACCCACCATTTGCTTCAACGTGGATGGAATGGGAGGGTATTATGCTGAGTGAAGTAAGTCAATCAGAGAAGGACAAACATTATATGGTCTCATTCATTTGGGGAATATAAATAATAGTGAAAAGGAATATAAGGGAAGGGAGAAGAAATGTGTGGGAAATATCAGAAAGGGAGACAGAACATAAAGACTCCTAACTCTGGGAAACGAACTATGGGTGGTGGAAGGGGAGGAGGGTGGGGGGTGGGGGTTAATGGGTGACGGGCACTGAGGGGGGCACTTGACGGGATGAGCACTGGGTGTTATTCTGTATGTTGGTAAATTGAACACCAATAAAAAGCAAATTTATTAAAAAAATAAATAAAATAAAATCTTTAAGAAAAAATAAAATAAAATTCTAAAAGGTGGAAAGAAGTGGTAATTTTCTTTTTTTCCTTCAAGAATATCCACTTAGGATGTAATATACACCACGGTGATCATAGTTAATAATACCATATTGCATATTTGAAAGTTGCTAAAAGGGTAGATCTTAAAAAACTTTCATCACAAGAAAAAATTTTGTATGATGGCAGATGTTAACCATACTGTGGTTGTCATTTCACAATATATACAAATATTGAGTCATATGTTGTACACCTGATGCCAATAGATCATTATATGTCAATTATATCTCAAACAAAAAAAGAATATCCATGCATATGAATGAATGCTAAGTTTTTTTAAAGTGGAAGAGAAAATGGGGGCTTTCTTTGCTTAAATCACCTTTGTTTTGTTTCTAGGCTTATTTTGCTTAGTCATATATATTTTTTCTAATAATAAACAATAACATATGAACCCACCATTATATTCTCTGCTTCTTCTAAGTACCATCTAAAATAATAGCAGTTGGGATGCCTGGGTGGCTCAGTAATTGAGTGTCTACCTTCGGCTCAGGGCATAGTCCCGGAGTCCCAGGATCGAGTTCCACATCGGGCTCCCCTCGAGAAGCCTGCTTCTCCCTCTGCCTATGTCTCTGCCTCTCTCTCTGTGTCTCTCATGAATAAACAAATAAAAAATCTTAAAGAAAAATAGCAATAATATCCAACTTTAACAAATATGCAAATTGTCACAGATTTAGGAACTGCTATAATCTTTCTTGAAGAAAAGTAATAAAAAGGTTGACAGGGGAAAAAAAAGAGATCTTGTCATGATTGTGAATATGGAAAGACTTATGATAATTCACAGCCACAAGAGGCATTATTGTGACAATGATAAATGCAAGAAGACCTTTAAAAAATGCTTTGGATGACACAATTATTGCAGATTGTTAGATACTAAGAATCTGTAGAATGAACTATATAAATAACTAACAGTAAGAAAAATAAAGGTCATGTTTTTCTATAGAAATTGAATAAATTCTTGAAATTTGAGAAGGTGCTAACAGTCTTGGAAATATGAATTCTTTGAGTTTGCATTTCTACTGTGCAAAAGTGGTATGGAATATTTCAACCAGCCTGTCAAATAATCTATGCATAAATTGGAGACAGCAGTTCCCCTGAAAGAGTTGCTTTATATTAACAAAAATAGTATCCATTTTAAAAATAAACTCATTTAACTTTTACATGCTTTTCATATTTCCCTGTTTTAATTAGTTCCTAGAGTTAATTTTTTATTAACCAAACAGTGTCAATTCCCAGATCATGCCATCTCATTCAAATGCATTGATGAATATAGGGCAATGTTAAAATGACACTTATGAAGGAAGCACAATATTATATTTGCTTTCCACATAAACTCCCATTCAAGTCTGCACATCCTGTAATGACCACAGCATTCCCTTTTACTATTGTTTCATGGTTCCTAAGATATCACTCCCTTCGGGAACATTTGAAAAGTAAAACGTTGGCAACCATCTTTATAAAGTACATAGGCATACTTTTAAAGATGTGAGTTTTAACATTTTAAACTATGTATATAAATTCTCTTTTGAAACAGTTGCTTTGTTTAAAGAATTTAATTAATGAAAATCCAGGTAAAGTCACAAATTAAGTGATGTGGTCTACAACAACTTACGGAAAAGTTATCTTTTATAGAAATTACATTGAATTTTAGACTTGAAATGGACCCTACAAATCATGTAATCTGAAAACATTTTTCACCCTAGGGTAAAGACTGGAAACCTCTTCCTTTTTTTTTTTTTTTTTTTTTTTTTTTTTAAGATTCTTATTCATTTATTCATGAGAGAGAGAGAGAGAGACAGAGACAGAGACACACGCAGAGGGAGAAGCAGGCTCCATGCAGGAGCCCGACGTGGGACTCGATCCCCTGTCTCCAGGATCACGCCCTGGGCTGCAGGCGGCGCTAAACCGCTGCGCCACCGGGGCTGCCCTGGAAACATTTTCAACCTACAATTTTTAATGTAAGCCAGATATTTAATATTTCTATCCTGCCTAGTGAAAGTAAAGGTACATTTTTTGCATTTTCTAGATGTTATTCAAATGTAATTCCCATTCCTTTAACTGGAATCTTTGGGGTAAAAAGATTCTACTATGAAATGTAATGGAGTTTTAGAGTTTACTTAATTCCTTGGAAAAAGACATCTTCATTAGTATTTTTGTAGTTGGCAAAAAGTTTTTCTTATGGTACTTCTATCAGCTAATTTTCTATGCTGCCACACTTTTAGGTAAATGAGTGAAAGGAGATAGTCCAAGTATTGTTTTCAATATTTTATCTGAAATTGTATTCAATTTTTAATTTAGTTTTTAAACGTTAGTTTTGGCATTTAAAATGTCATGCAATTAATTCTGTATTTGATGTATTTAACTAAAGCAATATTAACTGTTTATATACATTCTAGTTTTTTTTTATACATTCTAGTTTTAAGCAACTATGTCATTCCTATCATGCTAACTTAAAATGTGAGTAGCACGTTCTTGTATAGATACTACGGTTTTATGCTGATTGTTTTCATAATAAGTTACTTGTTTATGATAAAGGTCTTTTATAAGCATTTCATGTTCATAGCTCTTTTATTTGATCATTGTTAAAATCTTACATTAAATAAAAGTATGCTAAAAGAAGTACTTCAGACATAACCATATATGCATCATTAACCTGCAATATTTGACCTTTAAACAATAAAATATAGTCACATAAATGCATGACTTGTAAGGCACTTGCCTGTATGCAGAGCTACAGGTGGTATAATTATACTACTTCCTTATCTTTTTATTACTCCTCCACTCATTTGGTATTTGATAGCTATACCAGGCTGACTAGAAATTTTGATTATGTGAAAAATAATCTGTTGGGTTGGTGTTTTTTTGTCTTTATTTCTAAACTTAAAACTTTCTAAAAATTTTTAAAGTTTTGAATATAACACTTGGTTTTCCACTTACTTCGAATTTGACTTTTTATGTAGCATTAGATAAAAATTCAAGTCCAGGGACGCCTGGGTGGTTCAGTGGTTGGAAGTCTGCTTTCAGCTCGGGGTGTGATCCTGTGGTCCTGGGATCGAGTTCTGCATCAGGCTCTCTGCAAGGAGTCTGCTTCTCCCTCTGCCTATGTCTCTGCCTCTCTCTGTGTCTCTCATGAATAAATAAAAAAAATATTTTTTAAAAAAATTCAAGTCCATTTCCCTTCCCTGTGAAAAATCAATTGTTCCAATATTGAAGTTATTTATTGAACAGTTCCTCATTTCCTTGATATTTTATCAAAATCATCTTACTCTTGGCACTTTACATTTCCCCTTTATTTATTTATTTGAGAGAGAGACGGAGAGTGAGTATAAGTGGGGGAGGGGCAGAGGGAGAGAGAGAGAGAGAGAGAGAGAGAGAAGCAGACTACCTACTGAGTGTGGAACCCCACATGGAGTTTGATCTCATGACCCTGAGATCATGACCTGAAACAAAATCAAGAGTCAGACAGATGCTTAAACGACTGTGCCACCCAGGTGCCCCTACACATCTGCTTTGTAGTTCCTTTGACAAGGGGAAAAATTTTTGCAGTAACTTGAAAGGGAATTGCATTGAGGGAGAGCTAACATTTTTATCGTATTAAATTTTCATACTGTGGACATAGTATATCTCTTCATTTATGTAGATTTCCAATAAAATTTTAATATACCCTCTATAAATATTTTGCAGGCATTTTAAAAGATAATTATTAGTTGTTCTCATATATTTTTGGTTGCTACTATAAATAGTAACTTTAAAAATTATGTTTTCTAGCTTGTATTTTTAGTGTATAGGAATACAGTTGATTTTTATAAATTGCACTTGTTCCCACAAACCTTGTTTAACTCTTTTATTCTAAAATTATATCTTCATATTCTCTTTTTCATGTAAATGTTCATATTGTTTGTAAATAACAGCAGTTTTTTTTCTTTTTCTTATTGTGATGAAATACATGTAACATAAAATTTACCATATTAACTGTTTTTCTTTAAGATTTTATTTATTTATTCATGATAGACATAGAGAGAAAGAGAGAGAGAGGCAGAGACACAGGCAGAGGGAGAAGCAGGCTCCGGGAGCCCAACATGGGACTTGATCCCGGGTCTCCAGGATCATGCCCTGGGCCAAAGGCAGGTGCCAAACTGCTGTGCCACCCAGGGATCCCCATATTAACTGTTTTTAAGTGCACTGTTCAGTGGCATTAAATACAATCATATTGTTGTACAACCATCACCACCAACCATCTCCATGACTCTTATCATCTTATAATACTGAAGTCTATACCTACTAAACTATTACTCCCCATTCTTCCCTCCCCCAGCCCCTGAACAGCACTGTTACACTTTCTATCTTTATGATTTTGACTACACTAAATACCTTATATTAGTGGAACCATATAATATTTGACTTTTTGTAAATGGCTTATGTCACTCAACTCAATGTCCTCAAGCTTCATCAATGCTGTAGAATGTTGCAGAATTTCCTTCTTTTTTAAGGTGGAATAATATTCCATTGTATGTATATACCATGTTTTGCTTATCCATTTGTTGATCAATGGACACTTGGGTTGCTTTCACATTTTAGCTTGTCCATAATGCCTATAAACATCTGTGTAAAAATGTCTTTGAGACCATGTTCTCAATTCTTTGGGGTATATTCCTAGAAGCAGAAATACTGGATCATGTGGTAATTCTATTTTTTTAATTTTTTGAGGCACTGTCACAGTGTCTTCTACAGTGGCTATACAATTTTACACTCCCACCAGAGGACTCCCATCCTCTCCAACAATTGCTATTTTTTGTTAATGAACAATTACAATGGGTATGATTTACATTTCCCTAATGATTAAAGATTTTGAGCATCTTTTTATGTACTTTTTATGGCCATCTGTGTATCTTCTTTGGAGAAATGTCTATTCAAGTCCTTTGTCCTTTTTAAATCAGTTTATTTTTTGCTTTTGATTTTTATAAATTCTCTATGTATTCTGGATATTAATCTCTTATCAGATATATGATTTGTAAATATTTTCTCCCATTCTCTGAGTTGTCTTTTTACTCTGTGAATAGTCTTCTGATGCACAAAATTTTCATGAAGTCCAATTTGTCTCTTTTTTCTTTTGTTATTTGTGCTTTTGGTGTCATATCCAAGAAATTATGGACAAATCCAATGTTGTGGAAATTTTATTGTTTTTTTCTAAGAGTTTTATTAAGTTCTACATTTATGTCCTGAATCCATTTTGAGTGAATTTTTATTTTTTTTAATATTTGATTTGTTTGGCAGAGAGAGAGAGAGAGAGAGAGTGCACAAGCAGGGGGAGGGGCAAAGGGAGAAGCTGACTCCCCACTGAGCAGGGAGCCAGATGCGGGACTCCATCTCAGGACCCTGGGATCATGACCTGAACTGAAGGCAAATGCTTAACCAATTGAGCCACCCAGGTGCCCCTTGAGTGAATTTTTATATATGGTATTAGGTAAAGGTTCAACTTCATTTTTTGCATGTGGATATCTAGTTTTCCTAGCACCATTTGTTGAAAAGATTGTCCTTTTCCTATTGAATAGTCTTGGCATCCTTGTTGAAAATCATTTGACCATCATATGTGAGGGTTCATTTATTGACTTTGAATTCTATTCCATTGATCTACATGTCTGTTTTGACAGTAACACTGTTATGATTATTGTAGATTTGTAGTAAGTTTTGAAATCAGGAAGTGTGAGCCTTCCAGCTTTGTTCTTCTTTTCAAGATTATTTGGCTATTATGGGTACCTTGAAATTCTATATGAATTTTGGGACGGGTTTTCTATTTCTGCAAACAAAAAAAAAACCATTGATATTTTGATAAAGATTATAATTCAATCTGTGTATCACTTTGGGTACTATTTCATCTTAACAATATTAAGTCTTCTAAACCATGAACATGGGCAGTGTTTCCATTTGTTTGTCTTAATTTCTTTCAGAAATGTTTTATAGTTTTCAGTGTATAGTCTATCATCTCCTTGGTTAATTCCTAAATATTTTGTACTTTCTGATGGTATTGTAAATAGAAATATTTTTTGGGGTGCCTGCGTGGCTCAGTTATTTAAGTGTCTGCGGGGATTGAGCCCCACATTGGGCTCCTTCCTCACCAGGAAGGCTGTTTCTCCCTCTCCCTCCTGCTCCCCCTGCTGTGCTCTGTAAAATAAATAAATACAATCTTAAAAAATGTTTTGTAATTTACTTTGTAGATTGTTCATGTGTATAAAAATACAAGTAATTTTTTATATTGACTTTGTATCCTGCTATTTTGCTGAATTCACTTATTAGTTCTAGCAGCCTTTTTTTTTTTTTTTTTTTTTTTTTTTTTTTTTTTTTTTTTTTTGGTGGTGTTTAAGGGTTTCTTATATATAAGGGCCTATCACTTGCAAACAAATAATTTTACTTCTTCCTTTTCCTTTTGGATTCCTTTTACGTCTTTTTCTTGCTTAATTGCTCTGGTTAAAACTTCCAGTACTATCTTGAATGGAAGTGCTGAGAGTGAGCATACTTTCCTTGTTCCTGATAGAGGAAAAGTATTCAGTCTTTCACCATTATGATATATACCGAGGATTTTCCATGAAAGGGTTTTAGTATGTTGAAGTAGTTTCCTTCTATCCCTAATTTACTGGCTGTTCTTTCTAATCACGAAAGGCTGTTGAATGTTGTCAAATGCTTTTTCTGCATCAATTGAGATTATCATGTGTTTTTTTTCTTCATGTTGTTCATGGGGGAGTATTACACAGATCAAATTTTATGTATTGAATCATCCTTGCATTCCAGGAGTAAATTCCACTTAGTCATATATAATCCTTTTAATATGCTGCTGAATCCTGTTTGCTAGTATCTTGTTGAGGATTTCTGCACTAACATTTATAGGGATTTCGCCTATAGTTTTCTTTTCTTATAGTGACTATTTGGCTTTGGTATTAAAGTTATGCTGGCCCCATAGAGTTAGGAAGTGTTCCTTCCTCTTCAGTTTTTTAGAAAAATTTGAGAAGAATTGGTATTAGTACTTCTTTAAATGTTTGACAGAATTCACCAGTGAAACCATCAGGTCCAGGACTTTCCTCTGTTGGGAGATTTTGATTACTGCTTCAATCTCTTTACTGATTAAAGGTCGGTTCAGATTTTCAATTTCTTCATGATTTAGTCTGAGTAAGTTCTGTGTTTTTAGGAATTTGTTCATTTCATGTAGTTTAATCCAATTTTTGGCATACATATCATAGTACTCTCTTATAATCTTTTTTATTTCTGTAGAATTGGTAGTATTGTCACCACTTTCATTTCTGATTTTACTGAATTTTCTTTTTTTTTAGTTCATTTAGCTAACAGTTTGTCAATTTTATTGGTCTTTTGAAGAGGCTAATTTTTTTGTTGTTTTCATTTTCTCTATTTTTTTAATTTTCTTTTTTGTGTACTTCCACTCTAAGTTTTATTTCCTTTTGTTGTTGTTGTTGTTGTTGCTAGTTTTGGGTTTAGTTTTTTCTTATTTCTAGTTCTATAAGTTGTAAAGTTGTTGAGATTTATTTTTTAACGTAAGCATTTATAGCTATAAATTTCCTGCTTAGCACTGGCTTTGAAGCATTCCGTAAGTTTTGGTACATTGTGTATTTTGTTTTTATTATCATCTAAGGATTTTCTAATTTTCCTTATTATTTCTTTTTTGATCCATTGGTTGTTCAAAAGTATATTGTTTAATTTCCACCATTTTGTGAATTTTCCAGTTTTGTTTTTGTTACCAGTTTCTAACTTCATTCTATTTTGGTCAGAGAAGATACTTTGTATCATACTTTATATGATATCCATCTTTTTAATCTTTTGAGAATTTGTGGCCTAACATGTGGTCCATCCTGGAAAACATCCCATATGCACTCGAGATGAGTGTATATGTTGTTGTTGTTGGACAGAGTTCTTCGTGTCTGCTACATCTAGTTGGTTTATTGTATTAAGTCCTTACTTATCTTCTGTCTGATTGTTCTATCCATTATTGTGAATGGGGTGTTGAAGTTTCCAACTATTATTATATAACTGCCTATAGAACCTTTCCCTGGGTATGTGTGGTCACTTTCCAATTTTCTCCATTTCTGCAGTTGTTTTTGAACATCCTACTCTTTAATGTCTGGCTCCCAAAAGAGAAAAAATGAAGCAGGGGAAAAAGGATGGTTGACCCTTTAAATACCTTGGCTATCACTTCAGCCAGAGAGGGAGAGGCTTGCAACAAGGAGGGTAGGTGCAACAATGGCTGCTTCCTCTTTGTGCTTCTGTGATTGGAAGCAGTAATCATCAATCAGAACACAGATTCTTTTTGTCCACTCTAGTTCTTACAGCTTTGTGCAAGCAGCTTGAGGAACACATGCACAACTACCAGTTAGTGGCTGAGGTGGTGGATAGGTTGCTGCTACTGGGCTACCCTCTGAAATTGACCAAAATTACCCACAACTCACCAACTGAGTCTTCCCCTGGAAGTAGCAAGCCTTCAACAAACTCTGCAGTTCCAAAATAGCTACATTAGACAGATTCTGCAAGTTCAGCTATTGCCTAGGTGGGGAGACAGATTCCTGGTGCTTCCTACTCCACCATCTACTCAGAATTTTGTCTTAAATAATAGAAGTTTTGATTCTTCCTTTCCAATATCTTGCAATTTATATCTAGTTTCCTTTTATTGTTGAAATGACTAGGATCAACATTAAACAGATGTGATGATTAGCGATATCTTTGTGTTCATGGTTTTAAAAGGAGTGTGTGTACCTTTTTGCCATTAAGTATAGTGTTTCTTACAGGTTTGGAATAGATCTCTATTAAGTTGAGGAAGTTTATTCTATTGCTATCTTGCTAATAATTTGGGTGAATATTGTAAAATGATTTTTTCATCTCTTGATATGATCTTAGAATTTTTCTCCTTTATTCTGTTAATCAATTACACTACTGGATTTTCCAATTTGAAACTATACTTGCATTCCTGAGATAAACTTAAATTAACTTCATCATAATGCATTATTATTGTTGTTACTTAAAGTTAGATAGATTTGACTCACTAGTATTTCATTTAGAATTTTTAAAAAAGATGTTATTTATTTATTCATGAGATACACAGAGAGAGGCAGAGACACAGACAGAGGGAGAAGCAGGCTCCCTGTGGGGAGCCTGATGTGGGACTTGATCCCAGGACCCCAGGATCACGCTCTGAGCCAAAGGCAGATGCTCAACCACTGAGCCATCTAGGCATCCCTCATTTAGAATTTTTGCATCAGTCAACATAACTACAGTGGGTTTGTAGTTGTCAATTGTCATGTTCTTATTAGCTTTTGCTGTTACGATTTCACTAAGTTGATAAAATTAATTGGGGAGTTTTTCTTCTATTCTCTGGAAGAGTTTATATAATATTGAATTTATCTATTCCCTTGAATATTTGGTAGAATTTGCCTTTCTAGCCATGTGGATCTGGTCTTTCCTTGGAGGGGTATTTTCAACTACTGACTCAAGTTATTTCTTAATAATTCCATTTCAGAGTTTCCTTTCCTTTTTGAATATACATTTAAAAATTTGGCATGACATTGCTTAGAGTACACTCATATTTTTCTAATCTTTGAATTATCTTTAGTTTTGCCCATTTTTCATTCTTTTTTTTAAAGATTTTATTTATCTATTCATGAGAGACCCAGAGAGAGAGAAAGATAGAGACACAAGCAGAGGGAGAAGCAGGCTCCATGTAAGTAGCTTCATGTGGGACTCGATCCTAGGTCTCCAGGATCAGGCCTTGGGCTGAAGGTGGTGCTAAACCGCTGAGCCACCCGGGCTGCCCCCATTTTTCATTCTTAATGTTTTCATTCTTTTACCTGATGCATTCACCAGGGGTTTGCCTACTTTATTATTCTTTTCAGAGTTAGCTTTTGACTTTATTATTGCTATTGTATTTTTTATTACTCTTTCATTAATTTATGTTCATTATTTTTCTTCTATTTTCTTTAGGACCAGTTATTATTTTGTAACCTACATTGGAAACATAGATCATTCAGCTTTTCTTCTTTCTCAATATAAGCATTTTCTTACACACTAAGTACTAATTTCTTACTAACTTTGATATGCAGTATTTCTATTATTATTCAGTCCTAATGGATGTTGAAATAGAACCCATGAGATGAAATTAGAATAGAAATTCATTTATCTGCAGCACTGTTCATTCAAACTCACTTTGAGAGCTAGTTTTTATCCATACCTTTGAAAGAAAATTTCAAATAGTCACATGAGTCTTCTCGGTCTTTCTCAATAAAAAGTCCTGTGGTCAGTTATAGCCATTAGACAAATAAGCAGAAAGTCTCAGGTTAGCACTTAAGTCAACTGTGATATGACAAGATTTCAATATTCATTCAGACTTCTTCCCTACCAGAGCTCATATCTGCTACAGGTGAGTTGTGTGCAGTGAAAAAAATAGGGATGACTGCTTCTTCTTTTATAAGAATTATGTTTCTGCCTTCCTCCCCTACTTACTGGGCTGCTTCTGACTCTTCCAGGATCAATCCTGGGAAAAGGAGATAAAGTAAGGAAAAGGAAAGGACTTACTCATCTGCAATGAAATTGCACAGGCTCTCCTTAAACATCTTTCTTTTCCAGGATGCTTTCCTGTGGTCAGTCAGTACTTTACCCCTAGGCATCCAGCTATCCAGATCCCTGATTAGGGTCATCTTGAAGTTTCTGCTGGCTTTCTCTCACCAAAGACTCACATCTGCTCCTGCGGAAATGTGCATCCTTTTGTCATTCTTTATAAGGTGGTCCCCAACGCATCAGCTTTTCTTACTTCAGAGCAGTTAGCCAGCCAGAGTTCCCATCGTTCATACTTCTAAGGTTTGAGACAAATGGCTCACCATATCCCACAAATTCTAGGGAATATGTATTAAACTTGCCAAGTGATCCCTCTGAAGCCTCTTTTGCTCCTCTTGAAATGTGGGATTTAGCACTACAATAGCCTTATCCATCTCTTCCTCTAATCTCCCATTACCATCTTCTAATCCCTCTCAACCAAACCTTTTATATCCTCAATGTAGATGAGGCATTAGGATCATAAAATCTAAGTTGGTGACTTCCTTTGGAAATCTTATATAGAAGACTATCTTATATTAAAATGTGAGGTTTGTCATTTTAGGACTTCAGCTGAGAGCCTAAAAACGTATTTCTAACTCCGCTTCACAATTATTCTCTAATTTCCATCATGATTTTTAAAAACTCTGACCCCTAAGTTATTTAGAAGTGTTTTTAAATTTCCAAATATATAATCTTTCAAAAATATATTTTAAAAGATTTTATTTATTTGAGAGAGATAGAGCAAGAGAGACCACAGAGGCAGAGGGAGAAGGAAAGGGACAAGCAGACTTGCTGTTGAGCAGGGAACCCAATGCGGGGTTTGATCCTAGGACTCAGAGATCATGACCTGAGCTGAAGGCAGACCTGTAACCAACTGAGCCACTCAGGTGCCCCTTAAAAATATTTTTAAAATGTTGACTTCTAACTTAATTCATGGGATCACAGAACATGATCTGTATGAATCAGACTGATGGAAAGCTATTCAGAGTTGCTTTATGACACAGTTCATGGTAAATTTTTATGATGTTCCTTATGTGCTTGTGAAGATGTTCATTCTCTAACAATAGAATGGAGTGTTCTATATATGTCTATTAGATCAAGATTCTTAATTGTGTGGCTCAATTCTATTTTTAGTCTTATAATTACTGTGAAGACTATTAAAAATTCCTGCCATGTTGTGGAATTATCATTTATCCCTTGAAATTCGGACAACCTTCATATATTTGGAACTGGTTTTGTTAAAATTTTTATTTTATTTAATTTACTTTTATTTATATACACACACACACACACACACACACACACACATAATATATATGTATCTTTTTTATTGGAGTTTGACTTGCCAACATACAGTGTAACACCCGGTGCTCATCCCGTAAAGTGCCCTCCTCAGTGCCCGTCACCCAGTCACCCCATCCCCCCACCCACCTCCCCTTCCACTACCCCTTGTTCATTTCCCAGAGTTAGGAGTTTCTCATGTTTTGTCTCAGTCTCTATAATTTTTCCCACTCATTTTCTCTCCTTTCCCCTATAATCTCTTTCACTATTTTTTATATTCCTCGTATGGGTGAAACCATATAATGATTGTCCTTCTCCAATTGACTTACTTCACTCAGCATAATACCCTCCAGTTACATCCATGTCGAAGCAAATGGGACTGTCAATAGTGGTACTAAGTTGAAAACTTTGTACCTCCCTTGCAAACTAAGACGTTCACCATTTATGTGCTTAATTTCTTGATACTTAAGGCATTTCACATTAAAGCTTGTTTTATCTGATGTTAATATTCTTAGCTTTTTAAACTTTTTTTCTACTATTTCTCTGTTATATCTTTTTATCTTATTTTCAACCTTGCCTTTATTTTGTTGGGTATCTTGTAAGTGACATGCAGCTAGATTTAATTTTCGCCCAATCTGAGTGTCACTTTTACCAGAAAATTTTAATACGTTACTTTTACTGAAATACAAGAACTTTTACTATTCTGTGTTTTCTGTTATTGTGTTTTTGCTTTATTCCTCTCCTTTCCTATCTTGTATTGAATTTTTTATCCACATTTTTATTAAGAAACCATACATACTTTTAATATTCATTCCATTACATATACTCTGCCACTTAATGTGAAGACTCTGCTTAGTAAAAATTACCTCTACTGTTCTCTTTTCCAACAGAAATAGCTCAAACACCTTAGCCTTCCACTGATATCACATTTTTAAATTATTTCTGTCCAATATTTTAATTTCCCTTTATTTTTATATATCCAAATTATATCACCAGTTATTATAGTTTTATGGTCAATGATTGTTCATTTTGTTAGGTTTAATCATTCTTACATTTCAGATCATTTGGGGTTATTTTAAAACCCTTAAAAAGGTCTTGGAGTGAGAGTCCATTGGTGTGTTTAGTTTTGTCTGAAAATACTCCTATTTTGCTCTTATTAAAGCTTAGCTGACTATAAAAAATTCAGGTTAATAGCTATTTTCTTTGCACTTTCAGGTTACTATCCCATTATATCCTGGCTTTCTTGTTACTATTAACTGTTGTTAGTTAACTTTTATCAGTTAAATTGTCATTCTCTTCTAGATAGGTAATCTTTTTTAAGATTTATTTATTTGAGAGAGAGAGAGAGAGCGGTGGGAGGGGCAGATGAGGAGAGAATCCATGAGCAGACTCCCCACTGAACATGGAGCCAGATATGGGACTCCATCCCAGGACCCTGAGATCATGACCTGAGCTGAAATCAAGAGTCAGCTGCTTAACTGAGTCACCTAGGTGCTCTATTAATTTGTCTTTTTAATGGCTACTTTCAAGATTCTTTGTTGATTCTGTAATTTTACTTCAATGTATCTATCAAGATATATATATATATATATATATATAGTTTATATATAAGTATTGTTTTATTTTTAATTTATTTTACTATTATTTTTTGTGTATACTCAATTCACTATGATTCCTCAATCTGAGATTTCAGCAGTCATTTCTTTTTTTTCCCCCTCAGCCTCTCTATTCATTACTTCTGGAAATTCACTTCTACCCTCCATTTCTCTTAACCTTTTGTATTTTTCATCTACTTGACTTTCTGCTCTGCATTTGGAATCATTTCTTTAGATCTTTCAGTACGTGAATTCTCTATTAGGGTGTGTTTAATCTGCTGTTTAACTTGCGCTAGAGTTTTTAATTTCAATAATTATGATTTTCATTTCCAGAAGTTCTAGTTCTTTTAATAAATCTATTTATTTTGACAGTGTCTTTTCTCTTCAGGTTTTCAGTTCCATTTTCAAAAATATCAGTAAATATTTTAAATACACATAAACAATTGTATTTAATACTTCCATTAACTGAATTACTAAGAGTCTATTTCTGTTGCATGTTTTCCCTGCTGGCTTTTGTTCATGGTGGCTTGTTTTGTGCATGTTTTGCAGTCTTTGAATTGTGAATTGTTTGGGATTTATCTTTGGAAACTTTGAGGAATCTTTGTTTTAACATGTTTTCCTTTAGAGAGGATAAGCTTTGCTTCCTTCTTCCAACATGGATGCGATTAACCTGACATTATATTATTATCTTGGCTTGGGGTTTCCTAGATCATACAGGTCATGTGAATTCAAGTCCTAAATTCATTTGAGGACATGGTGGTTTCAAAATGGTAAAGGAAATTGGCACACATACATACATACACACACAGCCCTGCCCAAAGAGGATGTGCCAAGAGAGACAAGTCCTGTCTTCTCCATCCTCCCCCATATCTGCTTTCCAGATTTGCTTTTACCCAGTGATTTCACTGAGGGTGTTGCCTTTCAGGCCTTCTGATTTCAAATGAGGGTCTCAGTTCCAATTTGTGACCTTGTGAGAGCTTAACACCATGCCTTCTGTCTTCACAAGACAGGTAAAACTCAGACCTCTTCTGTAACTGAGATGGGCAAATGCCTCTAGGACAGTAGTGGAATAAGTGTCAGCTTAGTAAGCTGGTTTTCAGTTTCCTCCTTTCTGGCTTATGAATATTTTACCTTTTTCTTTCTTTCTTTTTTTGCTCAGCAACACATTTTGGGTATTTTTATAAAAGTATTTCAACCTGCAGGTCTTGGTGTTTTGTTGCGGGATTTTTATGCTTATTACATGACATGAGATATGGAATATTACAAAAAAACAGAATCATAGGTTTTAATTTTTCAAATTTTAAAATATATTCTATTGAATATTTTTATACACCTATCAGATTGGAATGAGAATGATGAATTATGTTCTAAACCTGATTTTGTTATTTGCTATTTGTGATTTTGGGAGACCAACCTTTCTCTTACTATCTTATCATCTTTGAGAATTGCATTGAGGACCTCAGAGATTTCTTCAAGTTTTAATGTTCAGTGAGTCTATGAAGTAAAATGGCATTGGTGAAGGTTCAAGATGTAATAATCATCACATATCTAGCACTAATCTGCCCTTCACTACATGTCTTTCATTACATTTGGCTCAAGCTTTAAATTGTCCTTCTGTTGACCTAGGTTTTTGGTCTTGTTTTTTTAATTGTAGTAAAACACACACACACACACAATTTACCTTCTTAATCATTTTTAAGTGTACAGTTCATGTTAAGTGTATTTATACTGTTGAATAATGTTGCCTTTTAAACTCTAAAGTATAGATTATTTATTGATAAAGGTGACATCTATTTCTACAGTGTCTACCTTGCTCTTACTCATCTCTTCTTCATTCTTCCTTTCTTCCCCTTGACACAGTGGCTGGAACATTGTATCAAGGGAGAAATGCTACAACCTAAAGTCATCTAACTTAAAAATTTCAGAGTTCAAAGTTTTCTGAATGTTTGTATCCCCTCAAAATTAATATGCTGAAATCCTAAAACCCAATGGGATGACATACATACATGTGGAGCTTTCATGAATAGGTTCAGTGCTCTTAAGAGGATACCACAGAGTTCTCCAGCCCCTTCTTCTGTATGAAGACATATCCAGCCCTTTCTTCTATATGAGGACACCCACTTTTATGAGGCACCCAGGTGCCCCTCTTTTATTTAAATAAAAATTTACTTCTGATTTTAACACATCTATTTAGGTGTCAGCCTTTAAAGATCAAGCTTTTGGGTGGTTCAGTTTGTTAAGCATCTGGCTTTAGCTCAGGTCATGATCCCAGGGTCCAGGGATCGAGCCCCATGTTGGGCTCTCTGCTGGGAGCCTGCTTCTCCCTCTCCCTCTGTCCCACCCTCAACTCGTGCTCCCTCTCTCTCTCTCAAAAAACAAAACAAAAACAAAAACAAACAAAAAAACCTTTAAGAAAAAATAAAAATCAAGGTCTTAAATCAGTAGACTTCCCAAAAAATAAGACAGTATTATACAACTCATTATTTTAGTAGAGGAAAACAAACTTTTCTGGTAGTTCTAAAAAGAAAAAAGTAAGCTTGGCTGAAATTTCCAATTGCCATTGATTTTAGAGATGATGTGAACAGAGTTCAAGTAAAACATCAATTCCAAGAAACAGATTTTTCCCCTATATTTAAAAATTTCCAGTATCAGGATGCATGTTAAAAATCAAGTTATAATTTATATAATGAGCAGTTTTTTCTTTCTTTCAGTTGTACCTAAATAATATGCTTTACAATTCATGGTGCTTTAAGTTAGGATGCAGTCTAAGATTCTAATCTAAGCAATAATGTACTACCAACTATTACCCAAAATACTAAAATGAAGTAATGATTATGCATAAAGCAACTTTCAAGTGGATGCATTCCATTGATAACAACAGTAATAGCAATCCACGTATTCCTTCCTCAACCAGGTCCTGTTTCAGGTGTTTTACTTACCCTGTTTAATTCTTACAATACTTTTTTATGTAGATTACTGTCATTTGCCTCTTTGCTGTCATGGGTGAAGATGCTGAAGCAATTAGGTTAAATGACATAACCTCTCAACCATGTGTGAGGGCCAGCATCTCACACACAGTGGATGACAAAGTTTATACCTGTTGGTAAACAGAAACAAGTGCCATTCTAGATGAAGGATTCTATGAAAACATACTGATAACTTTTAGTATCTCTAAAAGAATAGATACCTATTGGCAGGGCAAATAAACATAGTTTTCCTCATTTAAACCCTTTGATAGGCAGAATAATGAGCCCCCGAGGATGTTCACATCCTAATCCTTGGAACCCATGAATATATTACTCTACCTGCTAAAAGGCCTTTGCTGATGTAACTGAGGGTACAGACCTTCAAATGGGAAGATTATTTTGGATAATTCAGGTAGACCCAATGTGATCATAAGATTAAAGAATCTTACCCTGCTCCAATCTGAGGAAGATGTGATCAGGTCAGGCTCAGAGAGAGGCGACAACTCTGGCTTTGAAGACAGAAAGAAGGTGGCCATGCGCCAGGCAATGTGTAGAAAGGCAAGGAAAGGATTCTGCTGGAAAAGAACGCAGCCCCGCCAATTACTTGATTTTAACCTAATGAAACCCAAGTAAGAATTGACCTAGAGAACTGTAAAATAATCAATTTGTGTATCCTAATACTTTTGTGCCGTTCAAAGCCACTAAAATTTGTAGTGATTTGTCACAGCGTCAATAGGAAATCAGTACATGCCCATTCAAGCAAATCTAGCTCAATGAAACATCCTACAGTATGTGAAAACATTGTAACGGGTGCAGAAACCACTTATGGATGAATCGACGTATAAGGCAGGTCTGGAAAGGTATCAGATATCTACTAACCCGTGAGTAGTGTGTGCAGTTCTGGCGATGCTTTCACAAAAACAGCCCGTCACACAAATCGCCGTAACTGTCGATGGAACACAAAAAAAAACCGTTCAATTCCCATTGTATTTTTACCTTTCTCTTCTACTTATGGCACGTATTGCTTATCTGCACTCGCAGACCTGATTTAGGACCGTGTGTTTTTGTGTGACCCCGAGAGCGCACAGTTGACCCAGCGTCCCGTGGGGGTCCTGCAGCGCCGGCTTCGGGAGGGTGGGGGTGGCGCCCCCCGGACCGCGCTCCGGGGAGGAAGCACCCAATAGCAGCCAGCGGGCCACCACCGCGGAGACGGGCTCCAGCCATAGGTCAGCCCTTAGAAGACCGCAGCTAGAGCACGCCGGAAGGTGACTTAGGGTCTCTCTGCCTCCTCAAAACCCGCACCAGGCAAGCGGGCGAGATCAAGCTTCGCGATACTTGCAACTGTCGAAGACATTGTGATACCGGTTTCCCGCGGTAAAGATGGCAGGAAGATGGCTCCGCCCATGTGAGCCGAGATTGTGTTATCGCGAGATGCCGGTGACAGTTCAGGAGGCTGATCTCGCGGGATATTCTGCGTCTGAGCTGAAAGTCGCGGGGAAGGTAGATGTAGGGCCGAGTCTGAGAGGGAGGGTGAGGGGTCCAATTGCTGGCTTGCTGTCCCACCCAGCGGAACGCGAGACGACTAGGTGAGCGCCGCCCTAGCAGCCTCACAGCGCTCTCCGCCCTGGACGCCGCCTCTCCGGCTCCACCTGTGCTCCCCCTCGCCCGCTGGCGCCGCGCTTCCGGGGCGATGTACTCAGTGCTGCAGGAAGCGGCATTGGACTCAGTCTTCTCGCCCTCCGCCTCCTCCGCCTCCTCCGCCGCCGGTCGCGTTTGGTACGCCGCCAGGCTGCCCGGCCCCTCCCCCTGGCCGGATGGATCCTTCTGCCCCCAAGCTGCGCTCGGAAAACGCCGGCAAAGGTACACGCTCCGAGCGCGCCTCTCGGCCCACACGGCTGTCTTCACTGCGCTGGGTTGGACCGGTTCCTGCCCTTTCCGTTGGGGCTGGGGCAGGGGTCGGGGTTTTAACCTGTGGCTCTGCTGAGTGACGGCTGGAGCCTGGACCAGTAGCTCAGGAGTCAGTGTTGAGAACCTGGACCGAGGCCGACTGGATCCAGTGTGGCTCCGACAGCCACTTGCTGAGAAACTTTGGGCCATTTCCTCATCTGTAAAACTGAGGTCATTGTGATTACTGAATAAGATGGTTTATGCAAAGCACTTAGGTGACTCGGCTTCTGGTCCGAAGTAAACACTCAGTAAATGTGTTTATTCTCTATCCTCGTATGCCCTAGTTCTTAGCGAAGGGGAGAAATTTGTTTTTATATAGGTGAATAAAGGTTGAGATATTCGGTTCACTTTATTTTATTACACAAAGAGCTTAGACTTCACCTTTACTGGGTCCTCAAGAGAGGGTTTAGGGAAGGTGTGGTTATCTGCCCCAAGCCAAATGGGATGCCTTCTTGCCCCCAAATTAATAACTTCCATGATTAAAAGTGACATAATAGAAACTGTCAGATGTTGAGGACTTGTTTTGTGCCCAGCAATATGCTGATTGTTTATCTACATGCTTTTCTTGGAGGGAGGTATTGATCTCATTAAATAGATGAGGAACTCAGAGCTAAAGTTTAGAGAGGTTTATGTAACAAACCTCAACTCTGAAGATTAGGAATTGATGACACTACAATACAGGGATCACAAATGTAAATACCCATAGAAGCCTGGCAGGTGAAGTAAGTAGTAAAGCTGCTGAGTGGAGACTGTAGTGACTGCAGTGCTCATACGTCAGTTAAAAGAGGCAGGGCTCAGTTCCAGGGTCTTGTTTACTCATGTGTGTATGGTACAGCATGGTCAGATATCTTGGTTCAAACTGAGGATCTGCCATTTTACCATGGGCCATATAACCATGGGCAAGTTGGTTAATCTTTATCTGTCTCACCATTTGTAATATGGAGCTAACAATATTACTTAAACGGAGTCCTGAAAGGATGGTGGTGAGTCTTAAATAAAGCACACGCCTGGCACATGTAAGTCTCCAAATGTTAGCTATATATAAATATTTGTTAGTCCTACAAGTATTTGAGTTTCAAATATTGTTCTAGGTGCCCAGGATATACCAGTGAACAAAGTAAGCCCCTGCCCTAAGGGAACTAAGTTGAGATAAACATTAACAGATATTTCATATTTTTCTTTGAAAATGGAATAAAGTAGGGTAAAGGAAGAGTTACAGGGAGTGCTATTTTAGATTCAGTGTTCAGAGAAAACACTTCTGAGGAGATGCCATTGGAGGAGAGACCTGAATGAAGTAAAAGATCAGTCATTTGGGAGTTTAGAGAGAGTGTTCATGGAAGGAACAGAAAGCTCGGGGTCGTGGGTGGGAGCATGCTTGCCGTGTTTGAGGAATAGCAAGGAGGCCAGTTTGGAATGCAGGAGGAAAGGAAACAGTTAAAGAGGACCCTCCATTCAACCCCACAAGAAATCCTCCCACTTTAAGCTATTTGTTCTAGAGTTTGATACAGAGAGACTCCAGCCTTTGCTCAAACTTAACTGAATCTGTTTAGTTCTAGAAGTTATTCAAACTAAGAAATCAGATAGATTTCCAAAAATTGTTGTGTGAAGCCCATAGGGCTTTTGCACATGCTGTGTGCTCAGAGATACTCTTCTTAGATCTTCTTCCCTTTTAAATTATGCTTCTTCAACACTCCTTTTTCATAGCGCTTTGTTCTCATCTTCCGAAGCACTTATTACAATTTCGTGTTTGGGAACTTTTTAGCATCCAGGATCTGTGAGATCAAGGATGTGTTTTTGTTAATAAATTCAGCACTTTATTGAGTGCCTACCGAGTGCTGGTGCTGGGAATAAAACTTGAAAAATACATTTACTCTCTAGTGGGAAAGAGATAAAAACAAGTAAACAGGGACGCCTGGGTGGCTGGCTCAGCGTTGAGTGTCTGCCTTTGGCTCAGGGCCTGATCCTGGAATCCCAGGATGGAGTCCCATATTGGGCTCCCCGCAGGGAGCCTGCTTCTCCCTCTGCCTATGTCTCTGCCTCTCTCTGTGTCTCTCATGAATAAATAAATAAAATATTAAAAAAAAGAACAAGTAGACATAGTCACTAAACATTGTGATAAGAGTTATGGAGGCAGTAAAATACTGAGATACAGAATGAAAGGGTACCTTACTTTAAATAAGATGAGGAAATGACAAAAACAGCTGAGAGAACCTGCTTAACATGTTTGAGTACAGGGAAAAATTGACAGATTAAGTTGGAGAAGTAGGTTTTGGCAGATCATACTGGGGCTTATAGGCCATAGTAAGGAGTTTGTACTTAATTCTTTATGCAGTGGATTAACTATTGGAAGATTTTAAATTAGAGATTTACCAATAATTTTTATTTTTATTATTTTCAAAGATTTATTTATTTATTTTAGAGAGAGAGTGCATGCAAGCAGGGGCCAGGGGAGAAAATCCTCAAGCAGATACTCCACAGAGCATAGAGTCTAGTGTAGGGCTTGATCCCAGGGTCCTGAGATCACCACTTGAGTCAAAATCAATAGTACAGTGCTTAACCGACTGAGACACCTAGGCGCCCCAATGATTTATGTTTTTAAGTAGTATTGCTGCTATGTGTAAAATGGATTGTAGGGGGATAATAGTGGCATCAGAGAGAATGGTTAGAAGTTTATAGCAGTAATTTAAGAAGAAATCAAAGTTGGCATGCTTTAGGGCAGAGGACAGCAAACTAAGAGCCGGGGCCAAATCCAGCCTGACACTTGTAGATAAAGTTTTATTGGAACACACCCATGCCCATTTGTTTGTGGGTTCTCTGTCCCTACTTTTGTATTATAAGGGTTAAGATATATAAGCTTGTATAAGATATTTAAGATTGTATAGCCTGCAAGACTAAAGTAATAAATAACTAAAATTTGACTTTTTACTGAAAATGTTTGCCAACAGTTTAGAGAGGTGGTAGCGTGATGGAGGAAAGTTATACATTTTGAGGTAGAACCAGCAAGACTTCCTGATGGGTTGGATATAGGGAGTAATATAAAAAGAAGAATAAGGGCTGGTTAAAGATTTTCTACCATGAAAAGTTGACTAGATGATGATGCCATTTAATGAGATTTGGAAAGACTAGTGCTGATCAAGGTTTAATCATTATCATTTTTTGACATTTTTTTTTCCATTTTATACCTATTGTGTGGTACAGTATTTGATAGGTAATGGGTGT
Source organism: Canis aureus (assembly GCF_053574225.1). Classification (NCBI taxonomy): domain Eukaryota; kingdom Metazoa; phylum Chordata; class Mammalia; order Carnivora; family Canidae; genus Canis; species Canis aureus. The sequence continues at coordinate 71,453,518 of NC_135611.1, read as the reverse complement.
TAAAACATATATGTTGAGGGACACCTGGGTGGCTCAGTGGTTGAGCGTCTGCCTTTGGCTCAGGGCATGATCCTGGGGTTCTGGGATCGAGTACCACATCGGGGACCCACAGGGAGCCTGGTTCTCCTTCTGCCTGTGTCTCTGCCCCTCTCTCTGTGTCTCTCGTTAATAAAGTCTTTTAAAAAAAAGCCATGTATGTTGGATAATAAACACACTAATGACTTAAGTCTTTAAAAATTGGAAGACATTTTCTGGATAGGCAAACAAATCATGTGAAACAAAATTAGGGGTTACTTCAGGTTTTAAGGCTCAAATGGTACTTTTAATAGCATAATGAGTTATTCGTGCTTGAGAATATAGATATACTAGTCATATTATAATCATGAATGCTAAGGGCAGCCCGGGTGGCTCAGCGGTTTAGCACTGCCTTCTGCCCAGGACCTGATCCTGGGGACCTGGGATCGAGTCCCACATCAGGCTCCCTGCATGGAGCCTACTTCTCCCTCTACCTGTGTCTCTGCCTCTGTCTCTCTCTGTGTGTCTCTCATGAATAAATAAGTAAAATCTTTAAAAAAAAATCACGAATGTTATAAAAACCTAATGAGAAATCATCAGAAAGACCTAAGAAACTACCAGTGATCATCTGATCTCAATAAGAAATATATGAGAGGGATCCCTGGGTGGCACAGCGGTTTGGCGCCTGCCTTTGGCCCAGGGCGCGATCCTGGAGACCTGGGATCGAATCCCACATCGGGCTCCCGGTGCATGGAGCCTGCTTCTCCCTCTGCCTGTGTCTCTGTCTCTCTCTCTCTCTGTGACTATCATAAATAAATAAAAAATTAAAAAAAAAAAAAAGAAATATATAGAAATATAATTCTTAGTATTCTTTATATCTGTAGCTATACAATTCCTCTGGAATTCTTGCTATAAGAATTTCCATTTAGAAAATTATTTTTACTTAATTTCCTCTATTGGTATCTTTTAATTACACTAGTTGTATGCCCTAAAGATACTCCCTCCTCCTATTTTCTGAATAGAAAAAAAATAGGAAGCTGTACAATTAATCACAGGACAAATACATAAATAGAAAGAGATCAGATGTTTCAAAGAATGATAGAATTTTAGCACAAAGAGATCTTAGAATTCATCTCTTTGTAAAGAACTGCAACACTTCAAGACATAGAAGGGAAAAAAGCCATTACAAAGCTGCCACTTTTCACTCTGGTTGAATTGGAAATTTCCTTGATTAGTTGTATACAAATCAAGCAACAGTTTAGAAGCAGCGATATTGACAATAAGAAGAAACAGCCGTTTCCAGAGAAAGGAGATGGGATAACTAAAAAAGCAGACAGGAGAATCACAAAAGCATTGCTGTCTAGAGGATTCTTAGTTTATTGTATCATGAATAATATACATAATGTTCATGAATCATCATGAATATCTAAATTTGGTTCTCAACCCTGGCTGTGAATCAGAATGGTCCTTTGAATTCAACAATATCCACCAAACAAAGTAATAAAATCAGGTGCCCATGGCCCATATCCACTTAATCATAATTAGTAGAGGTAGTGCATGTATGAGGAGATTATGATATACAGCCAAGGTGAGAACCACTGGTAATAAATTATATACCCTTTATTTTGCTTGTGATAATAGAACACCTGATAATATATTTTAGGTGGCTATCTATACGTGTTATAATTTATCTTATTTCAGTAATTTGGAAAGGGTATTTGTGTGAGGTACATTTTTTTTTTCTCATAGCAGTGGATAAATACGGGATTACTTTATAAGTTAAATTTGGAAATTTTATTTTCTTCTCTATTATTACAGACATATGGCATCCAGGAGAAAGATGTCTTGCGCCTTCTCCAGATAATGAGACACTTTGTGAAGCAAGCATAAAATCTATCATAGTGGATGAAAATGGGAAGTCATTTGCAATCGTCTTATATTCAGATTTTCAAGAAGGAAAAGTACCTCTTAAAAGACTTGAAGAAGTAAAATCTGTTAAAAATTGCTCCAGGAATTTTATATTTGATGATGAAGATTTGGAAAAACCTTGTTTCCCAGGCCGAAAATTTCCATCATCTGCTGTAGCTTTTCCATTATCTGCAGATGGAGACTCTATTCCTTATACTATTAACAGATATTTGAGAGACTACCAAAGGGAAGGAGCCCAGTTTCTCTATGCACACTTCATCCAAGGAAAAGGATGTATTCTTGGTGATGACATGGGACTTGGAAAAACAGTACAGGTATTTCTTTTAATTACTTTATGATTAAAATTCATGATAGCTATTTTATTATGTATGTGAGTGGATATACAAATCTCTGTTTGTACTCCCAACTCTTATAGTAGCTATTTTTGTGTGTGTGTGTTTCTCACCCACTGATCAGGAAAGTCCTCAAAATCAGGATAGTGTGTAGTCATTATTTCGTCCTCAGCACTTATTTAGTATCTGTGGAATATCTTATTCAAAATAATGTTCTAGTATAACTTGGCTTGATTTTACCTTTGTAGCACTAGTACTAAGATATCAATTATTACTTAAAGTAGTTTAACTTTCTTAGCAATACTGCATAGAAGGAAAATGTTCTGATATCTATTAAGCTACATAGATAGCATGGTTAAATTGATTTCTTGCTGGCCTTTTGTGTATATTGTTTAGAGTTTATCATATTAGAAGTTTCTTAATCTGGGATTGCTGGATCACTAGGAGTTCCACTGGTGGACTTCAAAGAAGCTTCCTAACAATGTGTGCCAGAATTTGTATATTTATATGGTTTTCTTCAGAGAATGTGTATGTTAGTTATCTATTGCTGTATAATAAATTACTCCAAAATTTAGCATCTTATGAGAGTATGCATTTATCATATCACAGTTCCTGTGCGTCTGGAATCCAGATACAGGTTAACTGGGTCCTCTGGCTCCGCCTCTTACAAGGCAGCAGTTGTCTCAAGGTTGGACTAGGGCAGGTTCCCTTTCTGCTAATGCTGCTAACATGGTTGTTAGCAGCATTCAGTTCCCTGTGGCTTGTTAGACTGAGGCTTCAGTTTCTTGTGGACTGTTGATCGGTGAAGGCCTCCCTTGGTTCCTTGCTACATGGGCCTGTTAATGGAGTTTCTTATGATATGGCAGCATGCGTGCTTCATTAGGGAGAGCGTGAGAGGGCAAGAGAGAACACAAGTAGTAGGGAAGTCATGGTCTTTTGTAACCTAATCACAGGAGACAGCCTTCACTTTTGCCATATTTGCTTCTTTAGAAGCAAGTTGATAGGTTCAACTCTTACTCAAGGGGGGGAGATTAAGCAAGGCTGTGTATACCAACAGGTAGGGATTATTGGGAGCCCTGTCAGAAGCTGCTTGTCACAAAGGTTTGCAATTTAAAAGATTGGAGTTAAAACTAGACTTTATATTATATAGTCACTCTGGATTTTCAGGTGTGTTTGTCAAGTTTTTTATTAAATCCTTCTGTGTTTCCTTCATTATAATTGAACTTAAGCTATTTTATTCTTTATGACTGTTAATGGAACTCAAAGGTAAGTGAAAAAACATTTTTTTAAAAAGATTTTGTTTATTTATTCATGAGAGACACAGAAGCAGAGACATAGACAGAGGGAGAAGCAGTATCCTTATGGGGAGCCCAATGGAGGACTCAATCCCAGGACCCCTGGGATCATGACCTGAGCCAAAGGCAGGTGAGTCACCCAGGTGTCCCACTAAGTGAAAAATTAATTTTAGCATTAAAAATAGTCTAGGAGTGCCTGAGGGGCACAGGGGGTAAAGGGTCATACTCTTGGTTTCAGCTGAGGTCATGATCTCAGGGTTGTGAGATCCAGCCCTGTGCCCAGCTTGGAGTCTGCGTCTGTCCCTCTACCTGCTCACATGTGTGTGTGCACTCTCTCTCTCTAATAAATAAATAAAATCTTTAAAAAAATAGTCTAATAATGCAATTATGTGTAAAGCTCTGATGTAAAAGGCTAGAGTAAAAAAACAAGTTTTCAATAATCATAGTGTATCACCATTAGCCATACCATTTGTCCCTTTAAGCCCAGGCATTGCACATAGTTCTAGGCTTGCACGTTGAAGGTGATAAATAATTGTGGAATACACACATTTACTTTCTCAGAAGAATAAATGGCAAAAATAAAGAAAGGAGCCTTTAGGAAATTATCATCTGTGACCAAGGTATATGGATGAATACTAGAGGAAAATAAATAATAAAGCCCTCTGCCATTGTCTTTACATATAGTTTTATTGTTTTTGCCTGTGCTAGATTGTCCTTTGCCACACTTCTTTGACTAGCCAACACCTGTTAATCTGCAAAATCAGAAACATGAAGGTGCTACAAAAAGTGACCTTTTTGGGAACAGTTGGGAATCTCCTCCCACTAAGACTACTAAAAACAATTCAAATTCTTATGCATGTATAAGGCTCAAATTTAGCCTTCATCTCTGAAGTCCATTTTATAAAGGAATTCCCTTTATTTTATGATGTATAGTTTTAAAGTGATTTTACCTCATAATTTTATATTACCTGATACACCAAAATCATTGGAAGGTTTTCAATTATGTTATGAATGTGCTTTGAAAGTCTTGAGGGCTTATCTTCTGAAGATTAGGACATAGTTTCTATGCTAGTTGTGATACTTAGCTGGATTTTTCTGATCCTTGGAGATCTATATCTCTGGTTATTATTCTTATAGCTCAGAGAATAATTTCTACATAAATAGGGAGCTTGAGAGATCATTTAAGATGAAACTTTTATAAATACAATGACTAAACCATTTGAAGAAATGTGGACAATAGTTAATGAGTTTAGTAGATTTTCAAAACAGTAGAATTAGATGAAAATGGTCTATGAAAATTTACTATTGGCATTTATTACCATTGACATTCACCATTTGGACTGCAGTATAATCTTATTCATTTTCCCCCTTTTTTCTGATGTCATCCCTTAAGTTTTCCCCTTCTCACATTCTAACTTGACCATAATAAAAAATGTGGTTATGTACCAAATAAAGTTTGCTTCCCTCATTTCAAATTTTAAAATAAGTTAATTTAGGGAATCCCTGGGTGGCTTGGTGGTTTAGCGCCTCCCTTTGGCCCAGGGTGCAATCCTGGAGTCCCAGGATCGAGTGCTGCGTCGGGCTCCCGGCATGGAGCCTGCTTCTCCCTCCTCCTGTGTCTCTGCCTCTCTCTCTCTCTCGCTCTCTATCATAAATGAATAAATAAATAAATTAAAAAAAATAAGTTAATTTAATATTTTATATTCTTTAAGGGATGAGGATTTTTAAAAGTGCACTTGATCTAGTGACATTGGAAATTATTGGTATCTTGAACAAGAGCTATTTTACTGGAATTAGGGTGGGGGCACAAGCCAGATAAAATAGGTGAAGGCATAGATATGAGAAGTATGTTTACCTCTTTAAGAAATGTGGCTTTGAGGGACACCTGGGTGGCTCACCGGTTGGGCATCTGTCTTTGGCTCAGGGTGTGATCCTAGAGTCCCGGGATCGAGTCCCACATCGGGCTCTCTGCATGGAGCCTGCTTCTCCCTCTGCTTGTGTCTCTGCCTCTCTCTCTCTCTGTCTCTCATGAATGGATAAATAAAAATCTTAAAAAAAAAAAGATTTAAAAGAAATGTGGCTTTGAAAGGAACAAAAGTGAGCTAGTAGTAGCTAAAGGAAGATTTTAAAGCAGTTTCTTTTTTGTAACATTTGGGAATAGGAGGAACTTAAATATTTTTTAAGTGAATAGGAAGGCTCTAGCTGCTTGAGAAGGAGCAGTTGAAATTACAACATATATATAAACATGCATGCGTATATATCATATATGCAGGCCCATGAATACACAGACATAAATGTGCAAAAAATGGAATCACTACTCTTAAAAACTGATTTTTCCCCAAGATCTTATTATAAAACTTTTCAAACATATATAAGAGTTGGAAGAATTGTACAATGAATACCCATATATCTACCACCTAGATTCTTTCAAAATGTCATTATACTTGGCTGTGTCACTTACCTATCCATCCATCAAGCCATGTTTTGTTGCATTTTAAAGTAGCAGACGTTAGAATATCCTATCCCCAAATACTTGAGAATAAGTGTCATTAGGTAGTCAGTATTTATTTATAATTTTTTTTTCATTTTGAAGTAAAATTTACAATGAAATGCACAAATCTTAAGTGTATTCACCGTTCCATGAGTTTTGACCAGTACATATTTCTGTGTAAGCTAAATAAACCATTTCCAGATATAGAATGTTAACTCAAGAAAAAATCATTCTGGGAAGCCCAGGTGGCTTAGCGGTTTAGCGCCGCCCGCAGCCCGGGGCGTGATCCTGGAGTCCCGGGATCATCCCACATTGGGCTCCCTGCATGGAGCCTGCTTCTCCCTCTGCCCGTGTCTCTGCTTCTCTCTGTGTGTGTCTCTCATGAATAAATAAATAAAATCTAAAAAAAAAAGAGAAAAGATCATTCTATTTCTTCCTGGTCTTCCCACCATCCCCAAGAGGCAATCACTGTTGTGCTTTTTTATATCATAGATTAGTTTTGCCTTTTCATATAAATAGGATCATACATGCACTCTGTGTAAGACTTCTTTTGAGACTCATCTCTTTTACTGATTGCATAAGTAGTTTGTTCCTTTTTATTGCTGAGTACTATTCCATTATATAGATGCTGTTTTGTTTATCCTCCTGCTAATGGACACCTGAGCTGTTTCCATTTTTTAGTTTTTATAAATAAAACTGTTAAGAACTCGAACAATCTTTTGTGTATTTTTTTTGAGTCAATAATTAGGAATGGAATTGCTTAGTCATAAACTGATGTGTTCTTAGTTGTATAAGAAATTGCCAAATCTTTTCTAAAGTGTTTGTACCATTCTTCATTCTTGACAAAAATGTATGAAATTATGGTTGCTCCATATTCTGACAAAATTTGATTTTGTCAATTTTACTAGTTTTAGCAGACTTGTTGGTTGTAGGTGTATATAAATGTTTGTATATTTATGTACTTTTTATTCATGAGAGAGGCAGAGACATAGGCAGAGGGAGAAGCAGGCTCCCTGCAGGGATCCTGATGTGGAACTTGATCAGGATCCCAGGATCGTGACCTGAGCCAAAGGCAGATGCTCAACCACTGAGCCACTCAGGAATCCCTTGTTGATGTACTTTTTAAAGGTATAATTGATACACAGTTAAGTGCATACATTTGCAGTGTATGGTTTGCTAATATGCACCCAAGAAATGATAACCATAATACCACAATCAAGATAATGAATGTATCTATCCCCTAGAGGTTTCCCTGTGTTTCTGCCCATGATGTGTTTAACACCAATAATTCATCTACTGTTTTCATTTTTAGTTTTAATTGGACTAAGAAATTAAAATGGGAATGAATGCAAAATCTTAGATTTTTATTAAAATTTCCCAATATTTTCCAGAATTCTCAAATTCATGGAATCTGACAAATTAAGTTAAAATTAAGATTCTCATCATCTTGGATAGGTTAACAGATTGAATTATGAATTCTCATAATTAGGCATATAGTTTTCTTATAATGAAACAATCCATGGATGAATTAAGAGGAAAGCAATAGATTGGGTTTTATATTGTGTCATTTAAATTGTCATATAGTATCCCAAGTATCTGTGTGTGTGTGTGTGTGTTTGAGAGAGAGAGATTCTGTCTTTAATTGTATGATTATAAACAGTAAAATGCATGGATCTAAACTATATAGTTTTGTATATTTAACTTGTATATATATAATATATATATATACACTCTAATAAAATATGGAACATTTCCCTCATTGTAGAGTTTCCTCATGTCTGATTCTAGTCAATACCCATTTGCCTAAACTTTTCATTATTGTCCAGTGCTTGAACTCTGTCATTTGTGAAACATCTTTCTGCCTCCTTTAGTCTGAGTTCTGCATCAGCCATTTTGCTCATGTCATTCTCTTGCTGAATTTAATAACTATTTTCTGCTCATTGGTTTTTTTCCTCAGCCATGCTTCCTCAACTCCTCTCTTTTCCCACTGTGCTCCACCCCCAAATCAACTGGATTTCAAACTGCTGGCGAATACAAATAAGTCTTTCATCTAAACTTCTCCAGTACCTGGCATAGTACCTGACGTGTCATAGGTTTTTATTGAATTTGAATATGTTTTTATTGAATGCATTAATGAATTTTAAGTTAGATTAGGTAATCATGTGTTATAGTTTATATTTAATGATCCCTATGTTAGGCTCTGTGACCAGCATTTTCTGTTAAGCATCTATGTTAATTAAGCATTATTACCCCCATTTTTTGGATGAAAATATGGAAATTTATTGATACATCATGTAAATTGCCCAAGGTCACATAACTAGTATAAAACTGGTTGGTCAAACTCCAAGGTATTTGCCATAACTCCTGCATTACACTGACTTACATAATATGGGTTAGGAATGCAAATTTTTTAGAATATTTTGAAACTAAAAAAAAAAATATTTTAAAAATCAGCACAAGTTTTGACCATTATTTTATAACTATTTTATAATCTTAGATAACATTATTTTATAATCTTAGATGACAGAATTTGTTGAAAAGTCTACTTAATTTATTGCAATATACAAGATTGTATATCGAGATAAGATTATCTCCTTATTTTGGTAGAATGATGCTAACAAAAATAGCTCCTGTTTATTGAATCATTGATATGTATTAGATTGACATTTTACATTTTTTTAAGTTTTTTCAAGAACTAAACTAATGCTGATTATACCTTAAATGCACAAATGTATCTCATAAAACTGTAAGTTATAATTTAAAAAAAATTTTTGAGATGAAATTCACATAACATAAATTAATCATTTTAAAGATACAAGTTGTTGAGTACATTCACAATGTTACACAACTCCCATCTCTCTTTGTTTCAAAATTTTTCATCAGCACAGATCACCCCAGAAGTAAGTACCTTTATTTCCCTGGCAACTGCTAATTGGCCTTTTGTCTATATGGATTTGCCTTTCCTGAATATTTCGTGTAAAAGAAATCATTTTACAATTGTGAGCATTTGTGCTTGGCTTATTTCATTTAGTATGATGTTTTTAAGGCTTATCCAAGTTGTAGCATATATCAGTACTTCATTCTTTTTATGGCTGAGAAATAATTCTATTGTATGTAAATACCACAATTTGCTTATCTATTCATCCTTTGATAGACATTTGGATTGTTTTCACCTTTTGGCTGTTATGAAAAATGCTGCTATCATGTACAAGATTCTGCATGGACATATGCTTTCATTTCTTTTGTTTATATATGTAGTAGTAGAATTTCTAGGTCATATGGTATTTCTATGTTTATTTTTTTGAGGAACTGCTATGGCATTTTCCATAGTGACTGTACCATTTTACATTTCCACCAGCAATGTGTGGAAATGCACACATTTCCTATTTCTGCACATCCTTGTCAATACTTATTATTTTACTTTCTTCCTTATACCCATTCTAGTGCATGTGAAGTGGTATCTCATTGTGGTTTTGATTTGCATTTCTGTAATAACCAAAGATGTTTAACAACTTTCTTTGTGCTTTTGACTATCTATCTATCTGTCTGTCTGTCAGCTTATCTGTCTGTCTTCTTTGGAGAAGTATATTCAAGTTGATATGTAGATTGAATGTTTGTGTCTCCCTAAAATTCATGTGTTGAGACTCTAATCCCCAGTGTAATAATTATTATTTGGAGGTGGGTTTTTTTTGGGGGGAGGGGGTAATTGGGGATGAGATTAGAGACATTGTAAGAAGAGATAGGAGAAAGTTTGCTTCCTCTCTGTTCTTTGTCATCTGAGGATACAAAAAGACTGCAAGCCATCTGCAAACCAGGAAGGGGGTAGGCTCTCACCAGACACCAGATCTGCCAGAACTTTGACTTGAATTTCCTAGACTGTAGAACTCTGAGAAGTGAATGTTGTTTAAACCATGCAGTCTATGGTAATTTGTTATAGTGCCCCAAAATGACTAAGATGCAAGTCCCTCCCCATCTTTAAACTGAGTTGTTTGTTCATTTAACACAAAATTGAGTATAAGGATAGTTAAACTGAACAATGGTATAAAACAAAAATATGAGAATGGTCTTGTTCGGTTATCAGCAATTTTGTGTTAATTACTTTCTTCCAATACCTTGTCTGTCTTTTATGCCTTTGTGTTTCGATGTAAATCAGTTTGTCAAGTTCCATGAACACATCTTTTAGGATTTATTAGGATTATGGAATTCAATTATATTGAATTTATAGAACAGTTTGGGGATAATTAACATGGAGTAATAGATTGAATAATTTAGGTCTTTAATTTCTCTAGGGCTTTATAGTTTTGCAAATGGGCCTTACACACTTTGTTATATGTAATTATAACATACATTTTCAATCTATTGATTTTTTTTAGTGTTAAACTAGTTTTATATTTTTGAGATAAATCCAATTTCATCATGAAGTATTGTTTTTACATTTGCTGGATTTAATTGGCTAATATTTTAAGAATTTTTCCCTTTGTATTTATTATGGATATTGATCTATAGTTTTATTGTATTATGTTTGTCAATTTTGGTATTGAAGTTATGCAGACCTAATAAAATAAACTGAGAAGTGTTTCTTCCTTCTCTTTTTTCTAAAAGAATTGGGTAAAGTTTCTGTTATTTTATACTTAAATATTTGATGGAATTTACTAGGGACATCTTTTGGACCTAGAGTTTTCTTTGAGGGAAGGTTTTTTTTTTTTTTTAATTTTTATTTATTTATGATAGTCACAGAGAGAGAAAGAGAGAGAGGCAGAGACACAGGCAGAGGGAGAAGCAGGCTCCATGCACCGGAAGCCCGATGTGGGATTCGATCCCGGGTCTCCAGGATCGCGCCCTGGGCCAAAGGCAGGCGCCAAACCGCTGCGCCACCCAAGGATCCCAGGGAAGGTTTTTGATAATGAATTCAATTGTTTTAATAGATATGAAGCTATTAAGATACTCAACTTCTTGCTGTGTCAGTTTGGTAAATTGTATTTTTCCAGGAATTTACCAATCTCATCCAAGTTGTCAAATTGACAAAGATTTCCATGGTATTCCGTTTTTAGTCTTTTAGTGCTTGTAGGATCTACGTGATACCTCTGCATTTTTAATGTGAATATTTTATATTCTGTTTTATTCTGTTTTTTAAAAGATTTTATTTATTTGAGAGAGCGAGAGTGAGAGCACATGTACACATGAGTGGGGAATGGTAAAGGGAGAGAGAGATGCAGACTCCCCTCAGAGCAGGGAGCCCTGTGCTCGGCTTTGATCCCAGGATCCTGAGATCATGAACTGAGTGGAAGGCAAACACTTAACTGACTGAGTCACCTAGGTGACCCTCTGTTTTATTCTTAATAGCCCGACAAGGTTTATTGATTTTGTTAACCTTTTCAAAGAACCAACTTTTAGCTTTGTTAATTTTATCTTTTTTTGGTATTTCATTTATTTCTGCAATTATTTCTATTATTTTCTTGCAACTTATTTTGGATATTATTTATTTTGAATATTATTTATTTATTATTTTGCTCTTCGATTTCTAGCTTGTTAAAATAGAATCTTTGGTCATTAATTTCATACCTATCTTCTTATGCCCTATTTTTATATCTGAACTTTGCCTTATCCATATTCCATAAATTTTGATGTATTATGTTTTCATTTTCGTATAATTCAAATTATTTTCTAATTTTTCTTTCTTGATTTTTTTTCTTTGGTTCTTGAGTTATTTTCAAGTGTGCTTGATTTGCCATTATTTTTTCCTAGATATTTCATGATTAATGATTTCTAATTCCATAGTAGTTAGAAAATACATTCTATAAGATTTCAGCATTTTGAAAAATTTATTGAGGTTTTCTTTTCTGGCCCATTTTATTGAACATACTATGTACATTTGAAAAGAATGTGTATTCTGCAGTTGGTTGTAGTGTTCTAGAAATATCAATTAGCAGATCAAGGTAATTGATAATGTTTAGATTTTCTTTATTTTTGGTATTAAATATTGAGAGAGGAAAGTTAAAATTTGGGGGTTTGTCTATTTCTCCCTTTAATTTTGTCAGTTTCACTTTCATGTATTTTTAATTCTGTTATTAGAGTCCTAAATGTTTGTTTATAATCACTACATCTTCAGTGAGGAATTGACCCTGTATTATGAAATCTCTATTTCTGGTAATGCTACTGGAAATCTACTTTCTCTGATATTAAGGTAGACACTTCTATATTTTTATGCTTGCTGTTTGCAAGGTGTCTTCTTTGCAATCCTTTATTTCAAGCTATCTGTGTCTTAATATTTAAAATGTGTCTTGTGTAGCAGAAATAAAACAGAAAGAAAACAAAAAAAAAAACATTAGAAAAGATCAATAAAACCAGGTGCTGGTTCTTTGAAAAGACCAACAAATTTGATAAACATTTAGCCAGAGTCATCAAAAAAAAAAAAAAAGAAAAAGAAAAAAGAGAGTTCTCAAAATCAGAAATGAAAGAGAAGTAACAGCTGACACTACAGGAATAAAAAAGATTGTAAGAGAATATTATGAACTAGAAGAAATGGATAAATTCCTGGAAATGTAGAACTCCCCAAAATTGAAGCAGGAAGGAATAGAAATTTGAACAGACCTATTATCAGCAATGAAATTGAATAAGTAATTGAAAAACTCCCAAAAAACAAAAGTCCAGGACTGAACAGCTTCCCAGGTAAATTGAACCAAACATTTAAAGAAGAGTTAATACATATTCTTCTGAAATTATTCCAAAAAATAGAAGAGGAAGGAAAACTTTCAAATCCATTCTATGAAGCCAGCATTACCCTGATACCAAAATGAGATATAAATGACACAGAAATGAGAACTACAGGCCAATATCTCTGCTGAACGTAGATACAAAAAAATTCTAAAAGATATTGGCAAACCAAATTCAACTATACATTAAAAGAATCATTCACACCATGATCAAGTGGGATTTATTCCTGGGATGTAAGGGTGGTTTAATAATTTATAAATCAATCAAGGTGATAGATCACCTCAATAAGAGAAAGGATAAAAAAAAACATATGATTGTATTTATAGGTTCAGTAAAAGCATTTGACAAAATACAACATCCATTCATGACAAAATACAACATCCACTCATGTTGAGGGTTACCTCAACAAAGTAGGTCTACAGGGAACATACCTCAGTATAATACAGGCAATATATGAGAAAAACCCACAGCTAACATCACAGTCAATGGTGGAAAACAGAGCTTTCCCCCTAAGGTCAAGAACAAGACAAGGATGTCCACTTTTGCTACTTTTATTCTGCATTGGAACTGAAAGTCCTAGCCACATCAGTGAGACAAGAAAAAGGACTAAAAGTTACCCAAATTGGTAAGGAGGAAGTAAAATTTTCACAATTTGCAGATGACATGATACTGTATGTGAGAAACTCTAAAGATTATACCAAAGAACTACTAGAACTGATAAAGGAATTCAGTAAGGTTGCAGGATACAAACTCAATGTACAGAAACCTGTCACATTTCTATACACTAATAATGAAGCAACAGAAAGAGAAATTTAAAAAATGATCCAATTTCCAATTGCACCAAAAATAATAAAATACCTAGGAATAAACTTCACTAAGCAGATGAAAGACATTGTAAAACACTGATGGAAGAAATTGAAGATGACATAAACAAATGGAAAGACAATGCTCATGGATTGGAAGAACAAATATTGTTAAAATATTCATACTACCCAAAGCAATCTATAGATTTAATGCAATCCCTATCAAAATACCAACAGCATTTTTCATAACACTAGAACAAACAATCCTAAAATTTATATGGAGCCACAAAAGACCCCAAATAGCCAAATCAACCTTGAAAAAGAAAAAGTAGTAGGCATCACAATCCCAGACTTCAGATTATACTACAAAGCTGTAGTAATCAAAACAATATGGTGCTGGTACAAAAATAGACACATAGATCAATGGAACAGGATAGAAAACCCAGAAACAAACTCACAATTAAATGATCAATTATTCTTTAACAAAGGAGGCAAGAATATACAATGGGAAAAAGTCTCTTCAACAAAGAGTGGTGGGAAATCTGGACAGCTATGTGCAAAGGAATAAAACTAGACCACTGTCTTACACCATACACAAAAATAAACTCAATGAATTAAGGACCTAAATGTGAGACCTAAAACCATAAAAAGTCTAGAAGACAACACAGGCAGTAATTCCTCTGACATTGATTGTAACATTTTTCTTGATATGTCACCTGGGGCAAGAGAAACAAAAGCAAAAATAAACTATTGGGACTATATCGAAATAAAAAGCTTCTGTACAGCAAAGGAAACAGTCAATAAAACTAAAAGACAACCTACTTAATAGAAGATATTTGCAAATGACATATCTGATAAAGGACTTATATCCAAAATACATAAAAAACTTAAAAACTCAACACCAAAAAGCCACAAATAATATGATTAAAATGGGCAGAACACATGAACAGACATTTCTCCAAAGACATACAATAGACACATGAAAAGATGCTCAGCATCACTCATCATTAGGACAATGCAAATCAAAACTACACCTTACCCCATCAGTATGGTTAAAATAAAAAACCCAAGAAAAAACAAGTGTTGGCAAAGATGTGGAGAAAAAGTCACCCTTGTTTACTATTGATGGGAGTGTAAACTGGTACAGTCGTGGAAAACAGTATAGAGGTTCTTCAAAAAAATTAAAAATTGAACTACCCCTGTGATCCAGTAATTGCACTACTGGGTTCTTACCCAAATATAAAAACACTAAATCAAAAGGATATATACACCCTTACGTTTTATAGGAATTTTTTTTTTAAGATTTATTTATTTATGACAGAGAGAGAGAGGCAGAGACACAGGCAGAGGGAGAAACAGGCTCCATTCTGGGAGCCTGATGCAGGACTCAATCCTGGGACTCCAGGATCGCACCCTGGGCCAAAGGCAGGCGCCAAACCGCTGAGCCACCCAGGGATTCCCCACCCCTATGTTTTATTGCAGCGTCCTTTACAATAGCCACATTATGGAAGTAGCCCAAGTGTCCATCAATAAATGAATGGATGAAGAAGATGTGGTATCTGTATCTATATACACACATGCAAAAACATCATGGAATATTATTCAGCCATAAAGAAGAATGTAGTCCTGCCATTTCCAACAATGTAGCAGGCAGAGTCAGTCAGAGAAAGACAAATACCATATGATTTCATTCATATGTGGAATCTATTCATATATGGAATAAAACAAAGGGGAAAAAAAGAGACAAACCAAGAAACAGACTCTTCACTAAAAAGAGGTGGTTTATCAGGTGGAAGATGAGTGGGCAGATGGGTGAAATAGGTGAAGGAGATCAAGAATACACTCATCTTGATGAGCACTGAACAATATATAGAATTGTTGAATCATTATATTATGCACCTGAAAATAATATAACACTGTATGCAAGCTATACTGGAATTAAAATAAAAAAATAAAGTAGACAACTCTTTATGATTTTGGTAGTCTTTGATATTTAATTGGAGCATTTAGTCCATTTACACTTAATGTAATTTCTGTTATATTTTGATTTGTACATATTATTTTACTTTTTGTTTGAACAGGCTGTTTTCTGTCTTACTCTTCTTCCATTCCTTCTTTCTTTTTGGTTGCTAGGATATTTTCAAAAAAATATTTCAGTTCTATTGGCTTTTTAAAATTTACATTTTTTTTTTTTTGGTGGTTACTCTAGTGATAAAAATATACATTCCCAACTTTTCACAGTGTGCTTCAAGTTAATAATATAGCACTTCAAAAAAAAAAAAAATATAGCACTTCATGTAAAATGTATCTTGAAATGAAAAGGGTTGTCCTATTCTTATTATAAGGAAACTAATGTTAGAAAAGTTAAGTGCCATACCTAACATACCTAATACCCATACAATATCTATATTTTGAAGATTAAAACAAACTTATATTCCAAGAATCAGCCCAACTTGGTTTTGATATATATTTCTTTATTTTTTCTGTGTTATATTTGCTAATATTTTAAGGATTTTGCTTCTATATAAGTAAGAAAAATTGGCGTATCAGTCTCTTGCATATAATATTCTTGTCATATTTTCTTATCAAGATTATGTTGAACTCATAAGATGAGTTGAGACCATTTTTCCCAGTTTAGTATCTGGAAGAATTTAAGACATGCATTATATCTTCTCTCCTTCCTTCCTTTCCTTCCTTTCCCTCCATTTTTTTTTTTAAGTAGGCTCCACACTGGGTGTGGAGTATGGGGCTTGAGATCTAGACCTGAAGTAAGATCAAGAGTTAGATGCTTAACTCACTGAACCACCCAGCTGCTCTGAGACTGGCATTGTATCTTTCTTAAGCATTGGTAGACTATTGATGAAGCCATTTGACCTTTAGTTTTCTTTGTGTAAGGTTTGTAAATGTGTATTTAGATTTCTTTAATAGGTTTATGAATATGTAAATTTTGTTTTTTCTTGTGTCAGTATTGATAAGTTCTGTTCCTCATTTCTTCTAAATTTTTAGTGTCATGGTATTTTTATGTGCTTTGTGTGTGAGTGTTGTGTGTGAGTGCATGTGTGTATTTGCGCCTTCTCAGTTTTTTATTAATTTTCTAGAGGCTTATCACTTTTTAAAATCCTTTCATAGAATGATCATTTGTCTTTGTTCCTTTTTATTATATGCTTTTTCACTTAGCATTTTGTATATAATTCTGGTTTTTTATGTATGACTTCTGTATTTTTATTAATTTTTGAAGTAATTTTCTTTATTAGCAGCTTTTCTTTCCTAATACAGGCATTTAAGTCCCCAAAACATGATTTTAGGTGTAGTCCACAAGTTTAATATGCAATATTATTATTGTTTAACTGAAAATATATCCTAATCTCAATTGTGAAATACAAATGTATTCTAATATACTTTAATTTTTATTTTATATATATATTTAAAGATTTTATTTGAGAGAGAGAGAGAGAGAGCGTGGTAGTAGAGGCAGAGAGGGAGAGAGTCCCAAGCAGACTCCACACTAATTGCAAGCCCAACACAGGGCTCGATCCCAGGACCCTGAGATCATGATCTGAGCTGACGGCAGATACTTAACCAATTGAAGTACCCCTTATTCTAATATACTTTAAAGTATATTTCTTCTTTGAAGGATTTTTCTTACTTTATAAATATTTGTGGATTTTCTTCTTTTACTTTTGTTATTTCTAGCTTCTCACATTGAAGAACATATTCTATATGATTTTTATTGAAATGTATTGAGATTTGCTCTATGACTTTGTATGATGCCTTAGTGTAAATATTTCATCTGTGCTTTATTATAATTTTTTTTTAAAGATTTTATTTTTTGAGAAAGAGCACACATGTGAGAAAGAGTATGCACAGAATGGGGGCAGAGGGAGAGGGAGAAGTAGACTTCTTGCTAAACAAGGAGCACAGTGCAGGGCTCAATCCAGGGATCCTGAGATCATGACCGGAGCTGAAGGCAGATGCTTAATGGACTGAGCCACCCAAGTGCCTTTCATGTGTACTTTAAATGAAACTGTGTTTTGCAGTAGTATGCAGTTTTTGATTAAATGTTCATTAGGTCACATTTGCTAATCATGTTATTCAAATGTTCTGTATCTTTACTGATTATTTTGATTGTTCTTACTGAGTTATTTCAAAATCTTACCATTGTGATATGAATTTGTCCACTTTTGTTTCAGTAAACTTTTCTTTCTTTGCTTAACAATTTATACTTCTTGTAACTTCCACATGAATTAAGTTTTTAATATCAAGCTTGAAGTGTGTCTTTTTAATTAATTCCATAATTTTTTTTTGCCTCAGAGTCTATTAATATAGCTATATATCAAGTTTCTTTTCATTTTTGTTCACATGGTCTTTTTCATTTTTTTTTACTTACACTTTTTTCTATATCTTGTTTTAAATTTTTTTGTGTGTAAATGACATATTTTATGGACCTGACGATCTTTGTCTTTTAATTGTAATATTTAGTCCCTTCTATGTAATGTGCTTTCTAATATATTTGGATTTAAACCGATTTTATTATTGCTTTTTATTTGTTGTATATTATCTTTGTTTATTTTCATGTTCTTTTTGCCTACTTTTGGATAGATCATTTTATATTTTTCTTTTATCTCTCTCTTAATAGGAAAGTACTTACACATTGATATATTTTCCTTCTAGTGGTTACCCTAGAGATTATAACAATTTTTAAAAATATTTTATTTACTTATTTGACAGAGAGAGAGCACAAGCAGGGGGAGCTGCAGGCAGGGGAGGGGCAGAGAGAGAGAGAGGGAGGGAGGGAGAGAGAGAGACCCCACTGAGCAGGGAGCCTGATGTGGGGCTCAATCCCAGGATCCTGGGATCATGGCCTGAGCCAAAGGCAGACACTTAAGCAACTGAACCACCTAGGTGCCCCCACACATTTTTGACTTATCAAAAAATCTAACATAAATTAGTACTTTTATTTCCTTTTGAACAGTGGAAGGACATCAGAATATTGTAACTGAGCTGGGCCCTTTCTGGCTCATATACATTTGCTCTCATATCTCTTAGTGCTTTTATTTAATTTCAAGAAGACATTTTAGTTTTGTTCAATAATATTAATATATATTTATATTTTCTATGTATTCACCATTTTTGTTGCTTTTAAGTTTTTCCTGCATCACTGACCATCTACATATAATTTTCCCTGTTCCTGAACACATCCTTTCATTGTTTCCTTTGGCTTTTTGATGAATTTGTTCAGTTTTTGTCTGAAAATATCTTCATCTTTATTCTTAAGTAATATCTGTATTGGGTATAAAACTAGGTTGCTTTTATTTTCTTTAGCATTTTGAAACTATCATTTAAACTATATAGTGTCTTTCATTGTTTTTGCTGCAAGATCAGCTAGTCCAGTTGTTGCTTTTTTGGAAGGTAATTTACATGTTTTCCTTTTGCTACTTTTAAGATGTCTTTTTTTTTTTTTTTTTTTTTTTTTTTTTAGTCTCAAGTTTTGAGCAGTTTTTCTATGAAACACCTACTTGTGGATTGAATATTTATTTATTTATTTATTTATTTATTTATTTATTTATTTATCTGATTGATGTTCTTAGTGGATCTGAAATATATGGCTTGATTTTTTTTAAGTGTTTTTAGAAGTTTTCAGCTTTTATCTCTTCAAATACTTACACCACTCTTTTTCTTTTGTCATTTGGTATTCAGATGGTAGGTAACCATACTCATGTTAAAAACACTATGTTTTTGAGTTTTTCTAATTTTCTCATTTTTTTTCTTTAGGTTTTGATATTTATATAACTTTTCTAAAGTCCTGATTCTTTACCCTCATAAGTATACCCCAAATACTTTCCCTCAATCTTTAAAACACCTCTGCAAATATTTATTTTTGCTATTTTCATGTATTTTTATGGTTATTCAGAGATTAACCAGCTATTAAGTTTACATAGCTGCCAAAGCAACTAGGCTGAAATTTGAACCCAAATCCAATTGATTAAATATTTCTTGCTCTTCATTTCCTTTATTATGTCTCTTTGTCTATCTTACTTAGTATTTGGAGAATAGCTGTTATTCCAAGTGGTTTGTATATTGATGAATTGTCTTAGTCTATCGTAAAGTAACATTCCGTCATTCCATTTATAATTATTAGATCAACAGAAGTGTACAACTTTATGAGCCAAATATTACTCCCTTAAGGGGTTTATTTTCTACAGGGAAAAAAGAATGTCTATAGTTTATTCTAGTAGAGTATATGCAGAGATAGTTTCCATGGAAAGAAACAAATAAGAAAGTAATGTCCTACCTGACGAGATCAAGAATGAATTCATTGAGTAGATAGAACTTATTGTGGAAGAGATAGCCATGTGAGAATTCTTTTTTACTGTATTTAAGGGTAACGTGTACTGTACATTTGTTTCTTAGTATATATAAAGAAAACCAATACTACTATTTCATGTTGTTTTTCCCTGTAACAAATCTATTTGTACATACTCAAATTTTCACTAATTGGGTAATCATGTAAACCATAAATTTTGTCTTGAAGCATTTACACAATAATTAAAAAGTTGTTTCTTTTCTCTCAGGTTATTTCATTTTTGGCCGCAGTTTTGCATAAAAAGGGAACTCGTGAAGATATTGAAAACAATATGCCAGAGTTTTTACTAAGAAGTATGAAAAAGGAGCCTCCTTCTTCTACAGCAAAAAAGGTAAGATGTTTAGAAACATAAGGTTCGTAAAGCTGGCATTGGTAAAGTATATGGAAACTTGTAAATAGCACACATCATAGTATGAATTTAAAGCATAGAACTTAGAAACATTATTAAAATATTTGTTTTATAGACCACATTCTTGAAAGATGATCATTTTCATCCTCAAATTGAGTATGATTGACTCTCAAAATGACAAAATACAATTTTGGCTTAAATTTTTTTGGAGTGTTTTAGTCTTTTTCTTGACTGGATTTTTTTGACTTATTTTTATTAACTTGTTAAATTTCCATAAATGTGTATGTGAAGTTAATCAAAGTCCATTGTATTGTTTTTTATTTATGTGACAATGAGAGACCATTACAGATGTTGCTAATAAAGGTACATCACTGATAAAGTTGTTTAGCAGACTAATTACATCCTGAAAATTTGAAACAAATTCTTCCTACATGAGGACCGTTGAAGTTGAAATCAGAGAAACTTTGGTCTAGGTGTGTCTTTGTCTCTTCCCTTGTGACTGAATGCTATTCATGTTTACATTTCAGTTTTCTCCTTTGTAAATACATGTTTATAAATACATATTATATTTATAAATATTATAAATATATATTACTAATACTAATATTTTAGTATTATAAATCTATATTACTCATAAAAATAAGAGATTTCTAATAAAATAATGAAATAGTAAGAAATAAGAATAATAATAAGAAAAAGTATACTTTTCTGTCTTTTATATTCTGAATACCAGGAAACTGGATAGAAATAAAGATGAAGTGATTTTATGAAATCTGTATCTTGTTATGGTAATGAAATTATTTTCTACAAGTCAAGTTTTAAAACACTTTCATCTGAAAAAAAAAAAAAAAAACACTTTCATCTGTAATAGTCTTATACATAAGATTGCTGAGGCCAGTTTACTAATTTCTATTATTGGAGCAGTTATTGCAAAATTTTGAGATATATTGGCTTATGATATTATTATTACTTTAAAATTTTTATTTTTAGTATTATAAATATGTCCTATGTCAAATTTAATTTGATCCTAAAGAAGTATTATAATTTTTTCTTCTTTTTAAAGCATATTCTTTTTTTTTCACTTGAGCCATTTTATTTTTTTATTTAAGTTCAGTTAATTAACATATCGTGTATTATTAGTTTCAGTGGTAGAGTTCAGAGATTTGTCAGTCTTATATAACATGCAGTGCTCATTACATCATGGGCCTTCCTTAATGTCCATCACCTAGTTACCCGCCCCTTCCCCAACCAACCCTCAGTTTGTTGCCTAGAGTTAAGAGTCTCTTATGGTTTGTCTCCCTCTCTGATTTTGCCTTCTTTTATTTTTCCCTCCCTTCCCATTTATTTATTTATTTATTTTTAAAATGATTTTCTAATAGACTTAAATGAGGATTTTTTTTTTTGAGATTTTATTTATTTATTTGAGAGAACAGCAAGAGAGAGAGAGCACAAGTGGGGTAAGGGGCAGAGGAAGAAGCAGACTCCCCACTGAGCAGGGAGTCCAAAGTGGGGCTCCATCCCGGGACTCTAGGATCATTACCCTATCCAAAGGCAGATGCTTCACCGGCTGTGCCACCCAGGTGCCTCTCCCTTTCTGTCTAAAACACATTCTTTTTTTTTTTTTTTTAATAATAAATTTATTTTTTATTGGTGTTCAATTTGCCAACATACAGAATAACACCCAGTGCTCATCCCGTCAAGTGCCCCCCTCTGCCTGCCACCCAGTCACCCCCACCCCCTGCCCTCCTCCCCTTCCACCACCCCTAGTTCGTTTCCCAGAGTTAGGAGTCTTCCATGTTCTGTCTCCCTTTCTGATATTTCCCACTTATTTTACCTCCTTTCCCCTTTATTCCCTTTCACTATTATTTATATTCCCCAAATGAATGAGACCATATAATTTTTGTCCTTCTCCGATTGACTTATTTCACTCAGCATAATACCCTCCAGTTCCATCCACGTCGAAGCAAATGGTGGGTATCTGTCATTTCTAATGTCTGAGTAATATTCCATTGTATACATAAACCACATCTTCTTTATCCATTCCTCTTTCGATGGACACCGAGGCTCCTTCCACAGTTTGGCTATTGTGGACATTGCTGTTATAAACATTGGGGTGCAGGTGTCCCGGCGTTTCATTGCATATGTATCTTTGGTGTAAATCCCCAGCAGTGCAATTACTAGGTCGTAGGGCAGATCTATTTTTAACTCTTTGAGGAACCTCCACACAGTTTTCCAGAGTGGCTGCACCAGTTCACATTCCCACCAACAGTGCAAGAGGGTTCCTCTTTCTCCACATCCTCTCCAACATTTGTGGTTTCCTGCCTGGTTAATTTTCCCCATTCTCGCTGGTGTGAGGTGGTATCTCATGGTGGTTTTGATGTGGATTTCCCTGATGGCAAGTGATGTGGAAAATTTTCTCATGTGCTTGTTGGCCATGTCTGTGTCTTCCTCTGTGAGATTTCTGTTCATGTCTTTTGCCCATTTCATGATTGGATTGTTTGTTTCTTTGGTGTTGAGTTTAATAAGTTCTTTACAGATCTTGGAAACTAGCCCTTTATCTGATACATCATTTGCAAATATCTTCTCCCATTCTGTAGGTTGTCTTTTAGTTTTGTTGACTGTATCCTTTGCTGTGCAAAAGCTTCTTATCTTGATGAAGTCCCAATAGTTCATTTTTGCTTTTGTTTCTTTTGCCTTCATGGATGTATCTTGGAAGAAGTTACTGTGGCCGAGTTCAAAAACGGTGTTGCCTATGTTCTCCTCTAGGATTTTGATGGAATCTTGTCTCACATTTAGATCTTTCATCCATTTTGAGTTTATCTTTGTGTATGGTGCAAGAGTGGTCTAGTTTCATTCTTCTGCATGTGGAAGTCCAATTTTCCCAGCACCATTTATTGAAGAGACTTTCTTCCAGTGGATAGTCTTTCCTCCTTTGTCAAATATTAGTTGACCATAAAGTTGAGGGTCCACTTCTGGATTCTCTATTCTGTTCCATTGATCTATGTGTCTGTTTTTGTGCCAGTAGCACACTGTCTTGATGACCACAGCTTTGTAGTACAACCTGAAATCTGGCATTGTGATGCCCCCAGCTCTGGTTTTCTTTTTTAAAATTCCCCTGGCTATTTGGGGTCTTTTCTGATTCCACACAAATCTTAAAATAATTTCTTTTAACTCTCTGAAGAAAGTCCATGGTATTTTGATAGGGATTGCATGAAACGTGTAAATTGCCCTGGGTAACATTGACATTTTCACAATATTAATTCTGCCAATCCATGAGCATGGAATATTTTTCCATCTCTTTGTGTCTTCCTCAATTTCTTTAAGAAGTGTTCTGTAGTTTTTAGGGTAAAGATCCTTTACCTATTTGGTTCGGTTTATTCCTAGGTATCTTATGCTTTTGGGTGCAATTGTAAATGGGATTGACTCCTTAATTTCTCTTTCTTCAGTCTCATTGTTAGTGTATAGAAATGCCACTGACTTCTGGGCATTAATTTTGTATCCTGCCACACTGCCAAATTGCTGTATGAGTTCTAGCAATCTTGGGGTGGAGTCTTTTGGGTTTTCTATGTAGAGTATCATGTCATCAGTGAAGAGGGAGAGTTTGACTTCTTTGCCAATTTGAATGCCTTTTATGTCTTTTTGTTGTCTGATTGCTGAGGCTAGGACTTCTAGTACTATGTTGAATAGCAGTGGTGAGAGTGGACATCCCTGTCTTGTTCCTGATCTTAGGGGAAAGGCTCCCAGTGCTTCCCCATTGAGAATGATATTTGCTGTGGGCTTTTCGTAGATGGCTTTTAACCTGTTGAGGAACGTTCCTTCTATCCCTACACTCTGAAGAGTTTTGATCAGGAATGGATCCTGTATTTTGTCAAATGCTTTCTCTGCATCTATTGAGAGGATCATATGGTTCTTGTTTTTTTTCTTGCTGATATGATGAATCACATTGATTGTTTTATGAGCGTTGAACCAGCCTTGCATCCCGGGAATAAATCCTACTTGGTTATGGTGAATAATCTTCTTAATGTACTGCTGGATCCTATTGGCTAGTTAGTATCTTGTTGAGAATTTTTGCATCCATGTTCATCAGGGATATTGGTCTGTAATTCTCCTTTTTGGGGGGTTTTGTCTGGTTTTGGAATTAAGGTGATGCTGGCCTCATAGAACGAATTTGGAAGTACTCCATCTCTTTCTATCTTTCCAAACAGCTTTAGTAGAATAGGTATGGTTTCTTCTTTAAACTTTTGATAGAATTCCCCAGGGAAGCCATCTGGCCCTGGACTTTTGTGTCTTGGGAGGTTTTTGATGACTGCTTCAATTTCCTCCCTGGTTATTGGCCTGTTCAGGTTTTCTATTTCTTCCAGTTCCAGTTTCGGTAGTTTATGGTCTTCCAGAAATGGGTCCATTTCTTCTAGATTGCCTAATTTATTGGCGTATAGCTGCACATAATAGGTTTTTAAAATCGTTTGTATTTCCTTGGTGTTGGTAGTGATCTCTCCTTTAAAGCACATTCTTAATGTGTCTTTAAATCTTTCAGAGTTCAAGTACTATTTGTAGTCCATTTTTCAATTGTATTTGATTCTAAATATCAGTGCAGAATTTATGAATATCTTATGTCAGTTATGATAACCAACAGCAGAGAAAACAGAATGGAAAAGTAATACTTTAAATATTTAAAGATATTTATAGTATATATTATTTACATTTATATATTTATGTAGGTACACATGCATATATATGTGTAATTCATTGCTGTGATACACACTATTTTTCTATCTCCTTCAGTTCAATTCTTAATTATTTTTAATCTTTCTTATATTCTAATAAATTTCACTAGAGTTGTATATGTTTTTTGGAGTACTACTTTGGCTGCATTCCATAATTTTCGTTAGGTGGTCTTTTCATTATTTCCTAAATTATTTGTGACTCTATAGTTTTTCTCTTTCACTCAAGAGCTATTTAAGGTGAAGTTTAAAATTTCCAAGTGAATATATATTATTGAGGGATGGAGAATGATGGGAGTATTTAGCCTTTTTTGTTGATTTCTACTTTTGTGTTCAGATAATACAGGTTTAATATTTGTGTGTGTGTGTGGGGGGGGCTAAATCCAATTTCAGGTGTTTTTAATGCTGTGATGTCCATAGTTGTAGTTATTTTAAAATTCATGCAATATTTTGTGCATTCTATTTTATTATGGCACATAGTTCTACATATATCTGTTTAATCAAGGTTGTTATTTGTATTGTTAAAACTCTTAATACCGTTTTGTTTTGGGTTTGGTCTGTTTGAGCAATTAGATCTTGAGAGAAATATATTAAATTTTCCTGCTTTGTCTTTCAGCTTTCTCATTTCTTCTTGTGTTTGTACCACTTTTTGCTTGTTTAACAACTTCAGTTGTTTCAAGAGTTTTATATACTTTTATATTGCTGTCATGTTGGACTGATAGTTTATGTGTGTAGAATTCTAAGTTAAAAATTTTCTCTTAAACATAACCAAAATAATTTTATTTTCTTCTGTCACTCCGTATTGTAGATGAGGTTCCAGTACTGAACTAGTTTTCTCCTTGGAAAGCAAACTTTCTTTTTGTTTCAAAGTGTATAGGACTTTTTCTTCAACCTTGAAATTTAGAAATTTCCTCAGCTGCAACACTCATTATGAATTTTGAAGAAGTTCTCCTGCTTTGGAAAAATATACACAGTACTTTATATAGGGGAAGTGGAGTGCTGCTTCTCTGAAGTAGATGATTGGCATAATTGTTTCTCCTTTAATTAATTACTCTGCCATTACTTTTCATTGTTTTCTTAATTTCCTTTTCTGATAATTCTTGCTAATGTGTAGAAACAATTGATTTTTATATATTGATTTTGTGTTCTGCATATTTACTGAATTTATTTTTACTGAGTTCTAAGAGGTTTTTGTTTTTATGGCATCTTTAGGATTTTCTACATGTAATGTCATGCCATCTGCAAACAGACAGTTTTACTTCCTCCTTTCCAATTTGAGTGTCTTTTATTTCTTTTTCTTACCTAATTGCTTCGACTAGGACTTCGAGCACTATGTTGAATAAAGTGGGTAAGAATAGGCATCTTTGTCTTGTTACTGATCTTAGAGGAAAAGTACTCAGCTTTTGTCTAGTGAGTGTGATGTTAACTGTGGGTTTGTCATATATAGTCTTTATTATATTGAAGTATAGATTCTCTATGTCCAATTTACTGAGAGTTTTTATCATAAAAGAATGTTGAATTTTGTCAAATGCTTTTTTTGCATCTATCAAGATATGATTCTTATCCTTTGTTTTGTTAATGCAATGTATCACATTTATTGATTTGCATTTGTTGAACTATCAGTGCATCTCAGAAATAAGTCCCACTTTGATCATGATGTATGGTCCTTTTATTTTTTTTTTATTTTTTTTATGGTCCTTTTAATGTACTGTTGAGTTTAATATTTTGTTGAAGATTTTTGTATCTATATTTATTAGGGATATTTGCCTGTAATTTTCTTTTCTTGTGATACTCTTGTCTTTGATATCCGAATAACATTGGCCTTGAAAAATGAGTTTGGGATTGTTGAGAAGGATTGACATTACTTCTTCAGATGTTTGGTAGAATTCACTAGTAATGCTGTCTGGCCCTGGAGTTTGCTGTGCTGGTAAGTTTTTGGTTACTGATTCAGTGTCTTTACTAGTAGTTTGTTCAGATCTTCTTTCTTCGTGATTCAGTCTTGTTGGGTTATATTTTTCTGGGATTTTTTCCATTTCTTCTAGGTTATCTAATTTCTTCATATATAATTGTATAATTTCATATGATCCTTTGTATTTCTCTGTTGTCAGTTGTAATGTCTCCTGTTTCACTAATTTTATTTGAGTGTTCTTTTTTTCTTATTCTAGCTAAAGTTTTGCCAATTTTGTTTATCTGCTCAGAGAACCAGCTCTTAATTTCAGTGATCTTTTCTGAAGATTTAATTCACTTCTGTTCTGATCTTGGTGATTGCCTTCTTCTACTAACTTTGGGCTTAATTTCCTCTTCTTTTTTTAAAGATTTATTTATTTTAGAGAGAGGGAGTGTGCACAAACGGGGGTAGGAGGGGCAGAGGGAGGAGAGAGAGTTCCAAGCAGACTCCACACTGAGTGCGAAGCCTGAGAAGGGCTGGATCTGATGAACCTGAGATCACAACCTGATCAAAACCAAAAATTGGATGCTCAACTGACTGTGCACCCAGGCATACCCCGTTCTTCTTTTCATAGTTTCTTGAAGTGTGTAAGTTAGGTTTATTTGCAATTTTTTTCCTCAGTGTTGGTTTTTATCACTAAATTTTTCTTTTTAGAACTCCTGCTGCATCCCATAAGTTTTGGTATGTTGTGTTTCAATTTTTATTTGTCTCAAGATATTTTTTGATTTTTCTTTTGATTCTTTGACCCCTTTGGTTGTCAGGAACTTCTTGTTTAATATCCACATAGATGTGGATTTTTCAGTTTTCCTCTTGTTATGAATTACTAGTTTCATACCATTGTCAGAAAACATGTTTGATATGATTTAAAGCACACATTTATTAAGACTTGTTTTGTGGCCTAACATACTACCTGTCCTAGGAAAAGTTCCATATGTGCTTGAGAAGAATATACATTCTGCAGCTATTAGATGAAATGTTGTGTGTCTGTCTCTTAGGTCCATCTGCTCCTGTGTCGTTTAAGTCTGGTGTTTTCTTTATTTCCTGTCGGATGATCTATCCATTGTTGAAAGTAGGGTGTTGAAGTCCCCTATTATTATTATATTGCTGTCATTTTCTCTCTTCATATCTGTTAATATTTACTTTATATAGTTAAATGTTTTGATATGGGTATAATATTTACAGTTGTTATATTCTGTTAATAAATTGACCCCTTTTTATGATCTGAGGACCTTCTTTGTCTCTTGTTACAGTGTTTGTCTATTTCTAGAAAAATTCACTGTGTTTTTTGGGGAAATTTTCTCTTACATAGAGGATAGATTCTTGTTATTCAAGTATGTCAGTTTTCTTCTACGTTTACACATTTCTTGTTATCTGGCAGTACCACTTCCAAGCATTTTACACTATTGTGGATTTATTTTTGTATTTGTTCTTTTGTTTCAGTTGGCATCAATAAATACATTTGTTTAATTTATCATTTGAACTGGAATTTCATAAAGCTTTTAATGAGATTACAAGTGACATCCTAAATTATTCCCCTGAAGGAAATTCAGACAAGTAGCTTTTTTTTGTGTTATAAAATTCTTAAAAGATAAATTTGTATTGGACCAGTTAAAATTTTGTGCATTTTTAAAAGATAGTCTATGAAATAGCTAGGAAAGAAATAAATTCCTTTATATTTATTATGCTAATGCGAGAAAAGCAATGGAATCCTGAAAAATTAATGTTGGATCTTCTTGAAAAAAATCCTTTTAATGAGTCAAATGTTACAAATTAAGGAGTGGTGGATTTTAGGTATGTGTGTGTGATATGATACATCTCATATACATTTTGAAACTTTTTAAGTGTGAATAAATCATCTAAGAATTCATGAAATAGATGTTTCCTGCCAAGAATAAATTCCTAAAGGAAAAGACATAAAGTATGCATTTCAATATTAATTCTTGGAATGAGTCTTTAGATTTAGGCTATTAGGATTGGAATTCAATCTTTAAGAAAATCAGAGTAAATTAATTTTAAATATTGCTGTCTCATATGATAAATCTTTAGATAGTCTATGAAAATTCATAATCAGTATTAATGTAGAGGAGAATTTTTCTAGTTATAACGGTATGAGAAGTGGTTTCAGTGGTGATTGAACAAAAATATGTTTCGAGTATTTTATTTACTATATACACTATTTTAGTTTCTTTTTTTTTTTTCTTCAAGATTTTATTTATTTATTCATGAGAGACACAAAAAGGGAGGAGAAGCAGGCTCCATGCAAGGAGCCTGATGCAGGACTCAATCCCAGGAATCCAGAATCACGCCCTGAGCCAAAGGCAGATACTCAACTGCTGAGCCACCCAGGCGTCCCCTATTTTAGTTTCTGATGTATACCAAAAGGATTATCTTGCAAATAATGCTGCTGTGAAAATCTTCTTGCATATATCTTGCAACTTTTGCCATCCTAACTATAGGATAAATTCTTGATATTGGAATCACACTGTCTGTGGTACTGAAATTATGGGTATATTACAATTAACAGCTACAGTCAAATTGCCTTTCAAGTGCTTGTGCCAATTTGTATTCTCACCAAGAGTGTAAAATTCTGTTTCCCACCTTTTCATTTATCCTAGGAGTTAACAAACATAAATTATATCAGAGATGTAGAAAAATTAGATCTTGCTTTGATTTCTGTTGCTTTAATTATGAAGTTGAGTATCTTTTTAGAATCTTAAAAGACTTTTAATAGCTTTTTAAAACATCAAGTTCCAGTTTTAATCATATTTCTTAATAGTCCTTAATCATATGTTCTATATACTAATCTTTTGTCCATTTTATATTCTGTAAATATTTCTTTCCTACTTTTACAAAGTCAGTGTTTGACTTATTTATTATATATATATATTTTTAAATTTGGGTAGTTAAATATGTCTATGTTAATAGCTTCTGGGTTTTATGCCTGCCTAGAAAAGTTTTTTGTACCTAAGATTGTAGTTCACCCATGATTCTTTTATACTGTATATGTCTTTATTTTATAACTTTATATCTCTGTGTTAGCCTGAATTTATTCTGCTATGAGGAGTGATCTAGTAGTACAGCTTTATTTTTTTTTTCAAATGGTTAGCCAATTATTTTAATTGTCATTTATTGAATACCCAATTTTTCCACAATGATTTGAAGGGTCACTTTTGAGTAAAATGAAACTCATTTGTATATGTCTGGGTATATTTCTGGATGTATTATTTCTGTCCTGTTGGTTTATTCATTTCTCTTTTAGTGCTAACCAGTTCAAATTTTTTTGGCTTTATAATATGTTTTAATGTTTGGTAAGACTAGTTTGTCTTCAAATTTTCTTAGTTTTCTCGTAAAAACATATTGATATTTTAGTTGGTATTCTCTATGGAGAATAAACATCTACATACTGTAAATACTGCATATACAAAAATAGTTGTATCATTTGCTTAAATCTTATTGTATACCCTTCAGAGTTTCTAGCTTTCTTTATATGACCTAGTTTCTTGTTTATTAAGTTTAACTAGGTATTCTTTCTTTTTTGGTTGCTATGCAAATGGTAATGTTTTTATATATCTTAAAGCCACATGCTTGTCCAGGCTCTTTAAAAACTATTAATGACATATTTTATTAGTTTCAGGTGTGCAAATAATGATTTGATATTTGTGCACATTATAAAATGATCACCACAGTAAATAAGTCTATCACCATACATAGAAAAAAATTTTTCTTTTTTTTCTTGTAATGAAGACTTTTAAGATCTACTGTATTAGCAACTTTAAAATATGCAATATAGTACCCACTGTAGTCACCATGGCATGCAATGTATCTTCATGAATTATTTATTTTATAACTGGATGCTTGTGCTTTTTTTTTTTTTTTTTTTTTTTTTAGATTTTATTTATTTATTTATGAGAGACACACAGAGAGAGAGGCAGAGACACAGGCAGAGGGAGAAGCAGGCTCCATGCAGGGAGCTCAATGTGGGACTCGATCCCAGGACTCCAGGATCATGCCCTGGGCCGAAGGCAGGCGCTAAACTGCTAGGCCACCCAGGGTTCCCCGATGCTTGTACTTTTTTGACCTCTTTCACCTATGTCACATACCACTGGTCTGCCTGGCTATGTTCTTTGTAGCTATGAACTTGATTGTTTTGGTTTATTTTGTATATTCTACATATAAGTGAAATCAAATGATATTTCTCTTTCTTGATCTGACTTGTTTCAGTTAACATAATGCCCTTAAGGTCCATCCATGTTACCACAAATGGCAAGATTTCATTCTTTTTTATGGCTGAATAGTATTCTATGTATGTGGGTAGGTGGGTTGGTGTGATATATGTATCTTCTTTATCATCCATCAGTGGATACTTAGGTTGTTTCCATATCTTGTCTATTGTAAATAATACTGCAGTGAATATGAGAGTACATATATCTTTTCAGATTAGTGTTTTTGTTTTCTTCAGATAAATATGCAGAAGTGAAAGTATAGGATCATAGTTTTATTTTTAATTTTTTGTTTTTAATAGTGAATGCACTAAAATTCCTACTGATAGTGCATAAAGCCGAAATCAGGAGTCAGCCACTCAACTGACCGAACCACCCAGGCACCCCTTCTATAGTTTATTTTATCAGTGACTTGTAGTTCTTAGTGTCTAGGTCTTTTACCTCCTTGATTGAATTTATCCCTAGGTATTCTACTCATTTTGATGTAATTGTAAATGAGATTTTTTTTCATTCCTGTTACTGATAGTTTGTTGTTAGTGTATAGAAAAGCAACAGATTTTTCATATTGATTTCGTTTCCTGCAACTATACCAAACTGTTTATCCTAACAATTTTTTTTTGGTGGAGTCTTTAGTGATCTCTATATACAATATCATGTTGTATGCAAACATTGACAGTTTTCCTCTTGCTTTCCAATTTGGATTTCTTTTTCTTTTTTCTTTTTTAAAAGATTGTATTTATTTATTTGACAGAGAAAGAGAGCAGAAGCAGGGGGAGCAGCAGGCAGATACAGAGAAGCAGGCTCCCTGTAGAGCAGGGAGCCCAACGTGGGGCTCAATCCCAGGACCCTGGGATCATGACCTGAGCCAGAAGCAGCTGCTTAACTGACTGAGCCACCGAGGCATACCTCCAATTTGGATTTCTTTCTATTTTTTCTTTCCTTCTTTTACTCCCTTCTTCCCTCCCTTCCTTCCTTTTTCTTTCTTCCTTTTTTCCTTCCTTCCTTCCTTCCTTCCTTCCTTCCTTCCTTCCTTCCTTCCTTCCTTCCTAATTGGTCTGGCTAGGACTTCCAGTACTATGTTGAATAAAAGTGGTGAGAGGGAGTAATTTTGTCTTGTTCTTAATCTTAGAGGAAAAGTTTTTATCTTTCACCGTTGAGTATAATATTGTTGTGGCTTGTCATATGGCCTTTATTATGTTAAAGTACTTTCCCTCTATACGTGCTTTGTTGAGTTTTTATTATAAATGGATGTTGAATTTTGTCAAATGCTTCTTTAGCATCCATGTGATGATCATGTGATCTTTATTCCTCATTTTGTTAATGTGGTGTCTGTGTGATTGATTTGTAGATTTGAACAACCCATCCTTTCATCGCTGGAATAAAACCCACTTGATCATGGCATATGATCCTTTTGATGTATTTCTGAATTCACTTTGCTGATATTTTCTTGAGGATTTTTGGACCTGTGTTCATCATGGATATTGGTTTTTAATTTTCCTTTGTTGTGGTGTCCTGTCTGGTTTCTGTATCAAGGTAACAATAGCCTTGTAAAATGAAGGATTCTCCCTGATTTTTTAGAAAGGTTTGAAGAGGGTTTGCATTGGCTCTTCTTTGAATGTTTAGTAGAATTCACCACTGAACCAGCTGGTGCTCGACTTTTGTTTGTTGGATGAGTTTGATTATTGATTCAAAAATCAATAGTAATTCATCTTACTAGTAATTGGTTTATACAGATTCTCTCTTTTCTTTATGATTCAGTCATGGAGGGTTGTAGTTTTTAGAAAATATCCATTTCTTTTAGGTTTTCCAATTTGTTAGCACATAATTGTTTATGGTACTCACTTAATGATTCTTTGTATATATGTGGCATCGGTTGTACCATCTCTTTCATTTCTGATTTTATTTATTTGAACCCTCTATTTTTTTTCTTTTTTTTTTTTTTTTTGGTGAATCTAGCTAAAGTTTTCTCAGTTTTACCTTTTCAAAGAAGCAGCTCCTAGTTTTACTGGTTTTTCTTATGTCTTTTTAGTCTCTAATTTTTTCCATTCAGATCTTTGTTATTTCTTTCTTCTACTAACTTTTTCTTTCTAGTTCTTTAAGGTATAAAACTAGGTTGTATGTTTGAGATTTTTCTTATTTATTGGGGGTGGGCATAGATTGCTGTGAAATTCTCTCAGAACTGTTTCTCTGCATCCTATGAATTTGGCATGTTTTATTTCCATTTTCGTTTGTCTCAAGGTATTTTATTTCTTCTTTGACCCTTTAGTTGTTCAGTAGCATGTTGTTTATTTTAAAAAATTTTTATTTAAGTTCTACTTATTTAACATATAGTGTAATATTGTTTTTGGGTGTACAGTGTAATGATTCAACACTTCCATACAGTACCCAGTGCTAATCACAGCAAGTGCACTCCTTAATCTCCTTCACCTATTTAACCTGTCCTCCCCTCATCACCCCTTGATAATCATCAATTTGTTCTCTATAATTAAAAGAGTATATTTATTGGTTTACCTCCCTCTCTTTTTTTTTATCCCCTTTTCTTGTTTTGTTTCTTAAGTTCTGTATTTGCATGAAATCATATGGTGTTTGTCTTTTTGTAACATACACATATATATGTGATGTGTGTGTGTGTGTATCGCACATCTTTATCATTCATCAGTCAGTAGACACTAGTCTGTTTCCATAATTTGGCTATTGTAGATAATGTGCTGTAGATAATGCTCTATCCCATTGAATTAGTATTTTTGTATTCTTTGGAAAAATACCTCGTAATGCAATTGCTGGATTGTAGTCAAGTTAGTTGCATTTTTAACTTTTTGAGGGACCTCCACACTGTTTTCCAGAGTGGCTTCACCAGTTTATATTCCCACCAACAGTGCATGAGGGTTCCCCTTTCTCCACATCCTTGCCAACATCTCTTGTTTCCTGTGTTGTTGATTTTAGCCATTATGACAGGTGTGAGGTGATATTGTAGTTTTGAGTTGTATTTCCCTGATGATGAGTGAGGTTGAGCATCTTTTCATGTGCCTGTTGACCACCTATATGTCTTCTTTGGAAAAATATCTATTCATGTCCTCTGCCCAGTTTTTAATTGGATTATTTGTTTTTTAGGTGTTGTATAAATTCTTTATATATTTTGGATATTAAGCCTTTATTGGATATGTCATTTCCAAAAATCTTCTTCCATTCCCATAGGTTGCCTTTTAGTTTTGTTGATTGTTTCCTTCACTGTGCAGAAGATTTTTATTTTGATGAAGTCCCAGTAGTTTATTTGCTTTTGTCTCTTTAGCCTCTGGAGATATGTCTGGAAAAAAGTTGCTAAAGCCAATATCAAAGAGAATACTTTGGTATGTTTTACTTCCATTTTCTAGGATTATTATGTTTTCCTCTAGGATTATTATGGTTTCAAGTCTCACATTTAAGTCTTTAATACATTTTGAATTTTTTTCTGTATTGTGTAAGAAAGTGGTACAGTTTGATTCTTTTGCATGTTGCTGTCCAGTTTTCCAAACACTGCTTATTGAAGAGACTTTTTCCATTGGATATTCTTTCCTGCTTTGTTGAAGATTAGTTGACCATGTAGTTGTGGGTTTGTTTCTGGGTTTTCTATTTTGTACTATTGATTGTGTGTCTGTTTTTGCTAGTACCATACTGCTTTGGTCACCACAGCTCTGTAATATAGCTTGAAGTCTGAAATTGTGATGCCTCCAGTTTTGCTCTTCTTTTTCAAGGTTGCTTTGACTATTCAGGGTCTTTTGTGGTTCCATACAAATTTTAGGATTTTGTTTTAGCTCTGTCAAACATTCTATTGATATTTTGATAGGGATTGTGTTAAATGTGTAGATTGCTTTGGATAGCATATACATTTTAACAATATTTATTCTGATCCTTAAGCATGGAATGTTTTTCCATTTCTTTTGCCAGTGTTTATAGTTTTCAGAGTACAGGTCCTAATCCCTTTGGTTAGGTTTATTCCTAGGTATCTTATTGTTTTTGGTGCAATTATAAATGGGATTGATTCCTTAATTTCTCTTTCTGCTGCTTCATTATTAGTATATAGAAGTGCAGTAGATTTCCATATGTTGATCTTGTATCATGTGACTTTACTGAATTAGTTTATCTTTTTTTTTTTTTTTGGTGGTCTTTTAGGTTTTTTATATAGTATCATGCCATCTGCAAATAGTGAAAATTTTAGTTCTTCCTTGCCAATTTGGATGCCTATTTATTTTTGTTGCCTGTTTGCTGTAGATAGGATTTCCAGTTCTATGTTAAACAACTGTTCTTTAACAGTTGAAGAGTGGATATCCCTTTCTTTTCCTGATCACAAAAGAAAAGCTCTCAGTTTATCCCCATTGAGGATGATGTTAGCTGTGGGTTTTTCATATATGGCCTTTTTTATCTGTCTTCTTAAACCTACCTTGTTGAGGGATTTTATCATGACTAGCATGTTGTTTAATCTCTACATATTTGTGAATTTTCGAGTTTTCTTTATGTAATTTCTTTTCTAGTTTCATACCTTTGTGGTTGAAAGACGTTTGATATGATTTCAGTCTTTTAAAGTTTATTAAGATTTGTTTTGTGTCCTGACGTATGATCTATACCAGAAAGTGTTAGTTACAGTTACAATATGCTCTTGAAAAGAATGCATATTCTGCTGCTTTGGAATCAAATATTCTGTATATATCTATTTAAGTTCATTTGATCTAATGTACCACTTAAGGTGCAACACGTATTTGATAAATTGCACTTTCTTAATTTTTTTACTGTTCTTAATAATTGATTTACTGTTTGAGTGGCTCAGTCAGTTGAATGTCTGACTCATGATTTCAATAGGTCATGACCTCATCTCTCATGGTCATGAGATGGAGCCCCAAGTTGGGCTCTGCACTCAGTGGGGGAGTCTGCTTGGGATTCTCTCTTCTGCCCCTCCCCCCATTTGCACATGCAGGCACACTCTCTCAAATAAATAAAACTTTAAAAACATTAATTGATTTACTGTTCATTTTATTGTTTTACTTATATTTTCTATAAATATTTATACTTGTTATTTTCATTCTCATCCTTTATTTACTTCTCTTGTTTAATTGCAAGATTTGATATTTATTAGTTTGTTGTCCAATATTTTCATATTTTTGAAGAAAGTCTAGTTTTGGCATACTTCTTACGCTGCTTTCCAAAAAAAAGATTTGGAGAGGCTCATGACTTGAATGGATTCTAAACTTAAATTCCTATATTAGCCACAGTATTTCAAAGGAAAAGTCCTCAATTATACATAATAGTGTTTAAATTAATTAGGTTTGGCATTTTTGAAAGAATTAGTGTTATAGAGGTAGTTACAGGGAATATTTTTTAGAACTTTGAGTTAAATAGCAAAAATTCAATTTTATGGTTTGTAATTTCTCTTTCTATAAAGGTACATATTATTTTTCACTTCAGTATCTCACATCCTCCTGTGTGAGACCTTTGTTTTGGTTCTATATGTCTGTTGTTCTCTGAATATACATCACTCTTCCTACCATGGCACTGTCATGCATGGTTGCATTTATTATTTAATTTATCACTTGAGCATCTTTGTTTTCTAAATGCTATACAAAGTTTTAGAGTTACAGTGGTAAATAAGAAAACTATATGTCTCATAGTCATGGACTTTCTGAATTACAGTACTAACGCAATATGGTGATTATAAGCTTTGGAATTAGGCAGACATGGATTCAAATACTTCTTTTGCCACCTAGTAGCAGTATGACCTTGGGTGTTAACATCTCTACACCTTAGTTTTTTCATCTCATCTCATCCTTTAGAAAGGAAATACTAAATACTTCTACTTGATAGCATTTTTATGTAAAGTGTAGGTAAAGAGCTAATATTTGTCAACTACTTTGCACAGCCCTTGACACACAGCAAGTGCTCAATAATGGTATGGTAATTATTGTTAATACTAGAACTACTTCTACCACAAAAATCATTGCACATGAAAACATCTTTGAGTATTTTGTCACAGTGCACATCACATTTTTCTAAGGCCATAGAGCATGAAGACTCAAACTTTAAAAGCATGCATTTCAGTAACTGAGCTAGATTTGTTGAAAGAGAGAAAAGCAATTCGGTCTTCTCTAGTTGAATGATTAAATGTGGCCTCTGTTGATTTTAGTAATATTTAAATGAGCATATTTTTATTGTTTGTATTATATTTTAGATCTAGTTTTATAAAATTGCTTCTTGGCTTCAGAATAACAAACGTTATTCTAACGTGTGTGCAGTGAAATAGCAACTGGACACTGCTTTCCATTTTATTGTTTTGGCATCTTTTGCTTAAGTAAGGCTTATTAAATGAAATATTAATCACAGCATGGTAGTAAATACTTCACATTCTTCTGTACCTTCTCTGGACTTTGCAAATGGCATAACTTAGTTCTCTGACCTCTTTTAGTATTAAAATGTTACTGAACCATTTTACTTACCTTTTGCAATGTCAAAGGCCAATAAGAAATGTCTTAATTTTAAAACTTTTTGAATCTTTGGACTGGTTTTAGGAATCTTTAGATTCATTGCCAACTTTGATGAATGATACCTGAAGTGGAAAACTGCTCAAAGTGGGCAATAGAGTTTGGACCTATCATTTTCATCTTGTAATATACAAAAATGGGGGAGGAAAAAAACAAACAAACAAAAAAAAACAAAAAAACAAAAATGGGGGAGGGCATAAGACTATACTTGGACTAAGTACTTGGATCCAAAATTTTGTATCTGAAGGTAGGAGAATAATGGAATTCATAGGATAAACTCCAAGTCAAAAGGCAAAAGTTTTTAAGATGAATCACGTATGACAAGAGAGTATGTGTATTTGATGATGCGGTGGGAAAAAGAACTCTCACACCAAATAGGCTAATCTTTTTTTTTTTTTCTTCTTTCTCTTTACAAAACAGTCAAATTTGACTTTTTATAGCTGACAAATGGCCTACCTGAAATATTTCACAGAAGAGAGAGCAGGATTTAGACTAGTATTGTGTTATTTTTTTGCTAAACTGAAATTTTTCAGTATGTTTAATTGGTTCCTCTTTATTAAATAGGGCAAAAATAAAACTTTTGGAAAGAAACTTGTAATGTTATTAAGTATAGTAGCTTAGAAGTAGTGATAACAGTGAGAAATAAAAACATTAAAAAATTAAAATGGGTAATAACAGGATTTGGGGTTAGTACAGGGAAGATCAGTGGGAGTCTCACATTTATGTAAAGACTAAACAGATATATTATTAATCTTAATAAAGACTGCTTTGGTTGGAGGGGTTAGGACAGAAGTCCCATTTATATGAATTCAAGAGAGAAGAGGAAAGTAAGTAAAAATGATAAGTATTGATAACTCCCGAGTATCATTGCTAGAAAGGCAGTAAAGTAATGAGGGATAGTTAAAGAGAGATGTAGGGGTTAAGGAAGGGGATTTGGGGTATTGTTTTATTTTTTAACACTGGAAAATATTAGAACTTACTAGCTCATGGATGGATCTAGTCCATTAAAAAGTGAAAGTTAGTCACATAGGGGAGATTTGTTGCAATTTTTCTAGCATTGACAAGAAGTGATGGTAACTACTGTGTAAGATTAGGGTTTGCCTTTAGATAAGAACATGATTATAGTTCATCCATGGTAACGTGGGAGGGAGGAATTTATGAAAATAAATATAAGTAGATTATTGATCTAATGATAAAAGAGAGAGAGGTTCTCTTCTAATTGCTTCAGTTTTTAAATGATTTTTCCAGGTCTTCAACTGACAGTATCTGAGAGAAGGAGGGTAATTGGACTAGGGCCCAATACAAAAGAAAGAGAGCTTCAGAAAACCATATAATTTAAGAAAAAAACCTGGCCTGCTTTAAATATTTATATTACCCACTTGGCTCTTGAAGTTATTATTTCAGATCCTGATTAAACTCTTTTCTCTGTTTTGGAGAAAGGTTTCTCTCTTACTCTCAGCTCCTTATTTAGGGTGAAACAAAAAACAGTTATTCTGTTGGACAAAGTTAGATATCTGTTTTATCCTAATAAAAAGATGAACAACAGAGTATTTTTTGACAGTCTTTTATATCCAGTCACTAAGTTGTGTTTATTCTTATCAATTGCAATGTCAAAAATTAAAGGACTATTGACATTCTGATTTCACTTTTTTCATTTCTTAAAAAATATAATTTTGTTTTTCTTCTTCTTTTAGATGTTCTTAATAGTTGCTCCTCTTTCTGTCCTCTACAACTGGAGGGATGAATTGGACACCTGGGGATATTTCAGAGTCACTATTTTACATGGTAACAAAAAAGACAATGAACTGGTTCGTGTAAAGCAGAGGAAGTGTGAAATTGCTCTAACAACTTATGAAACGCTACGTTTATGTCTAGATGAACTTAACAGGTAATGGAAATGATTGCATTAATATTCTGTTTACATCCACTGTATCCTTTTACGTTGTGATTTTTAAAAAGTTCTAAATATTCTTTAGCATTTAATTTCATTTCAAAATTATTGAAATACATAGTTTATAATAACTTGTTTTCTAAGGAGGAAGAACCTATAGGTGCCTTAGCATGGAGCCCGCTTAAGATTCTCTCCTTTTCCTTCCTCCCCCTCTTAAAACAAAACAAAACAAAACAAAACAAACCTGCATCAGATTTTATATAGTCCATTCTTTTTCCTTTATTCTATTTCCAAACAATGCATCCTAAAGGAGGGTAATACTGTTCTAAATTTCATGCATATGGCACCTCTAGATTAAGACAGCAGTTTTCATGAATGATTTTAATTACGGGAATCTGTTGCACTTGTTGAGTGGCAAAAAATATATATACATTTCGAGGATCAGTGTTCCAGGACTGTAAGTACCCAAAAGAAATGAGCTGGTAACGTATGCCTACCTACATCTTAAGATTTTAATGGGGCATCTCAAGACATAACTATAAAGCCATGTAAGTGTTTGATATGTAACAGATGATGCATGGGAGCACATAAAGAATCTAACTCTGCTGCAGAGTAAGTAGAATGGTCAGGGAGCTTCCCAGAGAAGATGACCTATGATCTGAGTAAGAATTGAAGGATGGATAAGTAAGAGTTGAAGAATAGAAGAATAATGCAGGAAGAGAGACCAAAGCGCATTTGCAGAGGCCTTCAGCCAACAAACATCACGGCTCATTTTTGAATAAATGAAAGCAGTTCTGATACTTTCTGTGTCTTCTGGCTATAGCATGTGTGTAAGAGGGAAGTAGCTAGGAGACAATAAGAGTGTGGGAAGCAAGGAACATTTTATAAAAGATACTGAAAGCTCTCTGGAGGAATAGAGGTCTTTATTTATCGAATAGTAAAGTATCCTTGAAATGTTTACGGTGGATTACTAATATGGTAAAAATGGTCAGATTTGCATTTTATAAGTAACCTATCGGCTATGTATGCAGACAGAGAAGAACCAAACTAAATGGAGAAAGACCAACTAAGAGGCTTATTATGAGCTAAATTGTGACCCTTCCAAATTTGTATGTTCAAGTCCCAGTCCCAAGGACCTCAGAATGTAACTGTATTTGGAGATAATATTCTTAAAGAAGCAATTAGGTTAAAATGCGCAGCCATTAAGGTAGTCTAGTCCAATCTATCTGGCATCCTTAGAAGAGAAAGATACCAGGAACTTGAGTACACAGAGGAAAAGATACATGGGGACACAGCAAGTGTCATATATATAAGCCAAGGAGAGAGGACTCAGAAGAAAATAAACCTGCCAACACCTTAGTCTTGGATTTCTAATCTCTAGAACTGTTGTGTTTAGCATCTTTCGCTCATAATATTTTTGAGATTCATCTATGTTGTTGAAGTATCTGTGATTGTTCTTTTTTAAAGCAGACTTGTATTGCATTTTATGAATATACCACATTTTGTTACCCATTAATTTGAGAATAGATATTTATATTTGGATTTTCTAGTATTTGGTTATTTTAAGTAAAACTCTAAGAAATGTTGCTGTGTAAGTGTTTTTTTAAGGATACATTTTCATTGATCTTGGGTAGACATACTTGCATTTCCTGGGAGTGGAATTGTTGGGATATGTAACTGGAGAAGAAACTGTAGAAGAAACTGCCAAACCATTTTCTTGATGGGTTGTACCATTTGTTTCAACTAGCATTTTTGGGGACTTCAGTTGCTTTACATATTCTCCGACATTTATCATTGTCAGTCTTTTTGTTTTTAGATATTTTAGTGTGGGGATCCCTGGGTGGCGCAGCGGTTTGGCGCCTGCCTTTGGCCCAGGGCGCGATCCTGGAGACCCGGGATCAAATCCCACGTCGGGCTCCCGGTGCATGGAGCCTGCTTCTCCCTCTGCCTGTGTCTCTGCCTCTCTGCCTCTCTGTCTCTCTCTGTGTGACTATCATGAATGAATAAATAAATAAAATCTTTAAAAAAAAAATAGATATTTTAGTGTGTCTGGGGTGGTACTGTGTTGTATAATTTGTATTTTTCTGAGGTATGTATATATAAAAAATATGTTTATTCTACAGTTGTTAGATATAGTGTTCTATAAATATCAATAAGGTCAAGTTGGTTAAGAGTTGTTCTTAAGTGTTCTCTATCGTTACTGATTTTCTGTTTTATAATTTCTGAGAGAGAAATGTAATCTTCAGTTATATTTGTGTGTTTTTAAATTTCTTTCAGTTTTGTCACCTTTCAGTTCATATATTTTGAAGCTCTGTTATTAGTATACACACATTTAAGATTAGTATTTTTTCTTATCAATTGATCCTTTTATCTTAAAAATGTTCTTTTT